>NW_016107357.1:9971581-9972586 GCF_001604975.1 Cebus imitator
CACCATGTTGGTCAGGCTGGTCTTGAACTCCTGACCTCAGGTGATCTGCCCGCCTTGGCCTCCAAAGTGCTTGGATTACAGGCGTGAGCCACCATACCCGGCCACAGTTTTAACGTTTAGAAATGACTGAGAAAAATCAAAAGAAGAATGATATTTTGTAGTATTTGAAAATCGTGTGAAATTCAAATTTCAACATTTATGAATACAGTTTTATGAGGGCGCAGCTGCACGCATTCATTTATGTATCTTACGGCTGCTTTCGTGGTCCAAGGGTCAGAACTGAATAGTCTGGACAGAGACAGGCCTTGTGCGGTGTCCTCATTACTTCCCCCTGCGTTGGGCACATCACAAACCACAGCGAGATGACCAGCACACCACAGTGTTTCAAGTGCTATACTTTTTGCCGTGCTATGACATTTCATTTATTTATTTATTTTATCACACTACAGCTGTGCTAAGATAATACGATGTGTGTGCAAATTACCAGACTAGGAACTTGTCACAATATTCTCAACTCATGGGAAAGCAATAATAAGGAAAATTAGAAAATTTAAGCAGATTCTTACTATTGAGTTTAAGCAGAAAAAAGAAAAAAAAATTTTTTTTAAAAGCAGCAATATTTCAACATAGCTGATTTTATTTTTATTTTATTATTTTTTGAGACGGAGTCTCACTCAGTTCCCCAGGCTGGGGTGCAGTGGTGTGATCTCAACTCACTGCACCCTCTACCTCCCGAGATCAAACGATTCTCCTTCCTCAGCCTCCCATGTAGTTGGAATTACATGCGTGCCGCCACCACACCTGGCTAATTTTTGTATTTTTAGTAGAGACGGGGTTTCACCATGCTGACCAGGCTGGTCTTGAACCCCTGACCTCAAGTGATCCGCCCCCCTTAGTCCTCCCTAAGTGCTGGGATTACAGGCGTGAGCTGCCACGCCCGGCCAACATGCCTGGATCTCCCCTCCCCTCCCCTCCCTCCCCTTCCGCCTCTCCTCTCCCCTCCTC
>NW_016107357.1:9972651-10007641 GCF_001604975.1 Cebus imitator
CTCCCCTCCTTCCCCTTCCCTCCCCTCCGCTCCTCTTTTTTCTTGTGTTGCTCAGGCTGGAGTGCTGTGGCACCATCGAGGTTCACTGCAGACTTAACCTCTCGGGCTGGCGAGATCTCTCACTTCAGCCTCTGGAGTAGCTGGGACTACAGATGTGCGCCACCACATTCGGCTAATTTTTTGTATTTTTTGTAGAGACTAGGTTTCACCGTATTTCCCAGGCTGGTCTCGAACTCCTGGGCTCAAGCGATTCGCTCGCCTTGGCCTCCCAAAGTGTTGGGCTTACAGGAGTGAACCACCGCGCAGCGACCTGGATTTCTTCATAAAGGTAAAATTGGAAATGAAATTGCAGCCTAAATAAATTTCCAAGTGGCTCATTTGTTCATCAAGTGAGGAAAGCCATTTGTAGATGGCGAATAAACAAATCATGTTTGAACGCAGCAGCCAAAGAAACGTATTCTGAGAAAAGCTTTTTGATTAGCCTTTTGGCTATGGGATTTAGGAACAAACCCAATACTCAATTTACAACTAAATCGTGTTACGACTGGTCTGTCGGAACCAATCGTGGTCGTAAGTCGAGCACGGGCTGTAGTCTACTTAAAAAAAAAAAAAAGCAAGAAACCAAATTGTCCGGCAGAGGGCAGCATTACCCCACAGAACCAAGATTGATTCTTGAGACAGAGTTTTGCTCTTGTTGCCCAGGCTGTAGCCAATGATGTGATCTCACTGCAACCTCCACCTCCCAGGTTCAAGTGATTCTCCTGCCTCACCCTCCAGAGTAGCTGGGTTTACAGGAGCCGGCCACCCCGCTAATTTTTTGTATTTTAGTAGACATGGGGTTTCACCATGTTGGCCAGGCTGGTCTCAAACTCCTGACATCAGGTGATCCACCTGCCTTCGCTTCCCAAAGTGCTGGGATTACAGGCGAGAGCCACCGTACCTGGCTTGCCAAGATTTTTTAACTAACATTTGCGGTGCCAGTCTGTTATGGTGATTTCCTTCTATTAGCTTAATCTTCATGAAAACCCTTCAAGATAAGTACTACTTTATCCTCATTTTACAAAAAAGAAAACTGAAACTCAGAATAGTTAAGTGACTTTCACCTGGTTCATGTAGCAATTAAGGCCAAGCCTTTGACTCCAGGACCTGTGTTTCTATTTAAGTAAATGATTATAAAGTGCCTGCTATGCACCAGGCATGGTCTAAGCACGTCACATGTTTTAATTCCTTTAATCTTTATAACCCCAAGATTTAGATACTATTATTACCATCTCCACTGTACGGATAAGGAAATCAAGGTAAAGAAGTGAAGATGATCCTACCTTCCCAAGGGAACTCTCACTGTCAGGCTTGAGTCTGCAGAAGAGGCTCTAGCTGCTCTTTGTGGTAGCACCAGGGAAGGCAGGGAGGCTCCTATTGCCTGGTTCAGGCTGGGTCACACGTGTCAGGCATGGGTTGCCAGCTCCCTCAATAAACCCCTACCTAGTCTTCTGAATGACTCAACTCAGGTATCTTGGGTAGAGTGGGGTGGGGAACACTAATATAAATCCCAGAGTCCAAAGGATTGACAACCTGCAGTTCTGTGATATTGTCATATAATAAAAAATAAAGGTTTGGTCTTTGGCCCAGATTCCTGGCACAGAGCTTCTAAAACTGGTGGGATTTCCTGAATGACAGTATTTTGTTATTTACAGTAAGCGTCTTTCAGCTGTATCTGAGTTTATGCTGATGAGATATCTCCTGGTGGGTGTCAAGATAGCTTTAGGATGGGACCTGGTTGCCAGAGGAACCAACCATGTGATTAGAGGGTTACTCACCAGTGGCCAATGATTTAATCAATCATGCCTATGTAACGGAAGCTCCGTAAGACCCCTAAGCAATGGGGTTGAACAGTTTCCAGGTTCGTGGACGCATCCACTTGCTGGGAGGGTGCCACACCCCAGCTCCACTGGGACAGAAACGTGCGCTTGAGCATCTTCCCGACCTTGCTGTGTATGCCTTGACACCTGGCTGTTCATGTGTGTCCTTTGTAATGGACTGGCACATGTAAGTAAAATGCTGAGTTCTGTGAGCTCTTCCAGCAAATTGTCCAGTTTAAAAACAGGGTCATGGAAACCCCCAATTTATAGCCAGTTGATGAGAAGGATGATGGCTGGCCCCAGATTGCAATTGCATGTAAAATGGGGGCAGTCTTGTGGGACCGAGCCTTTAACCTGTGAATTCCAAGCTTACTCTGGGTAGAGAGTGCCAGGGTTGAATTGTAGAACACTTTAGCTGGTGTTGGAGAAATGGTCAGTGATGGCAAATTTCCACATACATTTGGCATCAGAAGTTTCTGTGGACAGAAACAGATCATAGTAGCAATAACACAGTGCTAAGATGTCACTGGTTGTGAGACATACCCTGATTTCACAGGCACTAAATTATAAAAAGAGCTTTGTCTTAGAATCGACAGCTGTGTTCTGTCTGCTCACCCAGCCCTGATACTACCTGCAGGCTTCTGGGTTGCTCATTTCTGATCCGACTTTGACCTCCCTGCTGTCCTTCCCGGCCTACCCTGAAGGCTCGAGCCAGCAGACAAGCTGCCTGTTCTGGGGTAGTATCACTTTTCTCCTCTTCTGACTTTCTGTCCTATCACAGACATGACAAGGTTGGGAAACCCCAGGAACCTGGGCCAGCTGTGGAATCAGGCAAGTCAGGGACGGATGGTGGCCTGAATGAAAAGAGGCAGGATAGGCCTTGATGGTGTCTGAGATCCCCCCAGGTAGGAAGTGGGTGTCCCTGGAAGGCACTAAGCAGGGCAATGCCGTGTTATGCAGACATAGACAGCAGGGATTGGACAGGCAACAGGTGTTTTCTCGAGGCTTATAACAACAGGAGTTAGATAGTACACTGAACTTGAACTTCTACAAGGATCCCACCCTGGCTGTTCCCACTAGCAGGGTCCTAGGACTGCTGAAACATTTGCAGTGTGGCTCTTACCGGTGGTTTCATCTCAGGAGTTGGACAAGCAACTTCCTTTCTCCACCTGTCATCACTTCTCAGCTTCCTCCAGGCCTCAGTGAGGCCCGGGTGATGCTGAGCCTGGGCCAGCAGTGCAAAGTCTTGGTGGTTCATGTTTCTTGCATTAAAGCCTCTGTGCTTTTTTGAATGGAATACTTAACTTGGAAAATAAAAACTCTCACTCCCTAATTTTTTCTCCTGAGAGCCAGCACAGCTAAATCGAAGAATGTTCTTTCTGCAGGCTATAACTGAAGGACTGAGGTAATCCATGAGCTTTTATTAAGCTCTGGTTAAGAACTTATGAAATGTTATTGGAGTAGAACTGAAAGACCTTAAGCTGCTTCAGTAAAATTTTAACTTAGATGTAATCTTCTAATTCTTACTTACGGTAGACGTGACACACCTATTATTAGGTTTTCTGAACCCAATAATAATGGCATGACCATTCAGTATGGAGAAGAGTAAAATTTCCTAGAAATTATTGGCATTTTAGCTACTTCATTGTGAAGTACATTTCTGCCCAGAATTCTCTCAAAGTCATGGTGATGCTTAAAGGATGCGGTTTGCTCTTTGGTGCACTTCAAACTGAAAATCATAAGGGTGCTGAGAGATATGTGATTAAAGAATGGCCACCAGAATATAAGCATGAAGTTCGTGTAACTCGTTGCTTTTGAAAACCTCCACTCTCATGCATAGTAGCCAGTCAAGTGGGTTAAACATCAAGACCTTATGGTGGGCCTGGTCTTGCTCTTGGCAATGGGATAAACGAAGTTTCTGCTACTGAGGATCTCATGCAGAATAGTAAGTAGATAAGCTAATCATAGTACTAGTAAGTGCAGTGAAGAGGATGAAATAGAATCTTGCAGCAGGGCGTGAGTGGTGCTGGTTGGAGATTAGAAAAGACCTCTCTGAAGAGAACAGATCCATTTATTTTAACTTAAATGTCAATTAAAACCTGAGAAAATATCCTTTTCAAAAATGTGGCCCAGCACAGATAAGCATTAACGCCACCCCCTTTCCTCAGCAGAGCTAGATTAGGGACCTCTCCACTAGCTGGGCAGTTGCCCAGAGCACTAATAATTAAGGAGAACAAAAACATCAGCTGGAGGAATTCAGCAAAACGTAAATCAGTCCTTCTGACAAATGGTGAGAACATCCCAATGGAAAAGAGAAAACTGAAGAGTGAACATCATCTCTCACCTCCCAAGGTCTCTCCTTTAGGAAGGGTCAAGTATTAGGAAAAGCCAACCTAAAAGGGATAAAAAGAGTAGCCACTTAACAGACCAGTTCTACATTCTTCTGAACATCCTATGATTCTAACATTACCTGGATGAAATCCTCCTACTTCCTCATCCCCAGCATAGATGTTGACACTGTTTGGCTCTGTGTCCCCACTCAAATTTCATGTGGAGTTGTGATCCTCAGTGTTGGAGAAGAAGCCTGGTGGGTGGTGACTGGACCATGGGGATGGACTTCTTCCTTGCCATTCTCATGATGGTGAGTGAGTTCTCACAAGATCTGGTGGTTGGAAAAGTGTGTGGAATTGCCCCTTCACCCTCCTTCTCCTGCTCCACCGTGTGAAGAAATGCTTGAAGTGTTGCAATTTTAACAAGGTGACTTTATCTCATAATTAAAATGCCTAACTTTAGGTAGAATAAAATGTGTAAGGAGCCCTAGAACTATCTGATGGGATCTAAGCCAACTGGACTGGTGTCCTTCTAAGAGAAAATCTGGACATGCAGACACACCAGGGATGTATGTGCACAGAGTAAAGACCATGTGAAGACAGAGAGAGAAGGTGGCCATCTGCAAGCCAAGGAGGGAGGCTGTGAAAGAAACCAACCCTGCCAACACCTTGATCTTGGATTTGCCCAGGCACCGCCCCCTTGATCTAGCTTTCAAAACTGTGACCAAATGAATTTCTGCTGTTTAAACCACCAAGCCTATGGTATTTTGTTATGGTAACCCTAGCAAACTCACGCAGGCGTGAATACCTAGAATCACAAGGGCCATCTAGAAGGCTATCACGGTGTGACTATTGTCACATGTCACTGGCTAAAATCAAATTGATAAAAGCCAGGTGTTGAGAGAGCTTCACTGCTAAAGTGCCTACCAGCCTGGAATAAAGATACTGAAAACTAACCCTCAGACCCCCATATAACCCTCAGTGAATAGGCACTGCTCTGAGAAACCCTACCATGTGTCTGAAGGGGAACTCCATCAATGACCACTCTTCTAGGTCACTGTGTGCATTGACACTTCTGTGTAGCAAGGGGAAATATGAAACACCACCACCAAAGAGAACACCGTAAAATGTTCCAGAGAGAAACAGCATGCCAACTATAAAGGCTGAGAACAAGATGGAGATGAGACTTCTTAATAGCAACACTACAAACTAGAAAATGGGATCCATTTTTTCAAAATTTTAACTAGAAGTAACCTGAACTTGGAATTCTATAATTTTTCAAATATCTAATGAAAGTGTCATTAGATATTCATGGAAAAATTGTCTTCCATGAAACTGGTTCCTGGCGCCAAAAATGTTGGGAACTGCTGTTATAAGCCATCTGTGAACCATAAAATGTTTGGGTCAGTCCCTGGAAACTGAAAATTTAATCAAGATTTCAGCGAGAACTTTCTCTTCCCACCCTTTCCAGTGTGCATAAATCCAGAATTTCAAAAAATTGTAATTGGAGCATGCAGAATCAATTCTTTTTTGTTTTGTTTTGTTTTGTTTCTTTTTTTGAGATGGAGTCGCTCTCTGTTGCCAGGCTGGAGTGCAGTGGCATGATCTCAGCTCACCACAACCTCCACCTCCTGGGTTCAAGTGATTTTCCTGCCTCAGCCTCCCGAGTAGCTGGGACTACAGGCACGTGCCACCGCACCTGGCTAGCGTTTTGTATTTTTGGTAGAGATGGGGTTTCACCATGTTAGTCAGGATGGTCTCAATCTCCAGACCTAGTGATCTGCCCACCATGGCCTCCCAAAGTGCTGGGATTACAGGCATGAGCCACTGTGCCTGGGAGGCTGAGGGCTGATCTCAGCTCACCACAACCTCCACCTCCTGGGTTCAAGTGATTCTCCACCACGGCCGGCTAATTTGCAAAATCAATTCTTAATTCTGTTTCAGTGTGTCCTTTCCCCCAAACAATACACTTAAGACATTTATTAATCATCAGAGAACTACCTCTCTGTAATACTTGCTGTAATTTTCTTTGGTCAGACTGATTTTTATTTAGAAGTTTTTTAAAATTTTTTAAAATTTTTTTAGAGCAGGAGTGAAAGTTTATTAAAAAGCTTTAGTGAAGTAAGGAAAGGAAGAAAAGGAAGACACACGTGAAAGAGGGCCAAGTGGGCGACTTGAGGGACCAAGTGCTGAAGATTAGTTTTAAAAGAGTACATCACATAGTGCTTAAGTACTATTTTGTGCTTTTATCTTATAATTTAATAGTGCCTACAAATTAGGGAGGAAATGACTTAAATCAGTTACTTATAAAAATTTGGTTGTGAAAGGAAGCTAAATTAACTGTGAGGATTCGGCTTATAAATTTTTGATAAAATAGGCTATTTTCCAGAACTTTTTAGGTTGTCAGAAAATTGAACAGAAAGTGCAGAGTTCCCATATGCTTCCTCTCCAGGCTCCCTCACTATCACATTTCCTAAAGAGTGGTACATTTGTTACAATCAATACATCTATATGGACACACCATTATCACCAGTCCGTAGTTTACAATAAGGTTCACTCTTAGTGTTGTACATTCTCTGGGTTTTGACAAATGTGTAGTGACATGTTTCCACCACTACAATATCACAGAGGAGTTTCACTACCCTAAAAGTCCTCTGTGCTCCACTTATCCATCCCTCCTTCCCTCCAACTCCTGGCAACTACTCATCTTTTTATTGTTTTCATAGTTTTGTCTTTCTCAGAATATCATATAATTGGAATCTTGTGGTACCTAGCCCTTTCAGACTGGCTTCTTTCATGCATTTAAGGTTATTCACGTCTTTTAGAGGCTCGATAGCTTATTTCCTTTTAGTGATGAATGATACTCTGGATGTAACAGTTTACTTATCCATTCACCTACTGAAGGACATCTTAGTTATTTCCAAGTTTTGGCAATTATGAATAAAGCTTCTATGAACATCTATGTACAAATTTTGTATAGACATATGTTTTTCAGGCTATAATTTTTCATCCTTAATCCTCTGTATCTAGGAAGAGTGGCTGGTAAAATTTGACCCAAGCAGTATAACTATAAATCTAGTTTCTGTTATGCCCTCTCACCAAGGCAACCATTTACCATTTCAAATGTTTGCAAAGTCGATATGAAGGTTGAAAGAATCATGGCGGAAGTATTTAATCACATTAGCCAAAGTTTATTGTACTTGGGAATGATTAGACTAAGAGTTTCCATTAAGTACAGACTAAACGTAATCATGAACTTTCCCTTTGATTGCATGAGACCTTCAAACATGCAGTGGTTGCTTTTAACCGTAAATACTTTAGGCCGTAACTATGTACGAAGTAAAGAGTAAATAGCTTGCATAAGCACTTTTACAAAGGGTGGAACAACTGGACCACAGGGTGGTGCCCAAGATATTCTAAATTCAGATCCTGGTGACAGGTGAGTGCTGAAAACCTGAGACTGGTAGATGAGTAGAACTGAAATCAACAGATACCTGGAGAAGAAAATCCAATGTGTGTTTCAATGAGATGTACACATTCTTTCAAAATATCATCTTTCAATGATCATTATTACAGGTTAAATATTTTAAAACTTCCCAAAGACTTTATGAAATCTTTTATTTTCTAGTTTTCTTCATATTCTTATTTGCTACCATGCCCTGGCCCAGCTCTGTTGCCATCAAAATATCACAGAAGACCCTCTGCCTTGCCACTTGCCACTCACCTGTCCCTGCTCTGTGCTGAGTGAAGAACTTACTTGGCCACAGAGATTAGACGTCCATGGACTTTACATTTTTGTGTTTCAGATGCTACTTTTTGTTCTTTTGTTTTGTTTTTGTTTTCTGATGATTCTGAAATCATTTTTAAAAGTATATTTTAAAATTAAGACAGGGTCTTGCTGTGTTGCCCAGGCTGGTCTTGAACTCCTGGGCTCAGGCCATTCTCCCACCTTGGCCTCTCAAAGTGTTGGGATTACAGACGTGAGCCACCGTGTCCAGCCCTGAAATCATTTTTTACAATGTTTATGGATGTGCCCTGATTTAAGAAAATCTAGTATATTTAAAAATCAAAATTTTGGCCAAGCGAGGTGGCTCATGCCTGCTATTCCAGCACTTTGGGAGGCCGAGGCAGGCAGATCATGAGGTCAGGAGTTAGAGACCAGCCTGACCAATATGGGGAAAATCTATCTCCACTGAAGATACAAAAATATTAGCGGGCATGGTGATGCATGCTTGTAATACCAGCTACTCGGGAGGCTGAGGCAGGAGAATCGCTTGGTGGCAATGAGGTTTCAGTGAGCCAAGATCGTGCCACTGCACTCCAGCCTGGGCCACAGAGTGAGACTCCATCTCAAAAAAAAAAAAAAAAAAAAAGATCAAAACTTCAAATAAAGCAATTAGAAAATGAGAAAATGGGTATTTACATGACAAAATAGTTGTTGATAAAGTTGTTACTGAAGACCTTCTGTAAACTATCAAGCTCCTCAATACATTATTATATGTAATTGCATTTATGAAAATTAGATTTATATATAGCTTTGCAGGATCACCCACCGTACATACTGAGCAGATGCCCAAAAACTACTAGTGTGAGTCTTACTTGGTTTTCAGTAAGAGGGGTACAAAGGCCTTTTCAAATAGGGAAAGTTTAACAAGATAAACGAGTATTCTCTTCAGTAATAATTCTATTGGTTATTAACCTATGACTTAAAAAGAGAAAGAAAACAATAAATAAAGGCTTTTCAATAAGAAAAAACACTGTGAAAATAGTTATAAGGACAGGTGCTTTTAATTTGCAATTTGTCTTGCTGACATCTGATTCCAGCCAGTTGGGGTGACACAGCAGAGCCACAGTGTGAACTGACCTCTGCCTATGTGCCCTCAAATGGGTTTCCTGGCTGTTAAAGCACTTCAAAGTTTTATCTTTGATCCTCAGATAGGATTCAAACTATTTGAAGTGTGGTAAAGGAAGATATCAAGGAAAAAGACGTTGATGTCCAGCTGAAATACGGAAGTCCCATCATTAACTCATGTTAATAATTTTAAGCTGACAACTGTGAAGCTAAAAGATAATTTTTAAAGTTAATATTAACTATTATCAAGGCAGTATTAACTATTATCAATTTCTTTTCCCCAGTAATAGGAGATGAATGAAATTAAAGCATTAGAATAATATTTTAGAGCTAGAAAGAGCAAACTTTCCTATCAAAGATTTGACTTTTACAGAGATTGCCCATGTTCTACAAATTGGCTTAGATAAGATCTGAAATCTAGACAGTGCCAGAACCGGATCTCAACATTTGCAGTTCAATATTTTTTTCCATCACTCCATACCCATTTGAATTGCCCAGGACAGATATTTCTTTCCATGTAGTATTTAATCAGCTATTGTTACAGCTTGGAGCAATATTATTTCTTTGTCGCTGGGTGACTTTGTACACATTGTTTCTCAGCAATTGGAGTAAATACGGTTACATTTAATAACGAAACCAAGATTTCCAGACATAATATGCAGATATAGAGAACATTTTGTTTCTAATCTTTGCTATGGTTAGAATAGTGGCCTATTTTCTGTCTTGCTTACTTTTTTTCTTCAACTTTTAAGTCCAGGGTACAGGTGCAGGATGTGCAGGTTTGTTACACAGGTAAACGTGTGCGGTGGTGGATTGCTGCACAGATCATCCCATCACTTAGGTACTATGCCCTGAATCCATTAGCTATTCTTGATGCTCTCCTTCCCCTCCCTTCAACAGGCCTCAGCTTGTGTTGTTCCCCTATAAGAGTCCACGGGTTCTCATCATTCAGCTCCCACTTATAAGTGAGAATACCCAGTGTTTGGTTTTTTGTTCCTGCATTAGTTTGCTGAGTATAATGGCCTTCAACTCTATTCATGTCCCTGCAAAGGACATGATCTCATTCCTTTTTATGGCTGCATAGTATTCTATGGTGTATATGTACCACATTTTCTTTATCCAGTCTATCATTGATGGACATTTAGGTTGATTCCATGTCTTTGCTATTGTGAATGGTGCTGCAGTGAATATAGTCATGCATTTATATTTTGATTTATATTCCTTTGGGTATATACCTAGTAATGAGATTGCTGGGTCAAATGATATATCTGCCTCTAGGTGTCTTACTTATTAAGTACAGCATTATGATAATTATTTTACACCTCCATTTCAAGATCAAGTATAGAAACAACAGGAGGATTATAACTGTAATGAATAGGCTTTATTTGTTTGTTTATTTATTTTTTGAGACAAGGTATCCCTCTAACATCCAGGCTGGAGTACAGTGGCACGATCTCTGCTCTCTGCAACTTCTGCCTCCCAGGCTCAAGTGATCCTCCCACCTCAGGCTCCCAAGTAACTGAAACCACAGGCATGGACCACCATACCTGACTAATTTTTGTATTTTTGGTAGAGATGGGGTTTTGACATGTTGCCCAGGCTGGTCTCAAACTCCTGAGCTCAAGCGATCCACCCACCTCGGCTTCTCAAAGTGCTGGGATTACAGATGTGAGCCACTGTGCCCAGCCAAGCGTAAGCATTTGTGCCTAGAAAAAATACAAACTGTTTTTTTCTCTGCTCTTATCCCACAACAATCAACACAGAAGACCTCTGTGACCAATCTCCCATACACCAGGAAGCAATCAATTCTGTAGTGGACACCATCTGGGTATTTTCCAATTCATTTCTGGTACTACCTAAAGATAGCATCAAATCCTTTGGTCTCAGATTGAGGGCTCAGTCACACAAGACTGCTCCCCAATTTTGATGTCAACCACAAGCCCCAGGTTGTTTCACCTGTGTTTCTATGACTTGGGGTCCCACCACCTCCTCCTAGAGTTTGGTTAATTTGCTAGAGTGGCTCACAGAACTCAGTTTACAGGTTCATTATAATTAATATTACAAAGGATAGAAATTAAAAGGTGTGAAGTCGGGGGGGCCAGGTATGAGGGAAGGGGCAGAGCTTTCATGCATTTCCAGGGAGAATCACTCTCCAGGAACCTCCACATATTTGTTCAGCTGTCTGGAAACTCTCTGAACCCAGTCCTTTGGGTTTTTATGGAGGATTCATTATGTGGGCATGATTGATTAAACCCTTGGCCAATGATGACCAATTCAACCTTTAGCTCCTCCTCCCTCCCTGGAGAGTGAGAGGTGTGGCTGAAAGTACCAGCTCTCTGACCCTGCCTTGCTCTTTCAGGTGACCAGTCCTGAAGCTATCTAGGGACTGCCAGCCATCAGTTACTCTTTAGCATAAAAAGACATATCACTTTGGAGATTCTAAGGAGCTTAGGAATTATATGCCGAGAGATGGGGTAGAAACCAAATATATATTAATATTTAACAGTATCACAATTTTAAAATTTAAGAAAATAGTAAAGAAAGCCTGTTTTGAACAAATTAATAGCAGTTTTGTTAGAATTTGGATTAATGTTTTCCCTGCTTTTCTCTTCCCCCCTATTTTTTCTTCATTATTTTATGTGTATGAAAGCTATACATTTTTTTTTTTTTAAACAAAGTCCCTTTGAAACATTTACTCTGAAGCTGCTTTACATTCAAGGAGAAGTAGAAGAAACTTACTTGCAGTAGAGATTTCCAAATACTAAACCTTGAGGTTTTTTTTCCATTTCTTGTTCATTAGCAGAAAAGCTGAATCATGATGGTTGAGATAACTGATAAAATTTCTGTTGCTTTTTTTCTCTCCTTGGAAGGAAGGTGCTTTATAAGGCATTATAAGGCATTATTTGCTTATGTCTAAGAATTTATTTATTTCTCTTCTTAGTAGTTTATTATCTAACCAAGCACTTTTAGATCTCTCTCTCTCTCTCTCTCTCTTTCTCTCTCTCTTTTTGAGACAGAGTTTTGCTCTGTCACCTAGCCTGGAGTGCAGTGGTGCAATCACAGCTTAGTGCAGCTTGACTTCCCAGGGCTGAAGCGATCCTCCCATCTCAGCCTACCGAGTAGCTGGGACTACAGGCATGCACCACCGTGCCTGGCTAATTTTTGTGCATTTTGTAGAGGCGGGATTTCATTGTGTGCTCAGGCTGGTCTCGAACACCCAGGCTCAAGCGACCCACCTCGATCTGGCAAAGCGCTGGGATTACAGGCATGAGCCACAGTATGCCAAAAGTAATGACTGACATTACTGATGAGATTATAAGTAAAGAAAATTGGCATATAAGAAATAATAAATCTTAAGACATGAGAGTAAAAGTCCCCTTGAAGTTTGAATTCTGAAGTCTACATATTCCTGGCATCAGTGCTCCCACCAGATCTGACTAGATGGTTTGGTGATCCCATCTGGCTCAAGATCATATTGCCAGGCCACCAGGATTACTGAAAACACAGCACAGTTAGATGTAATAAAAACAAACCTTTTGACAGCCTTCTGCATGCTGAATATGCTATGTTCTTGTCTTTCAAGAGACATGGCAACTGCTTGAAATGCAGAGATGTGTCAACACTTTCCTATTTACTTTAGGATTCAGAGCTCCCTCAGGAATGACGAGTTCCATATCCTGTAATGAAATTTTATCTTGTGTAAGGAATAAAAGCCCTTAATATTCTTTCCCTTTGTTTTCTTTTCTGCAAAGAGACAGGCATAGAGACCCAGAGGAAAGCTTGGCCTAGAGCCAGCACAGGATCCAGATGTGATGTGTGGTTTGATTTTTTGGGGAGACTTTTCAGCAGCTGCTTGCTTGGTTGACCAGTAGTATTGGCCAACAATCAGTAAGGCTAAGTCTCCAGGACTTCCCTAGGGCAGTGCGGAGGAAGGAATTTAAAGGACAGAGAGATTAAAATCTGAAACAGGTTTATCATGCTGACTTGCAGCCTCCATGTCCCCAAATCCAGAGGGCATCCCTTTCTTTAAGATGCTGAGAAATGCGCCAACGAGGGAAGACCCACATCCTTGAAGAGCTCTGTAGTCACCGTTCTCGGGCCTGGTATTGATGGGAGATGATGCCATTGAAATGTGCTCCCTGATTTTAGAGGATGAGGAGATCCCAAGGACAGTAAAACCACCAGAGGCCAGGTGGGCAAATGATTTTCATGGGTCATTAGAGCCTGGTGAAAATATACTTTGGGATAATGTATTAAAGACTTACCGGGTTGGGTATGGTGGCTTATACCTGTAACCTCAGCACTTTGGGAAGCTGAGGCAGCTCTGTAGTTAGAACTAAGAAGTAATCTTAGTGTTTTGAACCACGAGATTTTTGGGGTGACTAGTTTGTCACAGTATCCTTAGGAATGAAATAGGTGGGCAGTCTATGCTTGATCTACGTAACAGCAATCATTACGTTTTTTTCCAGTTATCTATCATCGCAAAACTTAGGAGTTGAAACAATGACTAATTGTAATCTCAAACATTCTGTGGGTGGTTTGTTTTCTTTTTTATTTGTTAAAACACGCATAACATAAACTATTGTAAGCATTTTAAAGTGTACAGTTTTTCAGATCATGCATTTCTCTGAGTTTTTGTCAAAGAGACCATTTGATATTTTATGGATGGTTATATGAAAACATTTAAAACTTTTGAGAGAATACAGTGTACCAGAAAGACTACGATTATGACTATTAGGAAGATAATACCAAGAGTTTGAGGTATGTTCCTTAGCCAAGGTCCCCATGAACAAAACCAACAAAAATTAAATAGATCAAAGAATGAGCTAGACACAAAGTCTACTTGTTTTAACCAAGCAGTCTGTTTGTTAACGCCTTATAACTAAATCTCTGTGGTACCTGATGTGGTTATCTATGAGTAACCAGAAATGTCAACAACTGTGAAGATACTTTTCTGTTTAGCCAGCATGTAACCTAGAATAAGTCTGTTATTTACCACAATTTTAGTATGAGAATTTAAAGAAGTCTGTTGGGTAACCATAGTTTTTGCAGTAGAATCTATTATAGAGCCTTATAGAAATTTATTTTGCGGGATGAATTTCCTAACTTTTGTCTCATTTATTCTAAACCATGGAAGAAAAGACTTAACAAATCATGCCCGTCTAGGAGAGTGAAGGCCGCCTGGCAACGTTCTCTTAGATGTAGGTTAAGAGGAGCTGCGCAATGCTGTTTCCGACTGATCATGAGGTAACAAAAGTACCACTAGATTGCTTTTCCCCACATTGGCCCTTTATCTTTTCTTACTAAGGCATAAATTTGTCCACGTGTATAGTTGGTTGTAAAATCTTTCGCAAGTAAAGGTACCATGAGCGTACACAAGACTCCCTTTCTTGTTTTATCAATTACAGACACATAAGTAAGGAACAAACTAAGAGGGAAGAGTGTCAGGATAATGGAGAAGTGTCGTTGCAGTGTGGGTGGCAAAAGTAGTCTTTCTCTGATTTCGTTGTTCAGAAAACCTAGTCTCAGGGTTGTAGCTCGTGAAGAGTTTGATTGTCCTCAGTCCGTAAACTATGAAAGGTTTTGTTTTGTTTTTTCTTCTTAACCTGGTGAAAATATACTTTGGCATAATGTGTTAAAGACTTATTGGGTTGCATATGGTGGCTCATACCTGTAACCTCAGCACTTTGGGAAGCTGAGGCAGGAGGATGAGGTGGGAGGATTGCTTGAGGCCAGGAGTTTGAGATCAACCTGGGCAACAAGGTAAGACCCAATTTCTACAAAAAATAAAAAAATTAGGGGTGGTGGTGTGTGCCTGTGGTCTCAGTTTCTTGAGAGGCTGAGGTGGGAGGATCACTCAAGCCCAGGAGGCTGACACTTCAGTGAATCACGATTGCACCACTGCATTCCAACCTAGGTGACTGAGACAGACCCTATCTCAAAAAGAAAAAAAAAAAGTCTGTAGTGTTTAGTCATATTAGAGTTTAGAAGCAGAAGGTACATGAGGTTCTGTTATTAGAAGCATAGGCCTTCAAGTAATTATTTCGTAAGAGACCTACTTACATTTTCCATGAGCAGGGGATCTGATTGTCATTAATCTGTAAAACCTTTGATCAAGACAATCCAGTCAATTCAGTTAGGTTTGCCTAATGCAATTGTAGCTGTAGTGCTTTATTTAACTGTTTTATAACATGTCTAGTGAAACAAGTATTGGTGGAGATTTTTCTAGGAATGTTCCATGAGGAAAAAACATGTCCTAGTAATCTTTTAGTTACTATTACAGCATCAGTCTTCTTGCATGGGAAAGCGTCTATACAATCAGAAAACATGCATTGAAAATGACAATTGAATTAAATCTCTATAAATGTTTAGTTGGCCCATCAGATAGCAGAATATACCTAAACTTTTTATTACCTTTCTAGAATTATTGGTTTAACAAACCAAACGTGGGTCTTAAAAACCATTTTAGTAATCTACAACAGTCACTACAGTTATATATATAATTTGAATCATTTTATCTTTTTTATAATGAGTCATGGATATAGAGCTTTATGTAATGGAAGTTTTAAGGACTCAGGAAGAACCAAGTAGCCATCCAGGTTCTCCATGAGTCTACGCTGCTTAACATTTGATATATATCCTCTTAACTACCAATTTTGTTTCTGTAATTTAGGTGCAAAGCACTGCTTATTAGATAGGTTATCACTTGAATCATGGAGTTCATTTAAATTGCATATCTATACAGTTTTAGTATTGGCTGATTTAGCATGAAAATCTGGCAAAGCATTTCCTTGGCATTCAATTAGTTTTTGTCCTGCTTGTGGTTTCATAAACCAGTCAGCCCCTTTGTTAGAGTTCTGGGAATTTCTTACCCAGTCTAAATGATATGATTCTAGTCATGACAAATCTGTATTTAAGAATTTTTGTCAGGGTCCTTTTTATCTTTTTCCATGAACTTCCTTGAAGGTACAGTACCTTTGCTTGTAAAGAGCTTTTGAAAACTCTATCAGAATCAAGCCATTAACTGTGGACATGATTAAAGATGCAACTGATGAGAAAATTTAGTTATTCCTAAGGACATAAGAACCATAATTATGACTGATAAAATATACCAAGACATATCAGAATTTAAAAAATACTATGCAATTTTCAAACATACATTAAAATAATATATTCACAAAAATATAACTCAAGGAAAGTTAACTGAAAATTATTTCTTATTTGACAATACTTTTCATATAATATAGCATATTAGGCTGGGCATGGTGGCTTATACCTGTAATCCTAGCACTGGGAGACTGAGGCCAGTGGATTGCCTGAGCCCAGGAGTTCGAGATCAGCCTAGGCAACAGAGCAGGACCCCATCTTTATAAAAAAACACAAAAAATTAGCTAGTAGGGTGGTATGCACCTGTAGTCCCAGCTACCTGGGGGTCTGAGGTAGGAGAATTCCTTGAGCCTGGAAAGGTGAAGCTGCAATGAGCTGCACTGAAGCCTGGGCAACAGAGTAAGACCCTGTCTCAAAAAATATTAAAATATATTAAGTAAGCCTGTTTTTTTGTCTTTTGGATGTGGTATGGACCTTCTGTAGCATCCCAAATTTAGTTTGAGGTTTAAAAAGAGTTAATTTTGAATTTTATATTTGATTTTGGGAAGACTATCAAATATGTCAAAAGTTTAGAACATTTAATCAAAGTATGATCACAGGTCACTGTAAAATAATAGTCATTTGTTAGTGATAATTAAAAGGTTTTAAAAAGCAAATCCTTTTGTTCTTTGATAAAGAGGAGATCCAGTTTTCCAAAAGATTAAAATATCTAATAAAGACAGCATTAGGCAGAATCTGTCTCTCCTTTTCTCTTCTTGCTGTTTCTCTTTTTTTTGGGGGGGTTGTTTCTAAAGGTGAACAAAATTTTTTTATCTTTTATTATTACTTCACAGAAGTCTTGTTTAAAAGAAAAAAACAAATTTTACTTTTGTATTAATGAATTATCAGTAGTAAAGCTGATTTTAATAGAATCATATAAGCAAACTAATCTCGGTCAGCTTTTGACCATGCAAAGATTTCATAAATGTTTTATTTTTTATTTTATTTATTATTTATTATTATTTTTTGAGATGGAGTTTTGCTCGTCACCTAGCTGGAGTGCAGTGGCATGATCTTGGCTCATTACAACCTCCGCCTCCTGGGTCCAAGTGATTCTCCTGCCTCAGTCTCCTGAGTAGTTGGGATTACAGGTGCCCACCACCATGCCCAGCTAATTTTTGTGTTTTTAGTGGAGACAGGGTTACACCATGTTGGCCAGGCTGGTCTCGAACTCCTGACCTCAAGTAATCCACCCACCTCGGCTTCCCAAAGTGCTGGAATTACAGGCGTGAGCCACCATTCCTGGCCAATGTTTTATGATCTCTTACCAAATTTTAAAAGTTCTTTTTCTTCCTTACTTTTTATGTTATTTAGTTTTATTTATATCTTTTAAAATTCTTTTATTGTAAAATAATCTTTAAGTAACTTCTAAACTGGACAAAATGCTTTTTTCTCAACAGCTATGTATTTGTATTCTTTTATAGCTTTTTTCACCAAACCATATATTTTTTTGTTAGTACTCTTTGTTTATAAAATTCTCTTATATATGTAGTTTTAATTACATATGTTAACTATAATTTTAACTCTTAGTCACCCTAACTTTTAGTAAAAGTCTAAAAAGTAAGTAATTCTGAACTGTTTTATATCAGTATTTATAGATGAAAACCATTTTGTAATTTTTATGAAGTCATCTTTGCTCAAATTTTTGTTCATTAACAGATCTATATATATTTAGCTTTTTTTATATCACAGAAAAATAAGATGCCAAAGTAAATACACTTAAATTTATGTTTAATAATTAATATTTTAGTATTTAACATACCTATAAAAAACTCAGACATTTTATAATTGTCTGGTACTTAATTTAAAATAGTATGACTTTAAGATTTTAAATTACTGAAAATAATATGAATACTATGACACAGGTACCCTCTCTAATGTTTTCTTCAGTCATCTTGGATCTCAAGTAGCCACATGACACCTAGGGTGGCTATAAGGGGAGAGCCCATCCGGGTCCTAAATTTACATACTAGTTGAAGAATATAGGACAGAAGACAGCTGTGAAGATGATGCCTGGAGCATTCAACCCTTCACAGAAGGGCCTGAAGGCAAAGCTGGGCCAGGGAGAAAGGGGTCATTGTGAACTTGACTGCGTGCCTGGGGGTGGTGATATAGGCGCTGAGGACATGTCTCCAGATGTTACCAAGGTCACCTCTGTGGATCCCAGAATCCAGGGGCTCAGAATAAAAAACATAAGCTCACAGTCAAATCAAGTGAATATCAAAAATATAACAGAAGCAGAAGCTTTATGACCTTAAAGCTGGAAGCAGAGATAGCATAAACCTGTCTGACCAATAGACTCAGGCATAAATGTCTATATTGTATTTAAATAACAATCCTGAAGTCATTTTTTATTTTATTTTACCAACAATTTAAAAACTAGTTTTCTGTACCAAATATTATCACAAACACATATAGACATATAGACACAAGCAGGTCTTACAGCTTCCACGAAGAATTCTCATTTGTCAGCTTTCAAATAGTTTTTCTTTTTCCCATTTGTACTATCAGTCTTAGAACTATCTGTTTTATTGCTCTAAGCAATTGTTAGCTAGTCCACTATCTGCCTTCAAAAGGGATGACTCTTAGGTGAAACAAGGTAGAAAATTTATATCTCAAAAGCACAGAGCTGAGATTTTAGGGCTAAATATTGTACTATCAGTTGCTCAAACCAAGGGAAAAGGCTGTACATAAAGGCCCAGTTAAGGCAAGATGGCCAGGAAAAGCACCTTAAACAAAGGCAAGATATGTTATATAAATTTAAAACAACAGTAAGAGTTTCTAGTTACCCAGTCCTCCCTCTCAGACATCCTTTCTTTTTCTTTTCTTTCATTTTTTTTTTTTTTTTTTTTAGATAGAGTCTTGCTCTGTTGCCAGGTGCCAGGCTGGAGTGCAGTGGTGTGATCTCGGCTCACTGCAACCTCTGCCTCCCGGGTTCAAGCAATTCTCCTGCCTCAGCCTCCTGAGTAGCTGGGACTACAGGTGCACACCACCACGCCCAGCTAATTTTTGTATTTTTAGTAGAGACGGGGTTTCACCATGGTGGCCAGGATGGTCTTGATCTCTTGACCTCATGATCCGTCTGCCTCAGCCTCCCAAAGTCAGACATCCTTTCAAACAGAAATTTCTTTTATAGATATAAGTTTCTTCTGTAAAAGGGTTTTTAAGATAGGCAGCTCTGAGAGAGAGAGCTGCCTATCTTAAAAACCCTTTTATATATATATATATATATATAGAGTGTGTGCATGTATAAAATGCCCAAAGCTGGAGTTTGCACCCCCTGTAGTATTGCCATTTACTGCCAGTATCTGCCTGACCTAGTTGGATATCTGAGTCTGACTATATATATATATATATATACACATATATAAATCATATAATATATAAATTTATATCAAATTTTCAAACTTTCTTTTTCAAACTTTCTTTTTTTAAAAACAGGAATGAATGATGAATGCTGTGATATTTTAAAGTATATATTTGGTCTTCGACCCATTTCCTGGCATACAACTTCTAAAATTCTTAGAATTTCCAAAGTGTTGTGTCTTTTTTTCTGCTATTGGGTTGACTGAGGGCTGGCAACTCCTAGGTAGCTTCAGGTGGGGGCTGGTCACCAAAAGACCAATGCAGGATTAGAGAGTTGGGATTTTCAATCCCACTGCCCAATCTCCAGGGAGGTTGAGCTGCTCATCAATGGCCAATGGTTTAATCAATCATGCCTATGTAATAAAGCCTCCACAAAACTCCAAAGGGACTGGGTTCAGATAGCTTGTGGAGAGCTGAACATGTGCTGGTTTCTGGAGCATGATGTGCCCGGGATAGGCATGGAACCCCTTGCCATTCTGTAACTTTTTGTACTATCCTATCCTTTTTCGTTTGGGGCATGCATCACCATGCTTGGCTAATTTTTTATTTTCTATTTTTGCAGAAAAATTTTGTAGAAAAATATTTTTATCTCTATTTTTTTGTAGAGATAGGGGTCTTGCTACGTTACCCAGGCTGATCTCAAACTCTTGGCCCCAAGCAATCCTCCCAGCTTGGCCTCCCAAAGTGCTGGGATTTACAGGTGTGAGCCACTATACCCAGCTTGTAATATTCTTTATAATAAACTGGAAAACATAAGTAAGCTCTATGAGCCACTCTAGCAAATTAATCAAACCCAAGGAGAGGTCGTAGGATCCCTACGGTGGTAGGTCGTTTTATAGCTGGTCAGTCGGAAGCACAGGCAGAACAACTTGGGGCTTGCTATTGGCACTGGAGTGGGGGCAGTCTTATAGAACTGACCCAACTGCAGGATCTGACCCTATCTCCAGGTAGATGCTCTCAGAACGGAATTGGAGGATACTCAGCTTGTGTCTGCTGCAGAATTGATTGCTTGCTTGCTATGTGGAGAAATTCCTACACATTTGGTCATGGAGGTCTTCTGTGTTGACTGTGGTATGAGAGTAGAGAAAGACCAGTTTGAGTTTTTGTACTCTCAGAAGATGTTAATATTATAAAAGGTTTTATAGCCTCAGTGGAGGCAATCATATGATTTTTCTTCTCAAAGTTATTAATGTGGTGCATTAATTATATTAATGGGCTTCCTAATATTGAATCAACTTTGAATTGCTGGAATAATTCCCACTTGGCCACAGTGTATTATTTTCTTAATGTGGTGTTAAATTGTTTATACATATTTTATTTTTAAAATTTACCTCAATTTTCATACGTAATATTGGTTTGTAATTTTATTTTTTTATGCTCTGTATCAAGTTCAGGTATCAATATTCTACTTGCTTCACAAAAAGAATTAGGAAAATATCCTTCATTTGCTCTGGAACAATGTAGAGAAGTCATTTCCCACTCCTGGCCCTGCACCCCTACCAGACCGTGCTCCAGGGAAATAAGAAACATTAACCAGTGCTTTCCTCTAAAGAAGTCTCCACAGCCTTCCCAGTTTGCACAGCAGATGTCTCTCTGGTCACGTCTGGCTTCTGAACTCCCACTGATGGCTTAGAATTGATCACCCTGGGGGCTCACACTTGTAATCATAGCACTTTTGGAGGCCGATGCAGGTGGGTCACTTGAGGTCAGGAGTTTGAGACCAGCTTGGTCAACACGGTGAAACCCCATCTCTACTAAAAATACAAAAATTAGCCGGGCGCGGTGTCGGGTGTCTGTAATCCCAGCTACTTGGGAGGTTGAAGCAGGAGAATCACTTGAACAGGGGAGGTGAAGGTCGCAGTGAGCCGAGATGGTGCCACTGCACTCCAGCCAGGGCAACAGACACCATCTCAAAAAAAAAAAAAGAAAAGA
Organism: Cebus imitator; assembly: GCF_001604975.1. Lineage (NCBI taxonomy): Eukaryota > Metazoa > Chordata > Mammalia > Primates > Cebidae > Cebus > Cebus imitator. Next base: position 9,994,137 of record NW_016107357.1, read on the forward strand.
AAAAAGAAAAAAAATAGAATTCATTACCTTGTCTTTTGAAACAGTAGCTATAAGAGCTTCACTCATAATTTAGAAGACTCAAGAGAATATTTTTCTTTCTAAAGCAGAAACAAGATATTTTAATGCTTTTTAAAAGGAAAGAGGTGACTACGGTTTCATTATTAGTCAAAGCCAAGCCCTTGTCCCTTTGGATCTAGTAAGCTTGGAACACTCGTGGGCCTTATCAGGGAAAACGAACTCCGAGCAGGTCTGTTTACTGACACAACAAGATCCAGTACGTGCGCTGGACAAAGAAAATCGGACTGTTTGGTTAAGGGCTGTGTCCTGAGGACACACCCCCACAACTACCCAGTTTGTTTTGTTTTGAGATGGAGTTTGGCTCTGGTTGTCCAGGCTGGAGTGCAATGGCACGACCTTGGCTCACTTCAACCCCCACCACCTGGGTTTAAGAGATTCACCTGCCTCAACCTCCCAAGTAGCTGGAATTACAAGCATAGGCTAATTTTGTGTTTTTAGTAGAGACGGGGTTTCACCATGTTAACTAGGCTGATCTTGAACTCCTGACCTCAAGTGATCCACCCACCTCAGCCTCCCAAAGTGCTGGGATTATAGGTGTGAGCCACCATGCCCAGCCTTTGTTTTCCACTGTAGTTGGGACTTCTTTCACTGAAATCCAACCCAGCACCAGAAACGAATGAAACAATTCATTGGCAAACAGGCAAAAAGGCAGTGGCTGGTGTCCTTAAAATAGGGTGGCAACAGTGCCGTGTCAGATTTATTACTGGCCACACTGTAAACAAAGGAAACAAGAATTGTTTCAAGTTCAAATGGGCTAAATGGCTAACGGCAGTAAGGTGCTAGGTACCTGTGGGGATAAGCTCTTAATCCTACAGACAGAGTTTTTGGCAGCTAGCTTTTCTATTTCTTCTTTCTCAGTGCCTGATATTTGGCCTTAATACTTTCTAGCTCTTAAAATGTCAGTCTTTTTTCTTTAACAAGGGAGTCCTCAGAGCTCAGTCCTTGGGCCTCTTCTTTTCTGGGTCCTCATTCCCTTCTAAGCTCTCTCATCCTTCGTCCACATGCTGGTGAAACTGTGAGCTTATACCTCTCACCAGCACCTCCCTTGGAACTCCAGACTTGTATGTTCAATTGTCTGTCCAATATTTCCTCTTGGACATCTCCTAGGCAACTCAAACTTCATATGTACAAACTGAATTCCTAATCTTTCTCCCCAAACCTGCCATTTGCTGGAATCTTCCATTTCTCAGTCAATGATAAGTTTGGTTTGTCAGGCCATCCCTGGAGTTATCCTGGTCTCCTTTTATAGATATAAACTCCAATTAGGGGAGACCACAGTTCTGCAATAGCTAAGAGGGGTTTCTAATGAGTTCTTATCAGTTTGAGAACTTGGGCAGCTGGGGAACATTTCGCCTGGGGAGTTTCTGTGATGTGTGTTTGGGGAGGGAAGTTGGAAACATATCAGTTGCTCTGAAGGCCTGGAAAGAAGGAGGCTTTTCTATTCAAAGGAAGAGTCAGATGGCTGGGAAGGCCAATTGGGATTGCTGCAGCAGTTCCAGGTCCCAGGGAACGGAGATGGCCTTTCTCATCGAGGAGAAACAGCAGGGTTGAAACAGCTGAGAAGACCCAGAGAAGGGGATTTAACAGAGGAAAATAAACCAAGACTGATGCAGGAATGGTGCCACCAGCATAGCTCAGCCTGCCTAGCACAGGATCTGCCTTCCATGTTGGCAGCGAGTCTAGTCTTTCTTCTCTAGGCAAATTGACCTGCCATCCCTCTAAGGGCCCTCCCTGGTGGTTTCATTTTTCTTCCAGAACTTATGTATATAAATTACCATTTATCTCTTGTGATGATTCTGCAGAACCAGTTCAGTTAGTTAAAGATATTGAAACACAAATAGTCCTGGTGGAAGGTGATACCCCCATTAAAAATAAATGTTAGGGATGTAAATGATGTACAGAGCTTCATGTTCCTGGAAAAGCTTTGTACAAATAGAGGATTTTGGTTCTCAAATCACATTTAAATTTTATGAGTGTTATTTAATTCAAAAAGTGTACAATATGTGATTAGCAATGTGCTAGGCTAAAGCAAATAGTTTTTTGCAATGCAAATAACCATGAGTTCTATTTAATATGATATATATGTTTGAATTTGTTTAATCATTAAAATTTAAAAATATAGCAATTCACAAAAGTGAATGAAACAAATATATTGCAAATAATTACTATAAAGTGCACACCTATAAAATCACCACTCAGATCAAGAAATAGAACATCACCTGAATATCAGAAGCCTCCCATGGCCCCTTTCCTTCCTGAATGTAACAAGTGCCCTCAATTACTCTGACATCTAGCACTGATGAGTTTTGTCAATTTCTTTGAAGTCTCGATCTGTCGCCCAGGCTGGAGTGCAGTGGTGCAATATCAGCTCACTGCACCCTTTGCCTCCCGGGTTCAAGCGATTCTTATGCCTCAGCTTCCCAAGTAGCTGGGACTACAGGCGCGTGACACCATGCATGGCTAATTTTGTATTTTTAGTAGAGATGGGATTTCACCATATTGGCCATGTTAGTCTCGAACCCCTACCTCGTGATACACCTGCCTCGACCTCCCAAAGTGCTGAGATTACAAGCGTGAGTCACCACTCCTGGCCGAGTTTTCTCAATTTCTAAACTTTATATAAATCAAATAAGATAGTTTATACTCTTTTGTGTCCGGCTTCTTTCACTTCTCATTGAGTTGATGAGATTCATTCTTGTATGTTTACTCATTTTCTGACTGAATCGTAGTATAACACGAATTTCGAAAGTAACTCATCCATTTTTATGGTTTCTAGTTTTGAGCTCTTATAAAATTGCCATTATACACGTTTGTTCACCCACAGAAATATATGTGTTCACTCATAGAAATGCATGGGTACATACACAGACAGGAATGCACACGTTCATACATACAAATGCAGGGTACACACACACAGAAATGTGTGTCCCAGGTGGCATAGTTACAAGATGCAAGCGGACTGCATCCCTGAGTCACCACTTTAAAGGGAGCTACTAAATCTGCTGTGAATTTTGCATGATCAAAAAATTAACTCCTATGTTTCTAGACATTGAAATTTTGAGTTCACTTATTACTGCAGCATAGCATAGCCTAATCTAACTAGTAAAAACAACATAAACAGTTTCAGAAATATTATTTTATAATCAAAATTAAGGATTGATTCTTACACCTGAAACTTTCATGATACCAATGGGAGAGCTTAATTAATTCATTCTCATTATCCACAAGGTGATGGCAGGTGATGAAAGGACTTCTGGAGGCAGGAAAACTAGTATCAGTGCATCCAGCCACATGGTCTGAGCCTTTACTGTGACACTAGCTGATGTTTGTGACTCCTGAAAGGAGCCACTGGTAGCTCATTTGCTGGTTTGGTGACATTTATATGATTTCCCATCTTCTCTAGTGAAACATGTCAAGACATTTTTCTTGTCATTTTTTTCTTTTTCCTAGGATGACATCCCCAGTGGAAAAGAAGAAACTATTGGTTAGGGCTCAGTCAGGAAATCAGAGCCACTCCATGGTATAGGAATAAGGAAGGAGAGCTTTCACAAGTTCGGGACTTGCTGGGGAAGTTCAGAGGGAAACAATGCCTAAACTTGTCCAGCTGAAGCCCTTGTGCAGGGTACCAGTGGGTACATGGAGAAAATCCAATGGTAAGTTATGCAGATGTGGCCACTAGGGGGCTGTGAATGGGCAGCTTGAGGCATGAGATGTAGGGACTGCAGACTCTTTGGGTCTCAGGGGCAGGGTGAGGGCTGATGGCTGCTCTGGGTTAGCAGAGCCAGCAGAGGGATGATGATGTTGCAAAGCTGGAGGCTAGTGAGGACACGCTGGGCCCCGCTGTGTCCATCCACTGACATGTTTGACCATGTGACCCTCCTCCATTTCCCTTCAGTCTTCCCAATTCTAAGAATCATGTCTCTGGACAACTTTAGCCCAGAGCCATACAAAGAAGGGAATTCTGGGAGCAGACAGCATTGTTGGCAATATACTGCCCAGCTTTAGAGAAACATTTTCTCCGATGTCCTCTTATAGGGTATTAAAAATCTCGGGCACTGCTGAAGGAAAGAAATCAGATTAATGTGTCCAAGGCAAAGGGTTACAGTTTAAAGAGTGAATGAACACACAGGGTTATATGACCTGCTAATATGAAAGATCCAAAAACTGTGCTGTTCGGATTTGCTATACAGTAAATGGTGAAATGTTATAAATAGCAGGAAAAACAGCTTTACATTCAATGTGACGATGGCAATGACACCTGGCAAGGAATATGTTGAGCAGATAAAAATTTATTTCCTAATTATATCAAAATATACAGAAATCACAGGTACACAGTGGAAAGTCTATTAGGACCTTTTTTTTTCTTACCATTTTAGTAAAAAACTACAAATTCACTATTAATTAATTATTTGCTAGTGGAACAGTTAAAATAACTTGATGGAAAAAATCCTAGAAAATGTATTAGTACTGTGTTGTGGGGAAGATTGTGAACTGAGGATCCTGCCTTTTAGGGGATTATGAGCAAGGGTAGGTGCTGTGTCAGCAGTAGATGATTTCACTAGATAAGGTCTGTGTTAGGGAGAAGCACATGTACATCCATATAAGGGATCAGGGAACATTTCTGGACTTGAATGAAACACCAATCTGTTTGGCGTCGGGGTGTAGAAGATTCTTATGAATAGGGCAAGCATTAGTTCCGGGCATTTAGATAAGGCTATTAAGGGGCTGATGAAGTCAAGTCCAGAAAATGTGCCCAAATGAGTGGGTGTGGGACAGTTCAACATAAAAAGGGGTAAAGCAAGAGGGAGGCTCTGGAACACAAAAACTGACAGATAGCCAGATAGAGAAGCAAAGCCAAGTTTTGTACGGCCTGAAGCTTATGGCATTTTGAGGACTTCATTAAGAAAGAGAATACAGCCGGGCATGGTGGCTCACGCCTGTAATCCTAGCACTTTGGGAGGCAGAGGTGGTTGGATCAACCGAGGTCAGGAGTTCAAGACCAGCCTGGCCATCATGGTGAAACCCCACCTTAAAAAAAAAAAAATTAAGCATAGAAAATTAGGCACAAAAATAAACACTCTTGGAGGAGGTGACACCTAAGCAGAGAAAGAGCAAGTTTGTGGAAGAAAGAGGACGGGGTTACAGACTTGTAGTTCAAGGGGAAGACAGCTTCTCTGTCATGTTGTTGGGGGCCCACGGGTAGGTTGCTGGAAGTCCTGGAGGGGTGTAGTGGGTAGGTGGTGGTGGTGGGGGGGAATTAATGCTCACACCTGGGCAGGAGGGCTTCACAGAGACCAAATCTTAAGAAAGGAAATTCTGCACCCAGCCATGTGCCAGCATTTTCTGAATTTACTAGACCCACCGCACGATGAAGGCATTGCACTGTCTTGGTGAAAAACAAATGGGAATAACTGAGGGATAATACATTTTTTTTTTGTCTTAAAACTGAGCAAAGACATGGTTTTATACTAATAGCTGCAAGAAGTGGTCAAATTCCCTTCATTCATTCTAAAAATATTTTATAAAAGCATAAAAATACAACTGTCCATGATTTGAGAGCTCATGTTTTACATTCTTTTTCTTTTTTACAGAACTGTCAAATTCAAAACATGTTTTACTTTCACTTACATATTTACCACTGCTTAAGTATTTATTAAGCACCTACTACTTGCCTTACGTGCTTCTAAGTGTGGGATACAGGAATGAGCAACATTAAGTTTCTGATTTCATGGAGCTTGTAAGAGGAGACAGACAATAAGCAAATAAACAAACAAATATATAGTTTGAGGCCACACACCTTGAAGGGCTTCTTGTAGCCCCCGACGGTGGTAGCCATTCTGTTATCTCTCTGCTTTTGGACTTAGATGAAATACTGAACTGTTTGGCATGGGGTCTGCTTTCCTATGTCGCCTACAAAAGAGTCTTATGAATAAGGCAAACATTAGTTCTGGGCATTTTAGATAACAATGCAGGGAGCTGATTAAGTTGAATCCAGAAAAATGGGCTCAAATGAGTGGGCGTGGGATGATATTCAGCATGAGAGCGGGTAAAGCAAGAGGGGGAGGCACAGGACACAAAAGCTGACAGCTGGCCAGACGGAGGGGCAAAGACAAGTTTTGTAGGGCCTGAGGCTTATCACATTTGTGAGACTTAAGAAAAAAATATATACAAAGAATAGAAAGTTAGATACAAAAATAAATGTTTAAAGGGAGAAATGCATCACAATAAGTTACAAATTTATAAAAAAACTAATGAATCCCATAAACTTCAACAAAATACATGACATAATATTTTAATAAACTGCTTGACATACTTCTGTTAGACTATTTACATTTTTCAGTTGCATACCCTCTGATCACTTCTTCAGTTTTGTAAGACATTTTCTATAGGAACGACAGGAAGCTACTTCACACACAGGAGAGCTTGCTTTTTGTTGTGCTACTATAGCCTTATGTCTTTATAAACATGGGAATTCAGATCATTTACTTCATGGGATTTTTCTCCAAAAATGTATGGTCCATTTATAACTGTATCTGCTGCATTTCAGTACAGGTACGTTTCTGACAAGAGAGAACTTCTGTCTTGATCAGGTATAGTTGAGAGAGCCAAACCTTTTCTAACAATGCTGTGTTGTTTTGTGTTTGTTTGTTTCTTCTTAAGACAGTCTCTCACTCTCACCCAGGCTAGAGTGCACTGGCTGATCGAGGACTCACTGGAACCTCGACTTCCCAGGCTCAAGTGATCCTCCCATCTCAGCCTCTGGAGTATCTGGGATTACAGGAGTGAGCCACCATACCTGGATAATTTTTAAATTTTTGGTAAAGACAGGATTTTGCCATGTTGGCCAGGCTGGTCTCAAACTCATGGCCTCTACCGATCTGACTGCTTCAGCCTCCCAAAGTGCTGGGCTTACAAGTGTGAGCCACTGCACCAGCAGATGCTAGGAGTTTTATGATGGAAAGAATTGCCAGACTAGCTTCCAGCTCTGCCCATCTCGAGCTCTGCTACACTTTTGCTACTGGAACCCTTCTAGTGTTGGAGAAAGTAAGACTGTTCATGGCTGGGCGCGGTGGCTCACGCCTGTAATCCCAGCACTTTGGGAGGCCGAGGCGGGTGGATCACGAGGTCAAGAGATCGAGACCATCCTGGTCAACATGGTGAAACCCCGTCTCTACTAAAAATACAAAAAATTAGCTGGGCATGGTGGCACGTGCCTGTAATCCCAGCTACTCAGGAGGCTGAGGCAGGAGAATTGCCTGAACCCAGGAGGCGGAGGTTGCGGTGAGCCGAGATCGCGCCATTGCACTCCAGCCTGGGTAACAAGAGTGAAACTCCATCTCAAAAAAAAAAAAGACTGTTCAGGACACCAGTGTGACTTTCATAGAGGGTAGTAGGTATGTCAGTGGTAGCTGTTCCTACACCTGGGTGGCCAGCACCAGCATAACTACAGGGAGAACTGTAAACCACATAAACTATCTCGTCGAGGCCAGGGCTGGGGAGAGGCAAGTCAGGTGCCTGAGGCTCAAAACTTAACACTGGCCCTGGTCTGTTCATGGCCTCTTCAAAGTCACTCAATATGAGGATAAGTTAGAGTTAAAAATGATGGTGAATTTAACTGGTGGTGATTAAAATTTTTTTTTTTTTTTCAAAATTTACAGTAACATATTACCATGGGTGCACATTGCTAGGGTTCCCAGCAATGCAAAGGTGTCGTTTGCAAGCCAGGGGTCCTGGATTCAAGCTTCTAACTTCTTGATTAATCCATCTCTGCATTCTGACCATGGCCCTACGTTCAAGCCTACGTTGATCATACTGGCTTACTTTTGCCTCCAGGACTTTGGTTAGAAGCTCAGGCTCTGGAGCTATTTGGGTTTGGATTCTGGCACTGCCACTTACTAGCTTGTGGAATCCAAAAATGTTATGCAATATCTTTGTACCTCAGGTGTTCTCATCTGTAAAATGGCCATAAGTAACGTGAAGATTAAAAGAATTAGTTCATGAAGAGTGCTTACAACAGTATGTGACACATTATGAAAGCTCAATATTTATTATTATTTTTGCTACCACTAGTAATAGTAATAGTATCAATATGTATATTAATAATATGTGGCTCTTCTCACACCACACCGTACGTACACCCCCAGGACTGTTTGTGTTCTGACTTGGCCCAGAAGAGGCGTCCTTTTTCTGAATGGACTGTCAACCACATGTAGAAAGAAGGCAGAGAGAGAAAGGAATCAAAGAGGAACGGAATACTTGTTTTCAGATGTATTAATGTCTCCGAATTACATTTAAATAAGTGAAGGATGTGGGGCTATAAAAAATTTGCTGGAGCATAAATGTATAAATGTTCACAGCATGCCAAAAGAGAAAGTCACAATGAAGCTGGCATCCTGTTGCTTCAAAATGAGAAAAATCACACGATCAGCTGCACTTAGACTTAAACAAGGAAAAAAGCTGCCGGTTAATTCAATCTTATTCGCAGGACAGGCCTCCAGGACACTTGGTTTTCCCCCCTGGGTGGAGCGGTGGCCAGCGGGGAAAAGGAGGCCGGCTAGCGTGGGCGCCAGAAAGCGGAACCTCCCGGGCCAGTCGCGCGGTGGTGACCGTCTCGGGAGCTGGGGAGGAGGCTGCCGAGGCCGGCCTGGCTCCTTCCAGCGCCGCTTCCCGGAGCAGGTGCGGGGGGGTCCTCCAGAACGTGTGCTCCAGGTTGTCCTGTGCCAGTGTTCGCATCCCCGCCTGCCGGGTCGCGGCGCCGCCTCGGGCACTGGTGCAAGAGCGCGGCGCGCAGGCGGAGGGCGCTGTGGCCTCGGCGCGGGGACTCAGCTGCCCGGCCGGACCCGCCTCTTTTCCTTCCCCGCCCGCCTGCCCGCCCCCCACGCGTCGTGTCGCCGGGAAGCCGGGCGGAGACAGAGCGTTCGGGATCCACGGCGCTCGGACCGCTGTCCTCCAATCGCGCGGGGCAGAGCGGCTGGCGCCGCCGGAGCGAGGAGCCACGACCCTCCCCGGCCGCCTTTGTCTACGAGCCGTGCGGCCCGGAACAGCCACTCTCAGGGGCCGGGGACGCGCCCGCAGCTGTCGGTGACAGCTCCTCCCTCCCGCAACCCTCCGGGGCGGAGGGGCGGTCGGGCCGGCCCTGCTCTCCCGCGCCCGCAAGCCCGCTCTCGCGGATCGATGCCCCCGCAGCAGGGGGACCCCGCTTTTCCCGACCGCTGCGAGGCCCCTCCGGTGCCGCCGCGTCGGGAGCGCGGGGGACGCGGGGCACGCGGGCCTGGGGAGCCGGGGGGCCGGGGGCGCGCGGGCGGTGCCGAGGGGCGCGGCGTCAAGTGCGTGCTGGTCGGCGACGGCGCGGTGGGCAAGACGAGCCTGGTGGTAAGCTACACCACCAACGGCTACCCCACCGAGTACATCCCCACCGCCTTCGACAACTTCTCGGGTGAGCTGGCCTGGGGGCCGGGGCCGGGGGCTCGTGGCCGCGGTCCGCCCAGTGGAGGGAGGATGGCGCGAGGGTCGCGGGGCTCCCCAGGGGGCTGCAGGGCCCCCGCGCGGCTCCAGCGGGGAAGCCGGGCACATGAGGAGTGCAGGACGTTTCCTGAGTCTCAGGGACCAGGCAAGCACGGAGCAAACTCGAAAGGGCCACGGGGGAATGGGGAGCCCTACAACCAAAGCTTGGTGAGGGGAGGGCGGAGGGGCAGTCAGAGCCAATTAAAAAAAAAAGCAACAGATAAGCAGGAGTGAAAGAGGTTGAGTTCAGGCTGCCCGGCCAGTTTGCTGCGTTAGAGCAAAGTTTCCTGAGGGCGACGTCACTGGCGCCGCTGCGGAGTTTCAGTCAGAAGGTGACGCGCAGGTGCCTTTACCTGTGGCCCTGAGCGTAGCCCCTTTCCTTTCTGGCGGCTCAGGCTCAGCTCACGAGGGGCATCTCCACTTTAAAGAGCCGCGGAGACGCCGGGAAAACACATGATTTAGTGAAAATAGCCCGAGCAGCCCTCGTGAAGGCTTAGGTTTGGACGAAGCCTGGAGAGTAAACACCGTTTCTTTCTTCTGAGCCCCACCGCCTTCCCCACCAGCATGGGCTTGGATTCTGATTGTTGTTATCTTTTCAGGATCCCTTGAAGCTGCTTAAAGCCCTTATGTACCGGTGCGATGTCATTTCCCTTGGTAGATAAAATGATAAAGGATTTCTTTATCTTGATTTTTCAGGTCTTTTAGAAATTTAAGAAAAAGTTAAAATTCACAAAAGCTAGTATGAAACACTTAACTGTCTTGCTGCTGCTTCTTTTTTTTAAAGTTGCTTCTCTGACCTTCCTTTCATCCCAAAGGTACCCTAGAAAAATGGGTGCTATACTGGTGGGTTCCCACCACAGGGCACTGTTTCTCCTCCCACTCTGCTGAATAGTGTAAACATTTAGAAACAATTAGAAAGTTGTGTAGAAAGAGATAAAAGTGAGGGCTTAATTAAAATAGAAACCTCCACAACATGTCTGCTGCAGGCCTTGCCACACTCCTCGAGTCCCGGAGCCCAGTGGAAAGGTGGGCTTGACTTTCTTTTCTTCTTTTTTAATCCTCCTTTTGACCTGCCATAGAGATAAGGAGTGCCCTCATTTTTAAACGGGACAATGCGGGCAGTCTGTGTTTGCACATGTTCTCAAAACAAACTAGAATTTTATGATAAACCCTGAAGTTGGGGAACTTTTCCCAAGGGAAAACAGAATTATTTGTGAGGTTTTCCACTGATTTAAAACTGCAGCGTTGCTTCCCATTTACCCCCAGTGTTGTTTTTAGGGCCTTTGAAACAAGTGTGACAGGAAAATAAATCTTCCAGGACTGGCAGAAAAGCATAGGCCTTTCTGGGGGCACCATCAAAGGGCTGGGGGATTTGCTGCCTGGCCCATGGCAATGGAATGACTTGCCAGCCCCGGGTTTGTATACAAAGACGCCTCCACAGGGCCCCCTTGTTTTAGGTGAGTCTTTAATTCATTAGAGGACGTAGAATAGGAGCAGAGGAGTTTGGAGTGAAAATGATAGTGCAAGCTAAAACTATTAGGATTCCGGAAGGGGTTAAAAGACACCTCCTGATTGTCATTTTGGTTTTGTTTTTAAGCTGTGGTGTCTGTGGATGGGCGGCCTGTGAGACTCCAGCTCTGCGACACTGCCGGACAGGTCAGTATCATGTTACAGCTCAGTGCTGGGAAAGGAAACAGCCCTTTAAAGATTTCCAAATAATCTTTGATTCCCTCAGTCAGTAACTGGGTCATTCCAAAGCCTCATGAAGTGGACCCACCCCTGCTGTTGGCCTCTCTCTGAGGGTGGGCAGGGGCCAGGGGTTGGGGGACAGGAAGCAGAGGAAGATACCTCCAAACTAATAAAACAGGGTTTGGCCCAGCTCTACGTAGCCAAGCAAGGGAGGGAGCAGGGTCAAGAACAGCTCTTATCTTAAAGGATTTCTGTTATTTACTCCCTGGTTTTTATGAAAAAAATTTCAGCGATGTTTTATCGTCATTTCCCAAAGTAAGGTAGTGATATAATCATTTTATTAAAGGCCAGTGAGTCAGATATTTAAGAAATTTGCTCAAGAAAATGATGGAATTTACATCAGTAAGGGTTAATATTTCCCTTCCTGAGCTATGGTTTGACTCATTCGGACCAGCCCCATTCCCTGAAGCACAGATACATTTGTCAGAGTAGTCCTAAGCTGGAGGGATGAACCAACTGGGCTGGTTCTATCCAAATTGTGAATGCTGGTTCTTGTCTTGAGGGCTGGGCACTTGGAGGAAATAGCTAGGAAGGGTGGGATTCCCTCTTTGTGGTCCCCACAAGAGCCCCCTGCTTGGTGGGCCCTCGAGTCACTGAAGTCAGGCTGTGCCTTGTGAACTCCCAGTGGTACTTGATTTTGGCAAAGTGATAGTTAATGAACTTGTCTCTATAGTATGTTCTAGGGTTCAGCAAATCCCAGATGTATTTTGTAGGCAGGTGAAAGTGCCCCCTTCACTTTCTGAGGTGCCATCGCATGACCATGTATGTTTAGGAAGGCATTGGTTTTCCACTGGCCCCCAGAGCCTCATCTAAGCCAGAGCTTCCGAGTTGCTCACCTACTCTGGGACAGCAGATTCAGAACTGAGGACAGGTCTTATTTTTTAAACCTTAAGATGATACAAGACTGGGTAGCCTTGATCTCCAAGGAACACTGGGCCAGTGGAGGCCATAGCATGGGAGCACCTCAGCTTGGAAAAACCAAGCACTGTCCATATTGTATTGCCTGTAGAAAACAAAAATCAGGCGGGGTGTGGTGCTTTATACTCTTTGGGAGGCTGAGGTGGGAGGATTGCTGAAGCCAGGAGTTTGAGACCAGCCTGGGTAGCATAGCAAGACATCACCTCTACAAAATAAAAAAATTAGCCTGGTGTGGTGGCACTGCCTGTAGTCCCAGCCAGTAGCCACTTGGGAGGCTGAAGCAGGAGGATGGCTTGAACCCAGGAGTTTGGGGCTGTGGTGAGCTATGATGGTACCACTGCACCCCAGCCTGAGCAACAGAGCAAGATCGTCTCTTGGAAAAAAAGATAAAAAAAATCAAAGAGTACAGTCACTTCTAGTACTGAGTCTTCCTGAATGCCATGGTGGTACTTATAATTCAAGCTTCATTTCCTTGTATGAAGTGAGAATGCTTTGCCTACTGGGGGTCAGGTTTCCCGATCTTTAAAACACAGGCAGAGGAACATCTCATTAAGCATAGTCATCCTTGCTGAAGTCAGAGCCTGAAGATAAGACGGAAGTCAGGAAAACACGGGAGGTCCAAAGGCATAGTTATCAGGGAGCTTTATGGGGAGGAGCAGAAGCTCAGTACACCTACCTGCTCCAGGACGTCACTCAAATATCACTGTCCACCACTGGGCTCCTCGTAAGTGTTGGCTCTTCAAGCAGGATGCAGCTTCTTGAGCTGGGGTTTCATGCCCAGTGCCCAGTGTAGTGCCTGGCACATAGCAGGGCTTAATCTTGTGGTTTTATAGAATGGATCAACCAGAGGAGGACCAGTGGTGAGGGTGCAACCATAAGTCGTGGGCCTGCCCCTTAATAGACTTACAGTGTGGAGGGAAGAAAAACCAGTTTACGGAAGCTTGTGAAGGAGCAAGCTAAGGGAAGGAAAGAGGCTCCAGGTCAGAGGTGCAGGCTGGCTGGGCCTGGCAGGAAACCCTCTCAGCAGAGTTTTGAAAGACAAATAGGAATTTTACTAGGAAAATGTTGTAAAAATGACTCTGAATTATCAAGGAAGAGTTAAATTGTTCCTTAGAATAATCTGTTTAAAAATCAGGGAAGCGGCCGGGCGTGGTGGCTCAAGCCTGTAATCCCAGCACTTTGGGAGGCTGAGGCGGGTGGATCACGAGGTCAAGAGATCGAGACCATCCTGGTCAACATGGTGAAACCCCGTCTCT
>NW_016107357.1:10007786-10032976 GCF_001604975.1 Cebus imitator
AAAAAAAAAAAAAAAAAAAAATCAGGGAAGCACATACATCACTTTAGAAGTATTTTTATCCAAAAAAAGTTTATAATTAGGGAAAAATGAAGGTCTTGGTGCTACACTTATAAGCTTCAGTTTGTTTGGAAATTATTATTCTGGTCCCCCAGCAATATTTTCAATGAGATTTACTGTATTTATTAACTTTTGTGTTCCGGTTGGAAGAAAATACCCAATTAATTAATGAATAAGACCACAATCTAAAAATTTGTAGAAAACCAACTTCACAAACTATGAAAAATATGCTGCTGGTAAGCTAAGTCAGGTATTTGTGTTTTTGTTTTCCTGTTACCCCATTTATAAATTAGTCTTTGTTTAGACTACTAGCCAAGCTGGTCAAAGTGGTAGTTCTTTTTTACTCTCCCTCGTCTTGGTATGATAAAATACATTTTAGGGGACTCACTGTGATACCTGCCATGTTTCCTTATGGAGTAAGGAACACATACCTCTTCTAGGCAGTTGACATAAGAGACTTCACTGACCTCCACTTCAGATGCCCGGAGCATCAGTATGAACACAGATAGGCTGGAACTTGGGGATGTGGAGCTGGAGTGTGGGTTTCCCACAGAAATTAATGGAAGGAGAGTATGGCTCTAGAGGCTGAAGAAATCACTTCTTGTACCTTTGGCTTTTCTGGTTAGGGAGGGTAGGTGAGTCTATAAGATGTCAACAGGAGTTTATAACACTGGGCTTACAGTCTCAAGGGCAGATTGATCAGAGACAGATTGGAGACTTGAAAAAACATACCTTTGGCATAAGAGAAAAAGTATTGCTGAAATAGGAGTAGTTCACTGGAGAATTGCCAATAAGCTGAAAATTCTTCAGCCTTTTGACCCATAAGGTACTAAAAAAAAAAAAAAAAAAAACAAGTTGCAGCCAAACAAGAGGGATGTAGAATCCAGTCTTCTCTCTCTGCCCTGCCCACCCTAATCAGAATCCTGTGTGGCATCTATACTGCAGATCTGGCAAGCACATGCAAATTGCTTGGCCTCAGAGTGCCTTTTTTTTTTTAAAGGGTACATTCCAGTTGTCCTCATTGTACGTGTGTATTGCATTCATCAAATATCTACGGTTTCTGGTCAGGCACTGAGCAAGAGGGTCTAATTTCTGTTTTACTTCTCAAGTTCCTAAGCCAGAATCTCAAGAGATCTGGGGAGATACCTTTCCAAAGCCCACTCAGAAGGCTCAGCCCTTGTGCTTGCCCTCCTTTTTCTCAGTAATGTAACCCCAGATGCCAGGGCATGGCCAAGGGGCAGCTACCTGAGGGGGCAGCTACCTGAGGGGGGAGCTACCTGGGGGGGCAGCTACCTGAGGGGGGAGCTACCTGGGGGGGCAGCTACCTGAAGAGGCAGCTACCTGAGGGGGAAGCTACGGGGGGGCTGCTACCTGAGGGGGCAGCTACCTGAAGGGGCAGCTACCTGAGGGGCTGCCTTAATGCTGGTCTCAGCTTTATACTTTTTTCTTTAAGGCCCTCTAAGAACAGAGGGAGCGTTCCATTAAAACATCTTCAGAGCTGAGCTGTAGTCTACCAGACTGCGTTTCTGTGTTTATTTATTTAGCACAAAGTTGGCATGAAGAAACTTAGGTCGCTCTTTTTCTTTTTAAAACTATTTTTAGAGACAGGGGTCCTTCTATGTCACCCAGGCTGGTCTTGAACTCCTGGGCTCAAGTGATCCCCCTGCGTCAGCTTCCCAAGTAACTGTGTACATATACTTCCCAAGTATATGTACATGCTGCCACACTTGGGTAAGTCATTCTTTTTCAACTTGCACTTGCAGAAGCCTCACAAATGTCAGTGACATTCTGAAATGCCATGTTGTTTCCTGAGCATTTTAGCTGGTTGACTTTAATGTGATTAGTTGGTTGGTTGGTGGCCCGTAATTGAAACAATGAAGAAAGTTCATTCAAATAAGTTACAGCTTTCTTTTATACCAAGAGAAAAAAGCCACAGATGGAGAATAATGTAGATATAAATAGTACTTAGTAAATAATCAGATTGTGTCAATTGAGTAATGAAAAACATGAATGGCACTGAGCTTTGTCTTGTCATTGAGAAATTATTTATACCTGAGGATGGTTGGCACCAACAGATACACATTTTAAATATGAAATAGTAAATATTTTTCTACAAAAGAGTTGCGTGAAAGTTTTCAGTTAGCTGAATGTGGTGCTACAGGGAGCTATAGGATGTTTGCTATAAAGAAATGCTAATTTGGAGACCAGCATCTGTCTGTTCACAACCAAATCCCCTCGCCTGCCACTGTGCTTTGAGTGCAGGTGATGTTCAGTGTTGTCTGTTGGGTGGCTGACCGTGGGAGAGCATTGGCAGCACAACCGTTGGTTTATTTATAATCAACTCTAATTTATTCCATCCACTTCTCTACACCTTAAGGGTAGGGTGTGCATGCCTATTCTCCAGTTCTTGTCTGTCCAAACCACTGTACATGGAGGCCATGGGTATTGGCAAGGATAAAGGAAGTAGGAGAAAATGAAGGAAGGAGGGAGGAAGAGAAGATATAGCCAGAATGAGGATGTATTAACTAGTGTCTGTAAGTGACTTTGAGAAGCACATGAGTCGCTGATGACCGTGGCCTGACAAAGGTCCTCAACTCCATTTCTGGTCTGGCCTCGAGTCTGATCAGCATTATTCTACACTGCTGTGCATGGTGTGGGCAGAGTGTGTGCACAGTGCAGATGGGATGAAATCGGCGTTGCTCAGAGCTGTTGTGGGGAAAGACAGGGCTGGATTCATAAAGAGAGGAGCTGTGTTCATAGACTGGGGTCTTGAGGTTCATAGTCTGGGTCTTGAGGATCAGTGTGGGTATGGTCTGAATTTTAGAAGAGTAGCTAAGTACCAAGAGTTGAGAGTAAGTTTGGGTTACACTCAGCTGAAGGCTAAAGTCCATTTTATTTCTAGAACCCACCTGCTTTGAGCACTTTTTCTATGTCACGCTGCAAGTAGTCTTGAGTGTCAATGAACATTTTGAACATGCTTGGCAGTGTTCAGGCCGTAGCTGGCCCTGGCAGCAGACAGCTGCCACACCTTTGCTGTGCGCTGGCCCCGCCTGGTAAACAGCAGGGTACTTTCAAGGCTGCTGGCTCTTCCTCCTCGGACCAGTGAGTCTTTTGTCACCTGCCGGACCATTTCAGGAAAAATGTGAAGATGATCTTTTTACTGATGAGAATTGATTAAAAAATAACTTTTGGGGACTTTGCTTGGTTGCAGGATGAGTTTGACAAGCTGAGACCTCTCTGCTACACCAACACAGACATCTTCCTGCTCTGCTTTAGTGTCGTGAGCCCCTCATCTTTCCAGAATGTCAGTGAGAAATGGGTGCCGGAGATTCGGTGCCACTGTCCCAAAGCCCCCATCATCCTAGTTGGAACGCAGTCAGATCTCAGAGAAGACGTCAAAGTCCTCATTGAGTTGGACAAATGCAAAGAAAAGCCAGTGCCTGAAGAGGCGGCTAAGCTGTGCGCCGAGGAAATCAAAGCCGCCTCCTACATCGAGTGTTCAGCCTTGACTCAAAAAAACCTCAAAGAGGTCTTTGATGCAGCCATCGTCGCTGGCATTCATTACTCGGACACTCAGCAACAGCCAAAGAAGTCTAAAAGCAGGACTCCAGATAAAATGAAAAACCTCTCCAAGTCCTGGTGGAAGAAATACTGCTGTTTCGTATGATGCTGGCAAGACACCCAGAAAGGCTATTTTCAGATGAAATCGATAGTAGAAGCTATATTAGCTGAAACAACTCCTTTTACTGTGTAGAACCTGTATAGAGAGTGTGTGTATATGTATTATAGGAGGAGCTCTCAACTTATGCATTCTTTCTTGCCTTTAATTTTCTTGTTGTTTGAGCTTAGGGATGAGATACTTATGCAAGATATTTTTGAAGTAAATTAAACATTTTTCACATCTCTGGAAATTTAGAGTTCTAGACCTCTGGGTTAATTGATATCTAATATGAAGAAGACACCTCAAATCTGGATGTCAAGAATGCAATTCTGCTACATTATAATGTACAGAAGAAAGAAAGGGAGGGTGCTATGGCTAACCCTCTCTTGATTAAGGGCTACTTAATGCAAAGTGCATTATGTACACGGGTCAACCATGGTGGGAGCAGTTCTTAGCTTTGAAACTCCATGCAAACCATACCTTTTTTTTTTTTCTTTAAAGGAGCAAAACTCTGAGAAAAAATGCGAGACCTCTGCCTACAAAACCTCAAAACAGTCACTTTTGTCATTTGCTAATACCCAGGTTCTTATGATTTAAAAACAACGAACAAAAAGCATCCCATGACTATATTGCACTGTGTAGACAAAAAAGGAAACTTTCTTATGGGGAGTTTTCTTTCTTAGACCAGTTGTGTTGACACTGTATGAACATAGAGTGCTGTGCAGAGGAAAGGAAGTGTTAGTCAGTATTTCTCATGTTTTAGGGAGTGATTCCTGTGGAGATCAGAATGTGACATTTGCTTTTGGTACTGTAACACAGGCACCAAGCTGCCTCAATCCTAGGTAGCGAGGGCACCAGGGAGCAGCTATCTGGATTGTTTTTAAACTTCCATATTCAAGCTGTTGCTTCAGCAGAGAGGTGAATACTTTTGAAAGGCCAACAGCAAATGTTTGTGGGACAGGAAACAGATCATTTTTTCTTAAGTTAGCCAATATGTACTTCTCTGTGTGCACAGCCACGCACACACATGCACACAGACACACGTCTGTGTGGCTGTATTTGTTGTTGATAACAGTAGCCTGACAGAGGTCAGACTCTTACACAGTTAATGGGGAAAAGCATGGCCACAAAAACACATGCTAAGGAAGCTTGGCTTCCTCTTCTTGTTGACACTTTTGTGAACCAACATCTTTTTTATTCAGAGTATGCTTTTAGGTTTTCTTAATATATATATTTTTGAGGACATCTTAAAACTAAACAAAAAATGAAATGAACATATCTTGAAACCTGTTAAAACAACCAGTGAAAGCCACAGATAGCTTCAGGGCAGTAGCAGCAGAGGCCAGTGGACTCTGAGGACTCCTGAGGGGCGGTGTGTGTGGTCGGCCGGGTGCATGCCGGGACCATGGCCCCCATGCTTGGCTGCTTCCTTTGATGGTGAAATACATCCTTCAAGGTGGCAGCTTTTAGGGCTGAATCTTCTGGAGAAAAAAGTGCCACCTCAGGAGAGTAGCTTTTACTCTGGTAGGAATGCCTATGACATGCTACAGGGCAGCCTGAACACACTGAGTTGCGGTGGGTGAGACAGAGCCACCGAAGTCACTTCCACAACCAATGAGGGAAATCTCTGTAAAGCCAGTTAGGTAGAAGAGTTTTATTTTTCTGTGGGTTTTGTGTTGTCTTTTTATATTAAAAAGATATCCAGTTTGTGTTTTTCAGTAGAAAAAAAGATCAGGCTATACTGTAGGTTAGGGTTCCATTTATTTCTCTTAGTAAATAAAATTAACAAATTTCTTTAACAAAAGATTAATCTTTAAACAACTAAAATACATAGACTGTTAACTATTGATTATTCAACACATTGGAATTGATGTCAGTTGTAGTTTCCTGAAGCATTTAGTTACAACCTGAAGGAGGAAAATTATTTGTGGAAATATTTAAAATAGACCTAATAATATAGTCTCATCTTGCCCTGCCTGGCTTAGGCTGGGCTCTGCCTGTCTGGTGTCCAGAGGTGTGGGAGGGAAGATGAGTTATTTAAGTGGTAAGTGATTTGAAACATTATTTTTATATTAAAGTAAATGGCATGGAGTATAATGCAAATTCATTTTTAAGACAGAACACAAAACTTGAAAGAAGTTTTATGCATGCGACAGCGTATAGGGCTGCAGTTGGTCACCCTGGAGGGACCTTCCACGCCTCCTGCCTATAGGCCTCGGGTGGAAAGTGCTTAGTGAAGGACGCCTGTGTGGCCCCGTTCTGAAAGCTTTATGCAAACAGTTGAATTTTAGCTGGGGTTAATAACAGCTTGGACTATTAGTGTTAAAAATCTAGTGGGTTGACCTCTAAGGGCAACAGTTTTTAATATATGTTGCTGCATTTTATAGAATAGTAAAGGTACGATTATACTTGAGATTTTCCTCCATTTTTATTTCTTTGTGAACATAGGGTTTGGGGCCGAAAATATTTTTAAAGTATGTGTTTGAGTTAAATATAAAATTGGTTCGCTTCAAAGCTCAAAAATTGTTAAACTTGCAGCTTGGTATTGCAGAGAAGATTTTCTAAGAATTTTGCTTTAGAGAATGCCACCTTGGCTGAACTACAAGTGTAGGCCACCATTATAATTTAAACACACAAACTTCCGAACTGTTTGCTATGTCTCGTTACCATGTATGTATAAATGGACCTTTTATAACCTTGTTCTCTGCTTGACAGACTCTAGAGAAACTACCCAGGTGTGACACAAGCCAAAGCAGGAGCAAGGCCTTCTCTCCTGACTATCGTAACCTGGTGCCTTACCAAGTTGTGCTTTTCTGTTTTCAAGTGTAAATGATGTTGGGCAGAATGTTGTACTTGAAAATGCTACAAATGAGATGGTATGAAATAAACTCTGACCTATGGATATAATGGCTCTTGACTCTTCTCTCGAAGGGTTTTGTTGGAGGTGTTTAACCACATCTTGAAGCAGCAACCGTTGGGAAGCATCATGGCATACACTGAGAGGCGTTTTGGGAATGCATCTCCAACCAATCTGAAGTGCTTATTCAGCATGGGGTTTTCTGGATTCTGGAGCCACAGTCTGACAATAAGCACCCGCTGATTACGTGTTCCTCATAGATCGTGTGCTGATGTCCCAGTGAGTTGGAGGGAGCACTATTCTTGGAACCGAAAGTCCGGACTCAGAGAAGCACTAGTGTGGGATGAAGCTGAGATGGCCAGCGATCTGAGCCTCAGTTTCTTCATCTGGAAACTACTGCCTTTCTCACCTGGCTATCTGGATCCTTAACAATGCAGAGTAGACATCCAAGATCTGTAAATCACCGTGAAAGAGGTTAGAAGTCAAAGGCATCATGATCCCTTACTAGCCGTAGAGCTAAGGACCAGGGTTCCCAGGTCCTGAGGGTCCCAAGAGGTGCTGTTGTGTTCTGTGTGGTTTCTTCAGGTTCTTGAAGTCAGTCTTCTCATCATGTCATGAGGATGCAGTCCTTGTACTGAGGGCTCCAGGGAATGCGGCCCTGGGGAGGCAACTATTCTGAGGGGCTGGAAGTCTTCTTGCTCTCACCCTCTAGCCTCAAGGTCATTCCATGAAGGGTGGAGCCATCCACTCTGCTCCCCATGGCGCTGCATAGGCCAGGATACAACTTTTGTGAGTACCCACCAGATGTTCAGCCACAATGAGTGGGAAGACTGCATGGAATGCAACTAAAACTACTGTATCGCCCAATTCCACACATGGCCGGGGTGTCAAAAGCCTGCTGGCTTCCTGGCCTCCACAGGGCAGCTGACCCCAGCCCAGAGGGACTCAGAGGTTTCTCCACACCCTGTCCCAGTCTGTCTCTCATGTCCTGCCTGGGCCTTCCCTGGACACACGGACAGCACATCCAGCCACAGTAGGGGAGGTGAGCATGTGCTTCCTAGAGGCATTTATGGATTCAAAGGGAGTGAAGGAATGAGAAGCATCCAGGAGAAAAGGAAAGAAGGTTCGAAAGCCCCAAGGCAGACGAGCATCTGGTATGTCCCAGAGGCCAGTCTGAACAAGATAAAAGGAGGAAGAGGCAGGGAGATGATGTCAGGATGGTGACAATGGGTGGTGATGGTGGCAACCAGGGACATGGGGAGGAGTCCGGCTGCTTGGGCTTACATTCTGGCACTGCCACTTGCTGGTTCTGATTACTTAAGCTACTTAATCTTTTAACCCCTCTGAGTCTAAACAGCTTTCTAACCTCTCAAGTGGATAAGCATGGCCAATGGGCCAATGCTTTCATCCTCTGATCAAATGAGGTTATGGATGGAAAGTGCTGGTACACAGTAAGCACTCAGTAAATGCTCACTCTGCATGGTCTTCCTAGTAGAACCCTTTCAATAATTCCTTTAATTTCCTTCACAGCAGGACACTCCGTAAATCAACTCAGTTCTTGTGGGCATCCCACTGAGGTGACAATTGGCTCCTAAGGGTTTCCATCTTCATCTCTATTAAATTTTATGAGGCTTACACTTTTAATGTATAACAGCACATTCATTTTTTCATTTCCACTCATTTTTATAAAATCGGAGCAACATTATATAGGTCACATTCGTCGTTGTACAGGCTGGCTCTGTGGAGCAAAGCTGCTACAGCTGCTGCTGCTGACCTGCTGGAACTGTGTGGGGCGGGCCACCTCTCTGAAAACTGACAAGTGAATCTGCAGATGGTGAAGCAGGAAAATCTGAATTCAGTGTACAAAGGTAGTTTAGGGCGTCGGTAGACAAGGCTGCGATACAGGCATCGTGTGGAAGTCACGGATCTGCTGTGTTCCCCAGCCTTGTGCTGGGCTGTCCCTTGACTCTTGTCATGCAAGAAGCTCTTGCTGCAGACTGGCACATTCTTACTTTTTTTTTTTTTTTTTTTAAGAGACAGGGTTTCTCCATGTTGGTCAGGCTGGTCTCGAACTCCTGACCTCAGGAGATCCACCGGCCTCGGCCTCCCAAAGTGCTGGGATTATAGGCATGAGCCACTGCTCCCGGCCATTCTTACATTTTTACAGTCTTCATTTAACAGCCCAAGTCACCCAACCACAGTTATGTGGTACAATGTGCAATACTAACAATAAAACTGAGACTTGAAGAGGCACAGCTTGCACATGAAAGATGCATGTGGTTGGGGACCCAATATTTATCCTTAAAAAGAGAACGCATCCTGAAGAAGAATATCCCATTGCCCTTTGCTGCTTTCCTCCTGAATATCCCACAGGTAATTCTAACTTAATTTATTCTATGAGTTTCCTTTGGCTGCTGTAAGTGGCTTAAAGCAACACAGATTTATTACATTATGGTCTGGAGGTGAGAAATCTGACTTGGGGCTCACTGGGCTAAAACCAAGGGGTTGGCGGGCCTGTGTTGCTTTCTGGAAGCTCTAGAGGGGAATTTGTTTTCTTCCCTTGAATGTGGGTACCAAAAATGTTGATGTGAATATTTTACCTTTTAACCTGGCTTTGCCCGGAGGAGAAACATTCTCCATATAGCTGTTTCTAGCATTTCCTCTCAATCCAACAGCTGGAGGTACAACATCAACTTGGCATATGCTGATGGTCACTTTGGAAAACATTCCCAGGAGGGCATTTCTTCTTATAGTCCAAGCATGCTGTTTTGGGTGCATTCTTATAGTCCAAACTTAAAGCACAAACAGAACTTAGACATTCTAGTATAGCCCTTGGTACACAAGCTTTTGGAACTATCACTTGCATCAATCACTCTTTGACAGCTGCTGGATAATAGCTGGTTCAGGGTTTCACTTTAAGACAAGTACCAATATTGAAAGTGGCTGTTGGAAAAGAAAGTCATGTGCGTCAGAAGCAAATCTAAGAACTGATTTTACCGTGAAGATCAGAAAGATTGACTACTCTTTGCACTCCAATTTATCATGGACTTAGACTGTACCAGACTCAGCTGGCTAAGCCAGAATTTTATTTTGAATCTGCTCAAGTATCTCTGCTAAGAGATACTCAACAGGAACTTAGGACTGTAATATCTAAAATGTCACCAACCAGAGCCATATCAATTGAAATAGATTGGTTTGACTCACGTATTTATCAAAGATTTTATTGGTTAAAAAACATACAGAAAAATCACCTAGAATTCCCAAACTTCTCCCTCCTCTGACTGTTTTCTTCCTGTGTCCCTTCTCTCTCCTGGCTCTTCCTGGGTTCCTATGTTTACTGTGAGATAAATCTCAGACCAGACCATGAAGCTAGGCGGGCTGCACATAGGCTATTATTGCGCCTATTATTAATGATCTAAAACCAGACACAGTAACTGATGAGACACAGTAACTGATGATGCATTTAATTTATCTACACAATTTACCTCTTTTGTTATCTTGTTTCAGTCTGAGGGATGAGAATGAGGTGGAGTCATTATATGAGTAATTATTGCCTTTGTGACAACCTTAAATGATTTTTATGGTTGGCCCTTGTGTGGTTGAGAGCCCACCCAAAGTTAGACAATCCTCCATGTCACCAGCCACATGGTTAAGGGGCCCAGGTCTCCTACTCAGTGCCCCTTTCTTTACACTGGCTCCTTTTCTAAATCACTTTGCTGTCACCCCCAAAACTGATCAGGTACTGCTAAAAGCCAAGTGTTTCTATTTCAAAATGGAAACAGAAGGGGATCAATTATTAATCAGGCTAAAAATTATTTAGGTAAAGCAATGAACATTTTTTCCTATAAAAAATGTTGACAGAGGAGACCAGGAAACAGTGAGGGTTTATAAGGGAAGAAATGTTTTAAAAAATATTATAATTTCTGAAATTTATGAACCACATTTTTATTGGGCATGAAAAATATTTCACCAATTGCCCTAATCTGACTGTCTCCTCTTGACTAGGCTGTGATATAAATGAATAAATACATATATCAGCTCTTCTAACCTCATACTGTACATGGTGGACACATAGGATTGGTTGCTATTGTCCTTAATTATTAGAGAGAGAAACAAAAAGACTAATTTGGTAAGGGCCTTTGCCTGAGGTAGTGGTAGAACTATTACTCCTTGAGGGCATTTTAAGTCTTAATTTCCCTTCTTCCTTTCTGCTCTTGTATAGAGAGGATATAGAGGGACTCTTTAAAAACCCCTGCAGAGATATGCCAGTTTAGTTATCTATTGCTGCATAACAAGCCACCCCAATACTTAGTGGCTTAGGGCAACAGCTACTTTATTCTTCCTCGTGATTCTGTGGGTTGACGGGGCTCAGCCAAGCACTCCTTTTGCCTCAAGTGTACCTGTGTGGTGGAGAGAGAATGTGCAGCTCAGCTGGGCTGGACCATCTGAAGACTCCCACATTCAGACCTCTCTGCTTGTGCCCTCTAATATTCAGTAGTCTGGCTCAAGTTTCTTTATAGCATGGAGATGAGACTGACTTTGTGACGGACTGTACCAAGAGAGGCAGCTCCAGTGTGCAAGGGTTTACCAAGCCTCTATTTACATCCTGCTTGCTAAAATGTCCATGGGTCAAAAAGCACGACCTAAAACCAAGCCCAGAGACAATGTGTGTGGGGGTAGGGGAAGGTTGCACAGGTACATGAGCGTGCCAAGTGGATTAATGTGAGAAAGAGAGGCAGGGGCTGCTAGGGCTGGTGCAGCCCATTGCTCACGTCTATCATGGGTCAAGAGTAGTGGGTCATATGTATTATTGTGCAGGTAGAGAACACAACTGGTTTAGAAGTCAGGCTTTTTGGTATAAAAGGTGTATTGGTCACCTTTATTCATTTAGTCAGTGTCTGACTATTCAAAGGGTGAGAAAACATGTCTAAACTCTGCTGAATCTTGCTCCTCTGAGGGAGAGTGCATGCTTACATTGAAGGAAAACTGGCACCTTGCTGAATGAGCAGAGGCAGCTGAGATAGATGTTGGATGTTTCTTTAGAAGCCAGACCTACATTGTTTCCATCTGCTCCCTCTTCCAGCAGAATGGACAGAATTCAGCTTTCATTTGGATTAGTGGGACAACATAGCACCCAGGGTATGGGAAGCCCTTTTAAAAAATGTGTATTAAAACTGCTATGATTATCAGCACGATTCTCAGTAGTTGTGTTCCATACAGAACTGAAACTGCTCTTCACCATCCATTACATAGTCATCTCCCAAAGCAGTAGAATTGGTTTACAGAAGGTGGTTTTATTCTTCACATTGTACAGAAGGTGGTTTTATTCTTCACACTGCCCCTCTCCCTGAGCAAGGCATTTTTGTATTTAGTTGTGCCACGGGATACTATATGACACCATGTGATTTTGACTGATAGCATTCTTCTGACATGCCCTGTCTGTGCACATTTTTGAGACATCAGTTTGCCTTTCTCTTGCATGCAAATTTGTAATATGCCCACATTTGGGATTTAAATGAGAGTGACTGCTGTGGGGCAGCATGTGCGCATTGACACCAGGACAGGATGCATGGCACACAGCTGAGAGGACCGCCCAGTATCCTTAGGGCCCCAGGAAGCTGAGATCCTCATCCTGCCCTTGCCACTGGCCACCTCTATATGCTCACAGGATAAGGCCTTTAATTTTTTCAGCTTCACCAGGAACTAAAGCCATGAAATCTCTACTGTTTCTTTTCTCCATTATTTTAAAATATTAAAATTCTTTTCACCCTTGACCTACACAGGTTTAGGATTTTTCATTTTAAGCAAAACCAATATGACATTAAGAAATTAGTAGTTCTCACCAAACTCCGAGTAGAGAAAATTATGTCCTGAGATCGTTGGGCTAGGCATGGATCTGGAGACCTGGCCACGTGCTTATGGTCAGAGGCGTGTCAGTGGTATTTGTGCCAAGAGGAAAGAAGAGGCAGCTTTGGTGCTTAAGAGCATGGCAGAGTCCATGATAAATAAAGGGTTTTCCAGGAAGATAGAAAATCTCTCTTTCTGATACACAAGGAGTTCAGTGAGTGGAATCTTCACTAATCAAAACCTGGTTAATGTGAAAAACGAAAACAGTAAAACTGAGAAGAAGGATTCACATAGTACAAAACAGAGAAAATAATGAAGTTGATTAAAGAGGGTGTGGGCCATGTGGGTTTGCTGGTTGTCCTCTCTATCAATAAAAGAATTTGTGATGCTAATGTGATAATCAGCACACAGAATCCTTGCCCTTCAAGAACTTACTCTGTCACATATGGAAAGTCATCTAGAGATAAGTGTGCTTCCTCTTGGTGTTGGGGTTCTCACTGGGATTTCCCAACTTAATTAGTCTCTCTCAGGGAGCCAGAGAGATCTCTTTTTGACTCGATAACAATTAACTTTTTAACAATTAAGCGTAGCCTCCAACCACAAGTAGACCACAATTTAAACAACAACATGATATGGCTAAGATGTGTCAGTCCTTGAGTACTTGTTAATTAGGGATTTTTATCTTGCCAGGCCTCTGAAGAGCTTGACAGTTCCATGCTTAACAAATATTGGAAAAATTATTACTGTGCATGTGGCTTTTGTCATGGGAATCAATCATGGGAATTGCATGCTTAGGAAGAAGTTACATTTGGAAGCCACCATTAACTATTTATATTAATACTTTCTAATTATAAAATAAATATTAGAAGATTATTAGAAAAACAGAAAAACTTGTAAAAGGGAGAAAAACAATCACGGTTTCATCATCTAAGGGCAGATGCTATCATATTTTGCATTTTTTTTCCCTAATTTCTTTTTATAGACAGGGTCTCTCTATGTTGTCCAGGCTGGGATGCAGTGGTTATTCACAGGCATGCCTAAAGCTCACCACAGCCTTGAACTCCTGGCCTCAAGCAATCCTCCCACCTTGGCTTCCTGAGTATCTGGGATTGCAGGCACACACAACCACACTGGCACATTTTGGCATTTTTAGTCTAATACTTTCTTTTGTGCAACTATGCTTCCTCCCCACTGTTCCCCTTTCCCTTGCCTACTGATTGTTACACACATTTTGTAAGTGTTACCCACATAAAGCTGGGTCAGTCTGTCCTGCCTTTATGACTTGATAAAATCCACTTCAACTCCCCTTCCCATATCCTGTAGGAAGTCCAGAAACCTCCGGGTTTCTGGTGTGGACTTCTTACTTGCACTGTAATGTCCATTTTGACTTTTTTGTCTTGCGAATGTTCTTCAGTCTTTCATTGTAATTTGATCCAAACGAGGGACTGGACCCTCTCTTTAGTTCTCTTGTGTGTGAACATCTGCTTCACCCTGCCTCTTTAGAGTAGGAATAACATGGTTTTGGGCACTGACTCCAGATCCAACCTGAGCCAGTTGTGACAGTTCCATTCCTCTGCCAAGAATCATTTTAGAAAACAGGTTTAAGCCAATCAATGCATGGCATTTCCCTGGTGACAGTTCTTGGTTCAGGAGCAAGTACATTCAGTAAGTTATTCCAAACAGATTGAAGGAGGGGGGCGTTTAATTCTGCAGTTAGATAAGAGACTCTCTCTCCTACTTGTCATGAATATTGTCCCAGTTGGCAACCGCCTGCCTCTGTAGGAATCGAGCTCTCAAATGGAGGACAGAGTGAGGAAATAAAAAAGCCTGAACTTCCGAATCTTCACTTACGCGAGCCGACAAAAATCCTTTATAGTTGAAGCCCTCTTGAGACAAACATCCTATTACTTGCTGCCAAGAGCATATTAACTTTTCATAATCTTTTCTCCCTGTGTCTCCCCCCCAATAATATTCACACAAATGAGCTGTGTGCTGGAAATTTTCTTGAGATAGGGGGTTTATATCTCAGAACCATAAAACATATAATTTATCATTGACTATTGGATATAATATTTTTCTTTAGTCGTTTCTGTCTACATTCTTATTTTCTAAGATACAGAGTCATTTGGTTTTAAGTAGGTTTTTGCTTTAAATCATCCACTGACAACAGTGGGCAGAAGCAGTAACAGGTGTTTCAGGAACACGATAAGGAGACATCAAAGCTGCATATGGAAAAGCTGTGTAAGGACGTCATCCTGGAGACCGCCGGCAAATACAGCCATCAGCTTGTAGGTAAAGGCACCTGGGCTCCATATCTTAAGGGTCTGCAAGCTCTGAGTGTGTGTACCTGTTCTGGGGAGGTAGCTTTATTTCATGCTGAGGCCTCACTGTGTTCCAGATTTGGGAGGATTGGGGATAAAGAATTAAAGATTTCTTGTTGCCACTGGTTGCAAGAGGCTCAGAATGAACTCCGCGGATGTCGAGCGCAGCAACGGCAAAGTCGAGTGAGTAGGACTCCGTTTTTCTGGTTCAAATCTGCCCTTTATGACCCCTCAGGCCCCTGATCCAGCGAAGCCGGGGTTCAGGAGCTGCCCCGTATGTTGAAATATCTTGGCTCGCTCACCATGCACGTGGAGTCCCTCGTGGCTGTGAGGTATTCCAAGACCCGGTCACCTTGCGTGGTTTGCGTTTATTTTGGGTTAAAATCACTCTGAGTCGGTCTGCTCCCTCAGCCTGTCTGAGGTCCAGGTGGACACCGCCTGTTGCGTCATTTTCCTTTTGGGTGACTCCTGTCCTTCTCCATCACCTCGTATAACCACGTGGGGCAAAGTTGGGAGTGAGTTCAAGTGTTTTGCTCTCCCTTCACCTCCCCTAACCCTATGCAGTCCCGGTGGCCGCCTCTTCCTCGTGACCCTGGAATTCTGCAGACCGCACCATCTCTTGAGACTCCCAGCTCCTCGTGACCTCCCAGGTCAACCCGTGCTGCTCCCTAGTTCTCCCCACAGCACTCACCGCCTTGGGGTACCGCCCCCAGCACTTGTGCTGGAGGAGGTGACCTGCACCTGTTCCGTGACCTAGGGGTTTCTTTTGCACAGATTGCTTCCCTGGCTGGGCTGGCTGCGATGTGTTTGCCTTCCCAGCACCACTGGAAGTGTTCTTTCAGGCAGGGGCCTCGTCTCCCCCCATATCTGTGAATGTGTACAGGGCTGGGTCAGGGACAGAAACCGACAGACTGAGGGACAGCTAGAAAGTCTGAGGGGGAGAAGAATGAGATACAAAATAGAGGACCGGGGGGTTGCACTTTGAGACTAACAGCAGAGAAAAAGAGTGGACCAGCAGAAGAAGCAGGAGAAGACAGAGTGGAAAGGGCTCTCCAGAGACCATGGGGAGAAAAACAGGGAGGGGGCATCTTGATTAGGGCTGGTAGAAGTGATCTGGAAAAGGGGAGATACATCCGATGGAGTGAGGGGAATAAAATAATTGGGGCAGGGCGCAGTGGCTCACGCCTGTAATCCCAGCACTTTGGTAGGCGGAGGCTGGCAGACCACAAGGTCAGGAGGTGGAGAACATCTTAGCCAACATGGTGAAACCCAGTCTTTACTAAAAATACAAAAATTAGCTGGGAATGGTGGCGCATGCGCCTGTAATCCCAGCTACTAGGGAGGCTGAGGCAGGAGAATCGTTTGAACCCAGAAGGGGGAGATTGCAGTAAGCCAAGATTGAGCCACTGCACTCCAGCCTGGGCTACCAGAGCAAAACTCCATCTCAAAAAAAAAAAAAAAAAAATTGGGACCATGGAAGACAGAAAGACCTGGTGCCAGGAGGGAAAAAGAGGAGCAATGTGACAGGGAAGGCACTTAGTAAGTGTAAGAAGCCATAGTTCAGGAAGTGGACCACAGGGTGGGGTTGGGACAGAGATGGGTGGGGAGAAAGATGCAGGAATGCATGCAGTTAGGGGACAATCAAAATTTGGGGAGCAAGAATGACAGGAAGTGAAACAGGTTGCAACAGAACGGGGACCAAACACCCTGTAGGTGGAGGAAAAGAGAGATGTGAGAAACAAAATAGTGAGCAGACACGGAGGGTGAGAAAATGCAAAAATGGATAAAAAAGAAGGAAAGAGAGATATCTAAGGAGAGAGAGAGAGAAAAGTAATGATTTGGACACTGTACACATGGACTCCAACAAGATTAGGAGTGGTCAAGCCTTTGAGTCCAGATCCTCAGGGATGGGAGTTTGTATTTCTGAAATGCTGTTTGACCTTGAAGCTCTGGGGGAGAGCTGAAGTATGTGTTGTTCAGTTCAGGGGCATGGGGATGGGAAGGACCCTCTTCTGAGCTTCTCACTCATCCCAGCTATGGAGAGGGGCTTTGGCTTACCTCCTTGGTCTGGAAAGTGGCCGTCCCAGCACTGGAACTGACTATCAATGATGAGTGAAGATAACGCTAGGAATTCTTTGTGTAGGGAGGAGGAAGAGGGGAATGGACTGAGATTTGTTCAGTCCTGCTGTGTGTCCTGCTGGGGGCCCCCAGGACTTTTCACCTAAACTGCACCACCTGATAAGAAAGGTATTCCTGGGCATGTTTAAGAGATCAGAAAACAGAGGCTGGAGACTTTAAAAACTTCATCTATTGTGACACAGATTATAAGTGAAACAGCAGGATTTTAAAATGAGATCTATTTGACTCTAAAATGTATACCTTTTCCTCTAGATTATTACAGTTGCTCAGTGATATGCTAAAGAGGGGTAAATGAAATGAGAAGCAGGATAAGAATAGAACATCAAAAACAATTCAAGAGGTAAAAATTGGAATAAGTGAGGAAAGATTAAACACATTATTAAACTCAGACCAGGCTGGATGTGGTGGCTCACACCTGTAATTCCAGCACTTTGGGAGGCCAAGATGAGCAGATTATCTGAGGTCAGCAGTTTGAGACCAGCTTGGCCAACATGGTAAAAACCCAATCTCTACTAAACATGCAAAAAACAGAAACAAAAACAAAACAAAAAAACCTCAAACCAAATGGATCTCAGACAAAGGATTTATGTCACGCAGAGTTTGGTGCAGGAAATGAAACCAACCACTTTATGTATCTTAAGCAGAAAGATATTTAATACAGGGAACTAGGAGCTCACACAATAGTTAGGAGGGTTGGAGGGGTGAGCACTAATCTGGACTTTCAGGACTGACTCTCAGAACTTTATAGAATGGGTTCCTCTTTAGGAAGCCATTGGAGCCAGAACTTCAATCCCCAAGTCTGAAATTTGCTGCCACCTTCCAAAATGTGTCTCAACTCCTCAGAGTGGGAGAATTAGCATGAGAACACAGAATCTTGAAATTTTCTGCTTCAACTGCCTTTCAAATCCCAAGATCACCCTAGAGAATCCTAGCTGCAAGGGAGTCTAGTGAATGCAACTTTTAGTCTTCCACACTCTCCAGTACTTGAAGACCCTTTAGAAGAACGGAGCAGACCAATCAGCACCCACCAC
The DNA here is from genome assembly GCF_001604975.1 of Cebus imitator. Classification (NCBI taxonomy): domain Eukaryota; kingdom Metazoa; phylum Chordata; class Mammalia; order Primates; family Cebidae; genus Cebus; species Cebus imitator. The sequence continues at coordinate 10,025,700 of NW_016107357.1, forward strand.
AGGCCTGTGGTTCCAGATATTCACATAAACAGATAAAGGCATCATATTTATTCTAGAGGTAAAACGTACTAAATTTCTGCTATATTATCTCTCAAAGTCTCCCTTTTCTTGACATTTTAAAGTTATTCTGCTTATATACAGGGAAAACCTCTATAGAAGTGCTTTCTTTAGAAATATAAAACATTCTCTTATAGAAAAAAGTCTTTGTCTCCTGCTTGGAGTCCTAAGTAGCTAGCAAGAGCAGCCCATGAGCTCTTGGGGAGCAGGGAAAGATCAGGGTTGGGATTACCTTAGAGAGCCGGACCCTGCTGAGCCCAATGGCAAATGGGCAGTGGTTATAGGAGACCCCATTAATCCAAGAGGATGCTCCAGTATCTGCATTTAGGTCTTAGAGGCATTCTTGGGAGAACTTCAAGTAGGTGGCCTCTTCCTTTCACCCTGCATTTTGCCGGGATCCTTGGAGGAAAAGACAGAACAGCTGGAGGTGCCTTACCTTTCCATGTTCTGTGAAATGATTTTGTCACAAACAGTTCCTGCTGACCCTTCCTCCCATCTCCACTGCTCCCAGGGCCTGCAGGAAGTGGCTCCCCTACACAACTGAGGTCCCCATTACCCTGTCCATCCATGGTAGGTGTCAATTATATCATACAAACAATTCACAAACATCAGACATTTTATCAGATCCCATTTCCTTATTTCCAGTATTATAAGAAATTCAAGTCAAGGCTGGCTTTTGCATAGACACAGTGAGGTTTGAGCAGGTGGATTTTGTGGGGCTCTCTTTCATGAGGCTAAGCTTTCCCTGGGTACAGTTTCTCAGAAGCCCTGAGAAGGGGAGAAAGCACTCACTGGAGTGAAGGTGAAGCACAGATTTGCACACTCTTAAGGTTTGTGACCTGTTAAGCTGTGGTTAGGCTAAGAATAAAACACAGCTTCAATTCCATGTAGAGCTGGCAAAATATTCAGTAAACAGTTTTCCGAGAGACGAACTAATTATGCGAGAGCCACGTAGCTCCACTGCCCAGATGGGAGCAGCAGTGCCAGCTCTTGGTCACTGTGGAGAACGGGACTGTCAGAAGCAGAACATTCTGTGATAGTTGGGAGTTGGCAGCTGAGTGGGCAGCTAGCAGGAGGTGGGTCTTGACCCTTCACCATGATCTTCTGAGCAGCAGCAAAGAGCATCCCTGCTGGCTTGCCAAATCAGGAGGTGATTCTGGCTGAACTTGTCTCTGCACACAGTGTCAAGAGGGATATGAGAGTCAGGATACCTGTGACTCCATAAGTTCACAAGATCGAAAGACCCTGTGGCTGTATGGTGCTTGGAGAGAGCATGCTGGATGTAGCTGATGATGGGCAGAGCTGCTGAGGCGAGGGTCAAATGCAGTCCCGGAATGACAGGCTACAGTCTGTGACTTTATCAACATCAGGATCAGTAAGGTGCAGCAGTCTTGCATTGCAGTTACTGACTTCCACATTGGTTTTGGTCTCTTCCTACTGTTTTGCGCATTAGAGATTTAGTTAGGGTCTAAATGCCTAATATAGGGACATGAGGTAAGAGCAATTAGAGGTCAGACAGATAAATCTCAAACCCACGACTCTACCACTTAATTGCTGTAGGACCTGGACAGGCCACTCAACTTCTCTAGGCCTTCGCTTCCACAATGGAAAAAAAAAAAAATCCTTCCTCAAAGGACGTCTGTAAGAATAAAATAAAGAACCAGGAAGGAGTCACAGATTTAAAAAAAAACCTCATGTTTGCTAATAGTTGACATGATTACCAGGTTTCTGAAAACTGGCCAGATACTGGAAATTCAGAGGCTCAAAGCTGGCTAGGGTATGGAGTTATGGGCTTAGTTAAAATCAGTTTAGAATTCTAGCCAGGCATGAGATGCAATCCACAGGTGAAGTCATATTGCTTCAGCAGAGATTCTTTCAGGTCTTCCGTAAGCCAGAAGACGTCCAGGGGCCAACCCTTTAGCAGGGCACCGCCTTTCTTCCATGTTGTTGTCTTCTAAAATGTCTTCTTCCGCTCCCCCCACCCCGCCGCCAGACATACAGGTAGGTCTTTCCTTTGTTAACAGTACAGTTTACCCTTGAACCATGCTGGGACTTAGAGGCACTGCTTCCCCCCCCGTAGTTATGTATAACTACTGACCCCTCAAAAACTTAAACTACTAATAGCCGACTGTTGACCAGAAGCCTTGCTGATAGCATAAACAGTTGATTAACATATATTTGATATGTTATATATATCAGATATTAAAGTCTTATAATAAAATAAGCTAGAGAAAATAAAATGTTACTGAGAAAATCATAAGAGAAAATATATTTACTATTCATTAAATGGAAGTGGATCACCATAAAGGTCTCTGTCCTCATTGTCTTCATCATGAGTAGGATGAAGGGAGGAAGAAGAGAAGGGATTGTTCTTGCTGTCTTCTCAGGGATGGCAAACGTGGAGGAAGATTCAGTTATAAGTGAATCCTCGAAGTTGAAACCTGTGTTGCTCCAAGGCCAGCTGTAATCCAATCCAATTGCCTTGATTCCCTTCCCAGACGTGCTGGGCACCATCACCATGTGAACCTGAATTTGAGAGTGATATATACTGGGGAAACTTCCTCACTGTGGAGTTCTCTAGGAAGTAGGCGAAGAGATGGGGTAAGAGGTGTCAAAGGTTTATGGAGGGGAGTGATGTCTGGGGAAGATAAAGGGAAGGAAGTAGCCTTGACAGGGCAGCCTCTGGTAGTGACACACATGGGTGTCTCTTATCAATCCAAGGGGAAGTCCAGAGCCAGGCTGCCTTTCAGAGAAGCTCCACACTGGGCAGGGGTAACCAAGCCCTAGTACTCTGCACTGCTAGGTGACTAGTTGGGGGCTGCCTGGCTGGGAGGAGTGTGGCCTCAGCTCAAATGGCTGCCTGGAGGTCATCTGCTCTTCTCACCTGTGCTGCAAGCTCTTCCCCAGAGGAAGATGGGGCCGCCTTCCGAACTGAGTGAGCCTTAGACCTGAGCTGTGCTCACAACTCAGTGGTGACAACCATGATTGGGTATTAGCCTCCAGTATGCTTGATAGTGTTTCAAATAATTTTATTTAAGCCTTAAGACTACTCTGAGTTAGTTTTTTTTCCTACATTTGAAAGGTGAGGAAACTTAAGAGGTTAAGTTACTTGTTCAAGTTTAACCGATACCTAGAAAATGGCAGAGCCAGGGGATTTGAACGGATGAAATGAAATGATTGTCAATGGAGATTAGAAACTCTTGTCTTACATTTTAAAAACACAGAGTGCATGCATTCAGCTTATCCAAAGAATGTAGGGATTTTGGCCCTGGTCACAGTGTTTGTGGGTGGGACGGGGAGGGAGGGAAGGTGGGCTTTTGGACTAATCACATTATTATGTGACCGAGGTCATAACAGTATCTGGTTGTAGAAGGACCAGTTATCTTCATGGCCACTGCAGCTGGAATATTGGCTGCAACAATCCAACTCATATTAACAGTCAGAAACTAAGCACAGAGGAAGAGTTTGTAACTGAGAGGGAGTAAGGGATTAACCTTAAAAAAAAAAAATGGACTAAGTGTTGAAATAAGACTGGTAAAATTATACCTACAGACTTAACAGTGATAAATAAGATGGCAAGAATTAGGACCCACAACTTCAAAAACAACTTTGAGTGGCAGAAAGCATCTTCCCCACATGCCTTATTGGATTTGAATTTGCTAATCAGCTCAATTAACTTTATGAAGTTAGTTAGGGCAGATTTCTATGGCTAATGAAGATAGAAACAATGAGCTCTCCATATGTCAGCCGGAACTGTCTCACTGGATTTGTCGGGCATATGGCAGCATCTGCCCCCATTTTCCCTCCAAGGTACTTAGGCTGGTACTTGGATTTTAGAAAGCGATAACTATCTATAGTTCACTTTGAATTTGATAAGATTCTAGGTAGTGTCTTCAAAATTCCATCTCATTAACCTGGCCAAAGCCTTTCAGATTTCAACAGTCTTTATCATACCCTAAACTGGAAGGCTGCCCCCTTTTTCATACATTTACAAAGCAAACAGAGCCCATTTAAGTTTATTGACAAAAGATGGGAGAGGAAGCTTCTCTCAGGACATTCAAGATGGAATTCTGATAGACCCTCAGAGAGCAAAAGCTGACCATTAAATCATCTGAATCCCTCCACTCACTTTCATATAACTTATCCCGCTGTTACTACACGTCCAATATTGAGAACCAGGATATCTATGGTGTTGTGATCATTTCTCCTCACTTGAGCCTTGGCATAAATCTAAAAAGTGAGGAGAAATGATCACTTTCTTCCCAGGGGCAGTATTTACTTAAATATCCCTCCCAGAAGAGCTGAGTTGCTGAACTTGCACTCAAGACCCAGGGCTGCTCTAGGGAAGGGGGAGAACATGGCATGGGATGAGCTGAGAGGTGCTGAATCCTGAACTTGAGTGATTCAAGAGGTGCCCTCCCATCTAGGGTTGCCATGCAATATTTGGGATATAGGCATACTAAAAAAGTATTGGTTGTCTGTCTGAAATTCAAAGTTTTTATACTTTGTATTTTATCTATATATTACCTGTCTTTATTTGGATTTTAAAGTTCTGTGTTCCATCTGGCATCCCTATTTTAATCACAATCTCCAAAACTAAAGAACAGAGCCAAAGTGTCAGTTCATGTAAGCTAGACAGAAAGGTAGATTCTAGTAACCAGGCAAGGGGATCAATTAGAGAGAACCAGCAATGACAGATTAAAGCAGGAGATTTTGAGTTGTTGGGAGCAATAGAAGTTATTGACTGATTGAAACATACAGTGTGCTATATAATAGCGTTTGGCAAAGACAGGACAGTAACGAGAAATGAGTGTCTAAGAGACAGGTACTATTATTACTCCTATTTTTGCTGAAGAAATGGAAGCATGCAGAGTATAGGTAACCTACTCCAGGAAGCATAGGCAGTAGAATCAGGACTTGAACCGGAATTTGCCTCCCGTGGCCAAGTCTTGCAATCTGAGTACTCTCTTTAGGAGGGCTTTGCTCTTTTATTTGCTTATCCAAATTTTAGGTGTTTAACAACATCAGAAACTCCCTTCTGAAGACAGTTTTTCTGTGTGCAGCTTAGGGACAGGTTGACAGAGAGAAAAATCAGAGTTATCAGAATTCTCCTTTAATATTAGCTAATTAATAAAAGAAAGACATTTTTTTAAAAGAGGAAGTTTTAAATAACGGTAATGTGTGGTTGTTTAAAAAAGCCAGAGTTCATGAGTTCTCTCTTGTCAGTTACAATGCCTTCTATTTCAGGAACAACTAACTTCTAATTTGTTTGTGGATTCAATGACAAATTAGACAATGTCATAGGTATCAGCCCATGCACTAGACACTAGATATGGTCATGAAAAGATGCAGAGTGCACAGCGCCTGCTCTCTAGGAAATTATGCTTCTCTCATTGCATTTTGTGCCGACCTGGATTTTCTCTTTGCTCCTCCAGACTCCTGGCAACCCTGCTGTGTGGCCTGGAAGACTGACTACCTCCCACTTCATCTTTTAGAGTTCTGCTTTTCACAGGGTTTGGTCCACAGCAGGAACTGGGGAGATGGAAGAGGGTAGAGAGAGCTTGGGGTTTCTTGCCTCCTCCTTCCCTAAGAGAAATCCGTTCCTCTTGTAGAGGCTCAGATCTTGCAAGAAGCACCTCTTCATAGTCAGAGCTCTGAGTTCTCATATTTGTCCCCTGCCTGCCACTTCCCAACAGGCTGAAGGGTGATAAAAGTCTTCCTTGTTGCTGATCCCTGAGGCTTTGCCATAGCTTGTTACTCTCCTTAATCCTGTTCTGGTTTCTCTAGATAGCCTGTCAATTTAAGTCCCTTCAGTGACCCCTTTGAGTGTGTTGTCTCTTTCCAGCTGGGATGCTGACTGATACAAACTTTGTAATCCCTCTAAAGTTACTGCTTTGCAGATGGCCTATTAATTCTGATGAAAAAAAACAATGAAATTCAAACCAAGACAAAAACACTGAAGCAATGAAATACACTTGGGAGAAAGTAAAACTATAATGATATGCGTGCTGACTGTACCCCAAGGAGAAAAGAGGCCATCACTGCCAGTTCAGTTGACCCCTGAGCAATGTGGGGGTTGGAGACCGACACCCCCACACAGTGGAAAATCCATGTATGACTGCCCCAAAACTTAACTACTAATAGTTGACCAGAAGCCTTACCAATAGCAGGCTTGGCCACAGGAGGCAAATTACCAATAACAGAACTGTTGATTAGTATGTGTTTTGTATGTTATACGTATTATATACTGTATTCTTACAATAAAGTAAGCTGAAGCAAAGAAAAAAGATAATAACAAGGAAGAGAAAATATATTTACTATTTATTGAGTGGAAGTGGATCATCATAAAGGTCTTCCTTTTCTTCACCTTGATGTTGAGTAGGTGGAGGAGGAGGAGAAAGAGGAGGGGCTGGTTTTGGTGTCTCAGGGTGGTCGAAGCAGAGAGGTGATGGAGGTGGAAGGGGAGGCAGGAGAGGCCAGTGCTTTCTTTTAACTTGTACTGAAAAAATCCATGTATAAGTGAACCCATGCAGTTCAAACCCGTGTTGTTCAAAGATCAACTGTATAGTGTATTCCCACTGAGCCTACCAGAGTCCATCCCAAAGGAACTTATGTGTGAATTATCAATGCATCATGTACTTGTGCAACCATGCAGAGTATCCACTGCCAAATGACACAGTGCATGCATTTTTATAAAGATATATTTTATATAAACATATACTCTATATACATCTCACATAAATAAGAGCTAGAAGAATTGATTAGGTTTAGTAAGGAAGAGAGGCACCACCTGGGGCTAATGACTACTGCATTTGCTCAGAGATTTCAGAGGACCAAACACTGAGCTGTCGAAAGAGATATCATAAAGAATAAAGAAGGATGTTATGGGAAGAAGCTTTTGTTTCCGTGTAAGGAAAAACTTTATAACACACACATACACGAGACAGAGAAGGTCCAAAAGAATTTTATAGGTTAACTATATGTTGTCTCTTCATAAGAATCACTTGACTTTGGCTTTTGGTTATGTAACCTATTTGGTTTTTAAAATAAAATTTTAAACTTAATTACATGGCATAAACAGCTTTAAGAAAAAAGATTTGCTGAGCAGTCCCTAATAGCCTCTTTTAATATAGGGCATGCTTGTTTTCTTCCCGTCATCTGCTGAAGGCTAGATTTAAAGAAGCCTTTCTCTTTCTCTATTTTTTTTTTTTTTTTTTTTT
>NW_016107357.1:10033333-10108456 GCF_001604975.1 Cebus imitator
TGCCTTGCTTAGTCATCCAGGCTGGAGTGCAGTGGCATGATCATAGCTCAGTGCAGCCTTGACTTACTGGGCTCAAGTGATTCTTCCACTTCAGCCTCCAGAGCAGCTGGCACTACAGGAACCACCATGACCTGCAAATTTTTTTATGTTTTTGTAGAGACAGGGTCTTACTGTGTTGCCTAGGCTGGTCTCTGAGCTCAAGTGATCTTCCTGCCTTGGCCTCCCAATGTGCTGGGATTACAGATGTGAGCCACTACACCCAGCCTTATACAGCCTTAATGGAAAATGGCATCTTGCCAGAAAAATGTAGGCATTAATAGTCTTTTGCAACTGATGAGTGTGTGAAATTAAACAACAAAAAAATAGCTCACTGTGTGTTAGTATATAAGTAAGGCTGCAGGAACACTGGCTCATAGTGCTACTTAAGTGCCTGCTGGTATTTTTATTGTTGTTGTTATTTTGCTTTGACAGCATCTAGTCACGTTACAGTTCTAGTTCCAGTGGGTCCTGTGTCACTCTTCCAGAGTGCGTGGTGCTCCCTCCACCTGCCCACAACATGACCCCAGGGCCTCTTCACTTTCATGGGCAGTTTGTTTCAACTATCACCACACCCACCCTATGGGAAGTCACACCTGGTCTCTACTACAGAGAAGAGCAGAGGTTTCAGGTCGTGGTTGGCCCAGCTTCTGGGTTTCTGCCCCACGAAGGGGCCTGATTGCCCCTCCTGCAGCGCCCAGCTTTGGCTACACCTCACAGGCCATGGCAGGGCACAGACAATCAAGAGCGGTCAGATGCAGACCTTCCGCAGACCCTCACTCCTAGACAGAAGATGGAGATGAGGCTAGGGGAAAATTAACATCAGTCTCCAAAGAAAAAGGAAAGTGGGACTCTCCGTCTGACAATTATGGTAGATCCTTGATGTGACCCTACAGCTGGTTACAAATACTGTCACCAATAACCTTAAACTAGACCAGACCATTAACACTACTCATTAGTTGTTTAAACTTCATGTCATAATTAAGTTGAATGCTTCTAATTTTGCAGTTTTCAGTTTCTCAAAATATTTTCAAGTCTTTGTAAGATTCTCCTTGCTTATCACTTCCACCGAGTATGAGCCTTATTATTATTTTTGGTTCACATCAAAATGAAACTAATATTAATTTGTTATTGCCGTTATAATTTTTAGATACACAGCTTATTGCAATGGGAAAGACCTGAGAGATTCCTAAATAGAAGGAAACTCAGAAGTCATTTCCCTCCAAAGCTTGTAGAAACATTGCCTCTTTAAAGACAGGAATTCATATTTTTATCACTGTAAAAAGCAAAATACAGGTGGCTCATGCCTGTAATCTTAGCATTTTGGGAGGCCCAGGCAGGAGGATTGCTTGAGTCTAGAAGTTCAAGACTAGACCTGGCAACATAGTGAGAACCTGTCTCTATAAAAAATTAAAAAAGAAAAAAAACTAGCTGGGCATGGTGGTACACACCTGTAGTCCCAGCTATTTTGGGAGACTGAGGCAGAAGGATCACTTGAGTCCAGGAGGTCAGGGCTACAGTGAACCATGGTTGTGCCATTGTACTCTAGCCTGGGCAACAGAGTGAGACTCTGTTTCTAAAAAAAATGCAATGTAATTGACCACTTTTGCGCTGCTGACTTGAACAAAGAAACTCGTCCCTTGTTTAAGTCTGGTGAAAAAGTTAATCTATCAGCAAAAAACCCTTCAGGAGTAAAAATATAATATCAATATTTTTGGGTTCAATTCAACCAATATTTGTTAACCATTTATTATGTACCAGGTACAATTCAAGGCACTGTAAATTCAGAGACGATGAAGGTGGCTCTGATCTCAGAAGCTCACAATTTCTCCCTGTGACAGGAAGCTAGACAAGGCACTCTAGGACAATTCGAGGATCTGCACTGGAATCTGGGTATGGTGCCCTGGCAGAGCGCCATGGAGGCTGCTGGCTCCTTCTGAAGGGAGCTTGGGCTTATTCGGCTCCATTCTGTCCCCTGCGAGAGACTCAATACTGCTTGAGGAAAAGGGCCATGTCTTTACTGCTCTTTATTCCTGCTGAAAGTTCAGGGATCAATTTATCTTTTTTATGTAAAAGAAAGAGAAAAAGAAGGAGAGAGAGAGAAGGAGAAAGAAAAGAAGGAAAAAGAAGGAGAAAAGGAAGGAAGGAAGATGTTTTGGGCTGAATTGTGCACCCTCAAAATTCATACATTGAAGTCCTAACCAACAGTAACTCAGAGTAGGACTCTTTTTGGAAACAGGATTTTTAAAGAGGTAATTAAGGTAAAATGAGGTCATACAGGTGGCTCCTGATCCAATGTGACTGGCATCTTAGTAAGAAGGGGAGACTAGGACACAGACACACATGGAGGGGAGACCATATGAGGACACAGGAGAAGGTGGCCGTCTGCAAGCCAAGGAGAGAGGCCTCAGGAGAAACCAAACCTGCCAACACCCTGATCTCAAACTTCTAGCCTCTATGACCGTGAGGAATGAATTTCTGTTGTGTAAGCCACCAAATCAATGGTGTTTATTATAGCGGCCCTGGCAAACTAACACAGAGAGAAGGAAAATAAGAGGTCTTTCTTGAGTCAAACATTGAAGAATGAATGTGATTTTTCTAAACTGAAGAAGAAAGAAATGATTAATTCTGCCTGGAATAGGATGAGAGTCAGTAAAGATTTCACAGGCGAGGTGATGTTTGAGCTGGGCCTGCAAGAGGTGCCAGAACTTGCCACTTGGAGAAGGAGACAAGAGGTTATGGCAGAGCAGGAAGAGTAACCCTCTTATAAAGAATTGCAAGGATATGGAACACAGACCTACCAGGGGTATCTGAAGTGTGGGCTTGAGGTGAAAGGCTCATGGGAAATAGACTGGACAGGTAGATGAGGATGGGCCAGACTGTGGAAGAGCAGTGGTAGAACAAGAAGGTAGTTCACACAGAGGAAAGAACTGATCTTGTCTTTAGTTTAGCGACAGATACCTGGAGGAGAAGAGGAGGGCGAAGAGAGAGCAGGAGTTTAATTAGGATCTGTCACAGTGGTGTAGGCAGAAGGGGAGGAGGCTCTGAGCTCGCAAGAGGGGAGCATGGGAATGAAAAGGTGAGTGTCAATGTCACAGTGTGGGTAGAATCTCTAGAAACGATTGGCCACAGGAGAAGCTGTGTTCAACAATCACACTAAGACTTTAAGCCAGAAAAGGGAAGATAACTGCATGAGGGGCAGAAATACAAAGTCAGGAGGAGGTATTTGGCTATGGTTGAGGGGAGATGATTATTTTATTTGAGATTTTTTTTTTTTTGAGACAGAATCTCGCTCTGTCACCCAGGCTGGAGTGCAGTGGCACGATCTCAGCTCACTGCAACCTCTGCCTCATGGGTTCAAGCAATTCTCCTGCCTCAGCCTCCCGAGTAGCTGGGACTACAGGCGCACGCTGCTATGCCTGGCTAATTTTTTGTATTTTAGTAGAGACGGGTTTCACTGTGTTACCCAGGCTGGTCGCAAACTCCTGAGCTCAGGGAATCCGCCTGCGTCGGCCTCCTGAAGTGCTGGGATTACAGGCATGAGCCACCACACCCGATCTTTATTTGAGATTCGAAGTGTGATAAAACCAATGTTTGTTGTAGTGATTAGGAGAGATCTGGAAGGAGAAGCTGCACTCTGGAAGAGGGTTTGGTGCCATCTGTGGAGACCACATCATGTCAGAGCAGACCTCCCATGTATGGCTATGTTCCAGCCTCAGTTGTAAACCATTAATAGGCACTCCAGCCCTTTCATGGCTCCAGCCCTCCCGACTCTTGTCCTTGAGAATTTGACCTTGCTTTACCCTTCCTTGAGGAAGGTAAGTCATGGTGCCATAAAAAAAAATCCCAAAGTCTCAATGGCTCAAAACAATAAAGATTTATTTCTTGTTCACATTACACATCGTGGGGTCATGGTCCTCCCTCTGGATCCAGGCCATGGAGCTGCTGTTTATAGTCATCATGGCATCAGGAAGAGAAAGCTTGGCAAAACCATCCTGTGCACTTAAAACTTTCATCCCAGAAAGGCCCAATCACCGAGAGGCACACTTCCTGGGTGGAAGGATTCCAGATGACAGATACAAAGGTAGCAGGGCTTAACTGCTGTGCCCCACCCTAATCCCCTCGAAGAGCGTGAAGCACTAACAGCGGAGAAGCCTGGAGAACGCCACATAGTACCTTACTGTAATCCCCGTGAAGTGGGAAAACGTCACATAGGCCCAGTGACTAAGGCCAGTGCGTCCGTGAGGAGGCATGTTGGTAGCATGATCCTAATAAGAAGTGATAGGAAGGGTGTCTCACCTCTGTGGTCCTCCCACCCCAAACCCATAGCCTCAATCATAGTGGAAACATCAGACAAGCTCAAATTGAAGCATAATCTGCAAAATACCTGCCCTGGATTCCTCAAAACTGTCAAGGTTATCAAAAATGAGGAAAGTCTGAGAAACTGCCACAGCCCAGAGGAAGCTCAAAAGAGGTGACAACCAAACTCGATGTGATGTCCTGGATGGGACCCTGGACAGAAACAGACCTTAGGGGAAGCCTAGTGAAGTCTGGGTAGTGTATGGACTTTAGTTAATGTACCGAGCTTGGTTCCTCAACTATGACAAAGCTGGCCAGAAAATGTAAGATGTTACTAGTAGAACGAACTGGGGGAGAGGCACGTGGAAACTCCGTATGCTATCCTCAGAGCTTTTCTGTAAGTCAAAGTCTTCTTAAGAAAAACGTTTATATAAATTAAATAAAAAGAGGTGCATGCCATTTCCACACACAAAATTAACCCAAGAACTCGGAGCTCCTTGCTCACAACAGATTCTTCCTCTCACATACTGTCACTCAGTATCATGAGATTTTGAAAATAAAGGAAGTCTATAGCTTGCGGCCGGGAATGAGCAAATACTAAATAAATTTATCAACTGTAGTTAGAAGGAGAAAAGTCAAGTAAAATGGTATGCACCAATATTCTGTAAAACAAAGCAAAAGAGCAAAGAGGAATAACACTGATTCAGGATTTATCACTTCCATTCCATTGGCCTGTGGCCACACCTGACCCACGTGGCGGACAGGGGCAGTGTGCGGTCCCACCATGCGTGCAGGGGATTTGTCATTGTGCCCTCTTCCACACTTTGGACCTGAAGCTTCGTGCCATTTCCCAGATTCCTGTGCCCTAGTGCTATTCGTTGGCTAGGATTTAGATTTTTTTCTTTACCCATCCTGAGTGACTGTCTCCCTTGGTCCAGTCTGATACCTGGAACACCCTAAAACACAAAGTCCTTTTGTGTGTGTGTATCATGCTTCTACACTGTCTGCCTGGCCCCAGGAGCACCCTGGGCAGAGAGAACAACATCTGGGTTGCAACACAAAAGATTATCAGAATTCAGTAGAATGGAGGCTAGTGGGGAGAGTGGAACGGAACAGACCTAGAACCGTGCATGGTCTGTAGAAAACACAGTGAGGGGCCTGGTTGGCTGGGCTAGAGGGTTTGTGTTAGGATGTACTAGGAGGGAAGTGTGGTGTTGGATTGCAAAGTGTCCTGTGTGCTTGGCAGAGAAGTTTGCACTTCTCTGAGTGGGGAGATTCCACTGTGTCAATGTCGGGTGCAGGTTCCTTGTTCTCTGCAGAGGAATCTGGTGACAGTGCTCAGGAGGGATGGTGGCAGACATCAGAAATAAAAATCTGGAAGCCAGCACCCATGCTCATTCAAATTACCGTGAACATTCTGGAATGGAAATCAATAAAAAGGTGTCCAAAGGTGTGAGACGGAAGCTGTCAGTTTTAACTCTGATATGCACTTATCTCTTGTATACTGTCTATGGTTGAGATCCACAAGAGAGAGAGGTCCCAGAGGCGTATGTTTAGATATTTTGTTTGCAAGTAGACTGTCGCACATAGAAGGTTTCCTTCTGTCTCATCTGATTTCCTTTTTCTTGGAGCAGTTTCTAGTCCATATTTTCACTTCTCGCCTCACAGTAACGTACACCTTTGAATGGCTCACAGGGTCATTCTGCCTTCAACAAATTAGCAGCTGGGCTAGCAGCCCAGATGGTGCAGTTTGGTGTTTCCAAGTGGCCTCGTTACATCTACTGGGTTAAATTACCAGTTTGCGGACCCAGTGGGCCCACTGTGTGCTTGTTATGTCCCTGGGAGACAGTCTTGCTTTTCTTTAGTGTCAGGTCTGTAATCAGTGTCATTACATTCTCCTTTCTTCAAATATTGCCACTGATTAGAATTTGTTTTATAAAAGAAACTCACAGATTCATTGCCACAAGAGTGCATTGACTTCTAGAGCAAATATAATAAAAGGTGAGTAGAAATTAGATAATAAAGTAACAAGTGTTTGGGGAGAAAGCTGTCTGCCTGTGTCCTACTCCTGGGTACCCAACACAGCATCTATGAATTGCGCTCATCCAAGCTGTCATCAATCTGCCTTCTGTCTGCTGAAAAACTGTCTGCTATTCTCATGAATTGCCGAGTAGGTAATAACTATATCTGTTCTAGGCACTTTATTCCTTTACAGAAATTTTTATAGGGTGCGTGGGGTTCCTTTGCTAACGTAGAACATGGCAAGGTACAACAGTCAGGCATGATGGGAGGGTGAAGAGAAAGGCAATGTTGGCAGCCCATTGATAAGCTTCTAAATGTCTTTCTTTTTGCTGAGGTTTTTGATTTTGCTTTGTTTCAGGAAACATTAGCATGTAAAACTCGATTTGGCTCTCCTGCTCCCTAGATTAGAAGTTAATGAATTTCGCTGGTATTCGATCTGGCCACAGGCTATTATGTTAGCTAAAGAAAAGTTTCATTAATTTTAGTGACCTCATAACTATATTGGATGGTAGACTCTGGTGTGAGCAGGTAGTTACACTGTTCCCATTCAGTTTAATCTTTATATTTCCCTTAGAGATGGATGGCATGGCCCTGCTAATTTTCGCAGCTATATAAACATAGATGAAAAAGCAGCATCTAAGATTGGATACTGTTATTATTCTCCTGTCTGTTCTTAGGGTAATCAGGGGATGCTTCTTTGTGGGGAGGGACTGCCTGGAGCAAAGGGGCCTCCCCGGGACTTGTGGGAGGGAAGCAGGCAAGAGACGTTCAGACAAAGCCCATTAGGCACCTGGAGAATTGATACGGACAAATCATGGTTCCCTTGCCATTTCTTTTGCATAAAAGAAATCATTTTAGATATATTACATGAATATGTTTAAAACACAAACAATTTGTTGCTCATGCTGGTAGCTTTTAAGACAACTGGAAGAAATGATTATTCTAAATGGCATTTGAACTGTACAGTGAAAACCCAATTTTATCTATTGTTTTGTATTTAAAACATTTATAATAATGACAGATATGTATGTCAACATGGATGCACCTCACAAATGTGATGCTGAGCAAAAGAATCCAGGCCCCAAAGATTCCACATTATTATTCTATATATGTGATAGTTATCTAAACAAAACAAAAACAGATAAAGCTGATCTGTGGCGTTAGAAGACCAGAGTGGTTACAGTTGGCAGTAGTGATGGAGGGTGGTTACAGTGGTTACATTTGGGGGTAATGGTGGGGGGTGGTTATAGCAGTTAGAGTTGGGGTAGTCTTGTGAGGGCAGGAAGGGGCCATCTGGGGTGCTGAAGATGTTCTATTTTTGATACTGAGTTTATTCACTTTGAATTAGGTCATTGAAAGTTGTATACTTTTTTTTTGTAAATAGTTTGCATTTCATTAAAAAGTTAAACAAAAGGAGAGTAACCTCCCTCTCTCTCTCTCACACGCACACGCGCGCGCGCACACACACACGAGACAGAGAAGGGAAGAGGGAGCAAAAGAGCGAGAAAGCTAGAGAGAGGGAATGTTCACATAAATGATCTCATTTAATTTCCTGACAACAACCTGTGAAGGAGGCATGGTGGGGTGTGAGACCCCCTGGGTCTTAGAGAACTAAGTGCTTTGACCCACCTGTCTTCTAAAAAGGGTTTGCCTCACCCCTTCCCCTCCCCTGCACCTGACGGCCTGCTGGCGGGCTTACCCATTGCAATGTGTTGATAAAATCAGGGGAGATGGAAGAAGTCAGAGCCCTCTTGACCCTGAGTCTAATATAGAGGAGAAGCAAAAGGCACACAGAAGCCTGAAATGTGGTTAGTAAGGAGAAAACCCAGACCAGAGCTCTGTAGTTTTTTAAAAGCTAGTTAAACCTGGAAAGGACCCTCATGGGCAAAGGGCTTCCAAACACACTTGGGTCATAAATTAACAGTTAAACAGGAACGTGTATCCCCACTGATGGTTCCGTGTGCGAGTCTGAGACCAGCAAGTACTAAGCGACCACCACGGATGCCTTGTGTATTAGTCTCCTATCGCTGCTGTAACAAAATACCACAAATTTTGTGGCTTAAAACAACATAAATGTATTATCTTGCTTGTGTATGTATGTGTATGTGTATGTGCGTGTGCGTGCGTGTGTGTTTGTGTGTGTGTGTGTGTGTTTTCTTATTTTAGGGACAGGATCTTTCTGTGTTACTCATGCTGGACTTAAACTCCTGGGCTCAAGTGATCCTCCTGTCTGCCTCAGCCCCTCTTCCCTCACTCCTGCCTCAGGAGTTGGGAATACAGGTGTGAGCCACTGTGCCCAGCTACAAACGCATTCTCCATGGGTCTCACTGGGCTACACTCAAGGTGTCAGCAGGACTGCATTCCTTTCTGGAGGCTCAAGGGGAGAATCTGTTTCCTTGAGTATTGCAATCATTGGTGGAATTCAGTTCTTTGTGATTGTAGAACTGAGGTCCCTATTTCCTGGCTGGCTATCAGTGGGGTCATTCCCAGCTTCTAGAGACCACCCTTTCATCCCCTGACTTTGGCCTTTTCCTCCATCTTCAAACCAGCAACAGCAAGTTGAGTCCCTCTCATGCATTGAATCTCTCCCGTCCTCTCATCTCTGTGACAACAGCCAGTTCTCTACTTTTAAGGGCTCATAGACTGTGCCCTCCTAGTTAATTTGAGATAATTGCCCCATCTTGAGGTCTATAACCACATCTGCAAAGCTCCCTTTGTTGTATAACATAATGGGTTCCAGGGACCAGGGCGTGGACATCTCTGGTGGCTGTTATTTGGCCCATCAGACCTCAGAGAAAAGAGACCTTACCAGAAACAGGAGCGCACACACATCTCGGGCCGACCCCCCAATTGCTGCTGTGGTGTTGAAGAATTTGCAGCTGGTAACGCAAAGCATTAGCAGACCTAGAGTGTGTTCATTGTCTTACACCTTGGGTGTGAAACAATTCATTGCTTGTGTTAGAAAGCAGATTCCACTGGCCCAGGAGAAACATGAGGAAGCCACCAAAGCAGTCCAAGGCATGTTTTTAAAATGTTGCCATAGAGCCGGGCACGGTGGCTCACGCCTGTAATCCCAGCACTTTGGGAGGCAGAGGCAGGCAGATCACTTGAGGTTAGGCGTTCAAGACCAGTCTGGCCAACGTGATGAAATGCTGTCTCTACTAAAAATTCAAAAATTAGCCAGGCATGGTGGCACATGCCTGTAATCCCAGCTACTTGGGAGGCTGAGGCAGGAGAATTGCTTGAACCTGGGAGGCAGAAGATGCAGTGAGCCAAGATCGTGCCACTGTACTCCAGCCTGAGCAACAGAGTGAGACTCTGTGCCCCCCCTTCAAAAGTTGCCACAGCCCGCACAGTAGCATTGGCATCACTTTCAGGTGACAACATGCGGGAGCTCTTTGCTAACATCACCATGAGAATGCTGGTGTCGTGGGAATGCACTGCCAGCTGTGTGAAGCCGACAGGGCCTCTGACCACTCCTCCAGGGCAATTGATGCTGTCCCCATGGGTCAAGTGGTGACTGGTACTCTAGGCACAGATCTGGTGGTCACTTTTTCCCAGTCAAAACAATGACCAAGGCTACTTCTATTGAAATGCTTTGCTTACAGCAAAGCTCTGCCTCATGAGGACATAGGCTTCAGCACTAAGAAACCTGTCCATCAGCGGTGCTCATTGCAGAAGGAATGGCTTCTCCCTGCTCTTGAAGCTTTCAACTTTGCTGCGTAGTTGAGAACCCTGCGCCATCTAGGCCAAATCAGAGTTGGCCAACCCTGGGGCTGAGTGGCCACACTCTTCGGTTGTTTGCAAGGAGAAGTTTGATCTGAGAAGAAGCTGGAAAAGGAACAAAATATGGAAGTCTCATGATGACATTGCAGTTGGCGTGGTTCCTTTCAGGGTCTTGCGTGTGAAGAGCTTCTCAGGCCCGGGAGAGTTTTGCTGTCCAAGATATGACAGAGTCTGCAGCTGTGGGTGTGATGAAGACAGTAGCAGCAAGGCTGATGGAGGCAGCAAGGTGAAAAGTCCATCCAGAAATCTCAGAGGTTAAAAGAGTATTCCATTCCATACCTGTGCCCTAGTCTGAATCTGACCCAGTACTGACTGGGCACCATTTGTCCTGATGGACAATTTGAGTCATTTGTGTTCAAGAGTAAAATGACAGCTATTGGTACAATGCATTGTAAAAGCTTCAAGAGGAAAATAATGTTTTGTGGACTAGTTGTTTCATTATAATATTAAATTTTTAGATTTTAAAATCGATTTTTTTTTTTTTTGAGATGGAGTCTTGCTCTGTCACCAGGCTGGAGTGCAGTGGTGCAATCTCAGCTCACTGCAACCTCTGCCTCCTGGGTTCAAGTGATTCTTCCGCCTCAGCATCCTGAATAGCTGGGACCACAGGCATGTGCCACCACGCCCGGCTAATTTTTTGTATTTTTTAATAGAGATGGAGTTTCACTGTGTTGGCCAGGATGGTCTCAATCTCTCGACCTTGTGATCCACCCGCCTCGGCCTCCCAAAATGCTGGGATTACAGGTGTGAGCCACTGCACCTGGCCTAAAATTGATGTTTTAAAATGGAAACAACATGACCAAAAATTGGTCTCAGAATTTTAAGCCCATTAAAATAAAATTTAATGTGGAAAAAATAAAAAGAAATACTGTAGGATAAAGATGAGAAAATCTTCTAGGAACTGGAACAAAAATACAAAGACATTTTTAAAATAGGAGAAAAAGACAAAATTAAATTATCTATCAACAAGGCACAATATCCTACTAAAAGGAATTCCAACTGAGAATGAGGGAAATGGAGGGAAGTTTGTCAAAGACGTCATTTAAATAAAAATTTTAGAAACGAAAGACACAAGGCCTCAGGGTCTACCTGCCGCATGCCAGCACACGATGAGTAGAAAACACATCAGCAAGGTATGTCAGCATGTGTGCTCAGTGGCTGAGATAAGAAGGTTTAAAAACGCTGTACAGGGGAAAACATAGCTCACATACAGAGAATGAAAATTCAAATACAATTGGACTTTCCAACAGTTCTGTCGAAAGCTTGGAAACTGAGTAGCAGGCCTTCAAATTTCTGAGGGAAAATGACATCTATCCTAGAATTCTATATGCAGTCAACTAGGAATAGTCAGATGGTCTGATTAAGACAATTTCGGACAGGCAAGGTCTAAAAAATCATGTATTTTCCATGCACCCTTCTTAATAAACTTATAAGAAGTAAATTGAGAAAAATGATTTGGGATTTAGGTCCCCACAGGGAGTTACCAGGTTGTGATGGGTGGAGCCCCAGGTGTTCAGGGCAGGCCTGGGGAATACCCTGTGCAGGTGGGTCAAGAAGATGGGAGGCTTCAGGAGGGATGTTTCCAAGAAAAAAAAAAAAAAGGTGTACTATCTGATGTCTTTGTCTGTGTTTTATTCAGAGGAGTTTTGTAGCTTTGTTTGAAGAACTTGATTAGAAATAAGTGACAGGTACACAGAAACCTACACAAACAAAAAGAACGTACTATCTCTAGAAAAACAATGTTGCCCTAGTAACAAAATGTATTCATAGTATATTATATGACTCAGCCTTGAGCCATATTCACATGGTTGTAAATAACGTAAACATTACATATTGATTGAGCCAAAATTTGTGGCATGACTACATTAAGAGGATGGGAATGAGGAAGTACAGGCGGCGGGTGGGAAGGGGAATGTGTTGACGTAAGAGCTAGATCCCAATCTTATGTAATAGGAAGGCAGTAGATGATGCTCAACATTATAAAATGAAGAAAAAACCCACAGTTATATAAGTGTATCATTTAAAAATACCGAGGAAAATTCCTAAGAATTCCAAAGAAAAGCTAAAAGAGGCCAGACGTGGTGGCTCACAACTATAATCTCAGCACTTCAGGAAGCTGAGATGGGACAATCACTTGAGGCCAGGAGTTCAAAACAGCCTGGGCAACATGGTGAGACACCTCCTCCACCCCCCACTGCCCTGGTCTCTTAAAAAAAAAAAAAAAAAATTAGCTGAGCATGGCGGCACGTGCCAATAGTCATAGAGGCTAAAGCAAGAGGACTGCTTGAACCCAGGAAGTGAGCCATTTTCACACCATTGCACTTCAGCCTGGGCGACAGACTGAGACTGTCTTCAAAACAAAACAAAACAAAAGAGTCACCTCTGGGGGTTGGGGCTCAGAGTAGAGGAAAGGGTGTCAGGAAACCCCTTTTTTAATTTCCAGGACTTGTAGTATATTTGAATGTAAAGACCTTTATGCAAAGCTGGGCTTAGTGGAGTGCTCCTTTAGTCTCAGCTACTCATGAGGGTGAGGCAAGAGAATTCCTTGATCCCAGGAGTTCCAGACCAATCTGGGCAACATAGCATGACCACTGCCCACCCCTGCCTCCCGGCCCCATCTCATTTTTTTTTTTTTTTAAGAGAAAAAAAAAACCTTTATGTATATATAGCTCTGATAAAAATATAAATTAAAAAAATTCAAGGAACATTAAACTTTGCCTGCTATTATAGCAGTAATGTCTCAATACCATAATGTAGGTCAGTCTCGCATAATGCATGGCTGCTGGTGAGCAGACGCATGAATCTCCCTGGGACAACTAAGGGCAAGGCCAAACAGAGCTGGCTCATGCTTTCCTTCCAGGTTTCCCCATGGACTTCCTTGAGTCCACTTTTTCCTTCCAGAATCACAGGTTTACTGAGAACGAGTTGCTTAGATATGTATTGAGAGCCAAAAGTGACATATACAGAGGTCATTCATAATGTATGTGAAAATTCTGAATAATTCAGCTAAAAACATGCAATATTTTAATGGCAGGGTCAGTTACTTGAATTTAGTTTCCTGATTTTGTCTCCACCCTAATCAGATTTACTAAACATCACTGGACGTTGACTTCTCCCTGCCTTGTAGCCTAGTTTGAGAGTTTTGTGATAGAGTTAGTACCCGGCCCAGCCGGAATCCCCATGTAGATTGACTTGGGTCCCTTTTGCTGATCTTAGAACTCACACTGTCCACATGAGCATCTTTTTTCTTTTTTTTTTTAGATGGAGTTTCACTCTTGTTGCTCAGCCTGGATTGCAATGGTGCTATCTCAGCTCATCGCAACCTCTGCCTCCCGAGTTCCATGTAGATTGACTTGAGTCCCTTTTGCTGATCTTAGAACTCACACTGTCCACATGAGCATCTTTTTTCTTTTTTTTTTTGGACGGAGTTTCACTCTTGTTGCTCAGCCTGGAGTGCAATGGCACTATCTCTGCTCATCGCAACCTCCGCCTCTCGAGTTCAAGCGATTCTCCTGCCTCAACCTCCTGAGTGGCTGGGAATACAGGCATGCACCACCATGCCTGACTAATTTTGTATTTTTAGTAGAGATGGAGTTTCTCCACGTTGGTCAGGCTGGTCTCAAACTCCCAACCTCAGGTGATTCTCCTGCCTTGGCCTCCCACAGTGCTGGGTCTACAGGTGTGAATCACCACACCCGGCCGGTCCACATGAACATCTTTTTGAGTCCATCCTTTCCCTCTCTGTTGTTCTCCTGCTTTAAGCTCTGTGCTAAGGGGCTGTCTGTGTCAAGTTAGGAATCAGAATTCTGTGTATTTGCCGACACTGGAGGCTGACCCAAGCCAGACTCCCCACCTGATCCAGCTTTCCTATATTTGCATGTGGCGGAATCTAGTTGTGATTTTAGCTCTGATGAACTGTGTGACCTTGGGTAAGCTACTCAACCTCTCTCAGCTTTAGTTTCTTGTACTTATGTCATGGGGTTGTTGGAAAGATTAATTTGAGGTTTAACCTGGCATGTAAACTACTCAAAAAATATCAGTCATTTTTGAATAAAAATAACTAGATAAAGCCCCTGCAGTGATTTAAAAGGGACAGTCTTATCTCAGTTAAGGCTTTGCTGGGGTTCTTACGCATTAAACACAAATCCTATTTGATATAAAATGGAGAAGTTAGTCCCTCTAAAATCTAGAAGGGGGGAAGGGAGATTTAGATACATTTCATCTTTATCTTTAGTTCTGATAGGAGATGGCTCTCAAACTTCAGCAGGTATAAGACACAATTGTGGAGGTTGTAAAATGCAGATTCCTTGGCTCCACTCCTAAGGGAATCTAATTTTGGAAGTCTGGAGTGTGGCCCAGGAATCTGCATTTTCACAAGCACTCTAGAAAAACCTAGTGCTTCGTCCATCCTATGGTGTTTAAAAGATCTCCCCCTACAGTCCCATGGGTAGCATGTGTATGGTCCGAGTTTTTGGTAGAGGATCAGAGTGGAGTCCAGTTATGGAGTGATTGGTGTCCACGGAAATGCTGAGCCCCCAGGGTACTAAGGTCCAGGTTGGGTGGCCCATCTAAGGAGAAAGACAAAAGTAGGAGCCAAAAGCACACAAAACCAAATAAATCGAATCGTGAATAGAAAATGAGCAGAAAGCAAGCTCTTTTAAAAATAGAGAGAGGCTCTTGCTCTGTCACTCATACTGGAGTGCAATGGCATGATCATAGCTTGCTGAAGCCTCAAACTCCTGGTTTCAAGTGATCCTCCCACCTCAGCCTCCTGAGAAGCTAATACTACAGGTGTGTACCTCCATACCTGGCTAATTTAATTTTAAAAAAACAGAAATGTGATCTTGCTCTGTTGCCCAGGCTGGTCTCAAGCACCTGGCCTCAAGTGATCCTTGAGCCTTGGCCTCCCAAAGTGTTGGGTTTACAGGGATGAGCCACTGAGACTGACCAGAAGCAAGACTTTTTATATGGTTGCATGGGGTTCTCATGACAAGTGCCTCCTTAACTGAGGAAGGTCTTGGGCAGCAGCCAGGCAGACATAAGCCCTGAATCGCATGCTATATTTCAAAATGGGAGGATTCTCCCAGGCAAATAAATAAGGGAGTTGTTAACATTGACAAGATGGCCCCATGCAGAGTCAGTTCGTCTCACAGGCTGCTTGTAGAATTAAACAAAAATAATAACCAAATTACAGAGTCAAATTACAAAGAACAAAAAGGCTCTTTGCCTACTCGCCTCTGAAGTCTCTTTCTCGTCTGTGTAAACTAATCTGATGAAATGAGCTGCTTTACTCTTTAAGTATGTCAACTCCCTGGGGATGCATCCCGCCAGGGGCAGGGGCAGTCAGTGTAAGATCCAGCCTCTCTGTACCACCACTTTAGCTGTGATAAGAAGGTGCTTAACTTGACGGGTGAAATAGAATGAGAACACTGGTGATACTCACCGCTTAGTACTAAGTGTGCTTCTGTGCAATGATTTAAGCAGCACAGAAGTGGGGGAAGGGAGATTTAGATACATTTCATCTTTATCTTTAGTTCTGATAGGATATGGCTTACACGTCCCAAACCCCAACCCTGCTTAATCTCCTTATTGTGGGGAATTCAGCTACATCTAAATGTTTATGTGCTGCTGATGGTGGCATCATGTATTTCAGAGGTACATGCAGATCATCAGAAAATTGTCTAATGACTCAGTGTCTCCAGTAGATGAAAACATGGGGCTAATTAGAAATCCTGAACCCAAGCTTAAGTTTCAGATAGAAGCCAGTGTCCAGGGACAAGGAGGCTTTATACTTACTCCCAGAATTCTTTTATGTAGGGGTGTGTGTGTGTGTGGTGTGTATGTATGTGTGTGTGTGTGGTCTGAGTTTTTGTGTATATGTAGTCTTTGTATGTGGTCTGTGTCTGTCTGTGTGTATGTGTGGCCTATATGGTTGTGTGTGTGCAGTCTGTACATGTGTGGTGTGTGTGTGTGTGTGTGTGGTGTGATCTGTGTGAGTTTGTGCATGTGTGTGTCTTTGTATGTGTGGCCTGTGTGTATAGATGTGTGTGTGTGTGTGTGGTCTGTGTGTGTGAGTGTATTTGTGGTCTATGTGGTCTGTATGGTTGTGTGAGTGTGGTCTGTGTGTGTATGCTGTGTGTGTGTAGTATGTGTGGTGTGTGTGATCTGTGAGGTGTGAGTGTGTGTGCATCTGTGTGTGTATGTGTGGTCTGTGTGTATGGTTGTGTGAGTGTGGTCTGTGTGTGTGAGTGTGTGTATTTGTGGTCTATGTGGTTTGTATGGTTGTGTGAGTATGGTCTGTGTGTATGTGTGTGTGTGTGTGTGGTGTGTGTGATCTGTGAGGTGGGAGTGTGTGTGCATGTGTGTATCTGTATGTGTGGTCTGTATGGTCTGTGTGTATAGTTGTGTGTGTGGTCTGTGTGTATGGTCTGTGTGTGTGTATGTGGTCTGTGTGTATGTCTGGTCTACGTGTGTGTGTGGTCTGTGCGGTCTGTGTAGTGTGTGTGTCATCTGTGTGTATGGTTTGCATGTGTGTGTGATCTGTATGATCTTTGTGTGTGGTCTGTGTGTGTGGTCCATGTGTATGGTGTTTGTGGTGTGATGTATGTGGGAGCGTGTTTATGGAGAGTGATATATGTTTGCATATGATACACATGTAGCATGTAGGCCGTGTGTGTGGTATGGTATATGTGTGTGTGATGCATGGTGTATGGGTGTGTGATGTATGCGTGGCATGTGTGTGTGGTGTATAGAGTGTGCCGTGTGGGGTGTGTTTGTGTGATGTGTATGTGTGTGGTGTGTGTGTGTGGGGAGAGGAGAGGTGTTGGAAGGTCACCTCCACAGGGATGATGCCGTGTTGTAATTCATTTCAGAGTTCAACACTGAGCTAGCATCAGCACCCTGGACTTTGGACTAGAGTCATTAGAGTCTAGGTGAGTCACCCGGTGTCAGAACATGGTGACTGCTTCTGAATTTCTGGGCCCCTTAAGGATCTATTTCCTAAGAGATGTGGTAGCTCAGTTCTGTCCTGCAGATAAAGGGTGGGAAGGAAGAAAGGAAAGGATTATACTTTCTCCCCCTCCTTTTATCCCATAATGGGGAGGGGACATGTGTGAAGGCCTCCTGCCTCTGCTTTCCACCTCTATTGAGTGGGTGAGGTCTTGCCTTCCTTTCTCGTGCACTCTTTTAGTGATTTACAACCTGCAGTCTCTCTGCTCGGTGTCCACAGAACCTGGGAAGCTGACAGCCAGGAGCAGCCTCTGGCGTCAGAGGGAATGGGTTCAAAGTCCAATTCTGCCACTTTCTAGCTGATAAGCTGCTTGGCTCTCCATCCGTAAGTGGGCTTGATAAGTGCTTATTTACCAAGGAGCAAGCCAGCCACTCTTGGGGCTCCATCACATCTGGTCCACTGGAGAAGCAGGTACGTCTCTGGGCCTCGTTATGGCCGGTCTCTGCTCGGACTTCACATCCTCTACCACGTCACAGTCAGTACATTCCAAGCCAAGGATGTTGTAACCTCCCCAAGCCCACTCCCCCAGGCTTCCTGCTCTGTCATCACTATCTTCACTTTCCTAGCCTCCCAGGCTCCATGTGTGGCCTCAGTAACCTCTCCTCTACTTCACACCCTCTGCACTATCGGGAGACCTCAGGGATTTAGCCTTTCATGGAGTGCCTTCCAGCCTGTCCCAGTCCTCTTGCAACCCCGTCCTGCTGCGGATCTGATTTGTTTTAGCCTGGGGAACAGCAGAGCTGCCTCCCATGCCAGGTAACCCTTGCTGAGACATGGCTTTTAACACGCTCCTCACCTGCTTCAACCCAATGGTCCGCAAATAGGTGTGGCTATCTCTCCTCCCTCCAGTCCCAGCATACTTTTCCCACCTCATCCCTACTATTCCATGAATGAACCACAATTAGCATAGGGTTTTCTCCCTTGCTGTACCCAAGTCAGCCTAGACCTAGTGGCGCAATTTTATTCATGGGATGTCCCTGAATTTCTGAGGCCAGTCTTGCACTCTGTGCGGAAACTGGTTGTAATCTCCCATACCCCAGGGTGTCAGGCTCTACCTTTTTGATCTTTGAGACTCTGGAATTCAGGAATGACTTAAGGCCACTTAATATCACACCCTCTCTTGCCCTCACCTTCCATCTCCTCCCAGGGTACCATATGACAATTGTTCTGCATTCCCTTCAAGATCCCTCCTCCCAAGCCTAGGCCCATAAGAGTTTTCACTTGGCTCCAGAATCCCCCTTTCAGCCATGCATCTCCCCAGCCAGGTAAGCACTCAGAGGCTCACTTCTGCTGAATCCTGCAGCGGCGGCATCAACCCTGTCCCCAGGCCTTCCTCTGTCTTACACCTGCCTCCCATCTGAGGCACTCTGATGCACAGCCCATATTTTGCATTCCCTTCCCTGTGGGCTAGGGTAGTACTTCTCCCACTTTACAAACTTAGGAACCCTTTCAATAAGCCTGAGGCCCTCTCCTGCTGCACCATGGAAATGAGCGACGTGGTCTGCACAGGACCATGTTGTAACCTCCCCAGCCTCCCTTGCAGGCACCCCTGTTGCTCCTTCCCAAGCCCCTGCTTCCCACCACACCAGTCAGAGCCGCACTCCTCTGGGGCTTTGTAATTTTTTTTGTAGCATGTACCACAGTCATGTTTAAATAATTGTTGAACTACTTGTGATGAGTTGTTTAATGTGTCTGCTGCATCATAACACTAGCTCTGTGAAGTCAGGGGTTCAGTTTTGCTGGCTTTGATATCCCCAGCACCTGGCATACCTACTCCAAGCAAAATCCAGCTCCCTAAAGATACCCTCCTACAACCTATCAATAAGCTGAAGCCATTCATTGCTTACTGTGGTCTAGGAGAGCCTGAATAACAGCATCTCAGCTGGGGCATCCAAGTCTGGAGAGTTATGAGGCTTAGGGGTTGGGTTTTAGAGGTTGTTCAATGCAGCAGGGGAGGGAGTTTATATTATCAGGATTGGTGGATGCAGTAATGTGAGGGTTTTGAGGCAAGGGATTCAAAGAACCTTGAGTTATAAATAGTCACTGATGCTATCTATGAAAACTCTCATCGTTTAATGATCCTTTGAATGAATTCCTCCAGAAAGTTCCTGAAACAAAGTTATTTGCAGCTTTTATTTTCCTGGACAAGTGTTTCCTGTAAGAGCAAAGTCATGTTAATGTAGACAGTAAGCATCGAGGGTACAGATGATTTGAGTTCTCAGAATGAGCGGTTCCAGATGTCTACCAATCTCCCAGAATCCCAGAATTGCATGTGAAGTTTCAGGATGGCCAATGCCTGCCTGGTCGTGCATTATTTCTGAGCAGTCCCAAGGAATGCTTGCATTTGAGTGTGAACCTCTGCTTATCGTGCCTCTCCTTTCCTGCCCCTGCTGTCCTGCCCTGCCCCATCCCATAAGAGGCCCCTTTCTCTCAGCTGCAGTGTAGATAGTGCTGCGGTACCGATATCCCCCAAATGCTACTAAGCCAGTAGGCAAAGCTGGGTGGGTGTGGAGGTGGAGAGCTCAACTTCAGCTGAGTGTGTGGGGGACGTGGCTGCTCTGGGGCTTCCCGGCCAAGCGCCCCTGCCATGCTGTGGCCACACCAGGCACCGTTAGCACCAAGGCCTACATTTTCTTGCAGGCTAGGCTGATAAAATAATAACCTTAGGCAAATTTAACAGCGTTTAATTGAGCAAAGAACGATTCACGAGTTGGGCAGCCCCTGAACCCAGAGTTCAGAGAGGCTCTGGCACTGCCCTGTGATTAAAGATTATTTATAGATAGAAAAAGGAAAATGATGTACAGAAAACAGAAGTGAGGCACAGAAACAGCTGGATTGGTTACAGCCTGGTGTTTGCCTTATTTGAACCTGGTTTGAACAGTTGGCTGCCTTTGATTGGCCAAAACTCAGTGACTGGCACAAGGGTAGGTTACAGTTCACTTACATATCCAGTTAGGTTGCAGTTCATATGTATGAAGACACCTTTAGGCCAAACCTATGTTGGGAGGTAGATTTAGGTGGTACTTAATAAGTCCTCCCTATCTCACTCTCCCCATCATAAAAACAAAACAAGAACCCCTGAGATCTTCAGATCAAGCAGATGATTTTGCTCCCTTTAGTCTTCTATTATCTGTAATCTGCAAAAACAAAACACCCATTGACGTATTTCCCCAAAGAAAAAACAGTTCCCTCTCTAAGAGGAATTCTATTGTTATCTTAGACAGCAAACAATTCATCTTTTCCACCCCACCCACATAAATAGAAATTCCATTAGTGGTTGAGAATATTAGGTTGAATCATATGAAATACTCATTTTGTAGATCAGAAATAGTCAAATGGCAACAATTTCATATCCCTCAGCATAAAAATTATGTAAAATACTAAGATAATGAATTAATTTGATTATTCTAGGGAATTGTATTCCTTTGACAAAACCCAAAGAATTCTAGCAATAAGACCGAAAATAATTTTTATTGCTGTCAGTAAAAACCATAAGGACAGGAATAATTTCATTACCCAGAAAGATGGTGTAAGAATTGAAACTAATTATGGAAGAACCTGGTTGTATTTCACCCACTGCCATCTCAGTTGGGGAACTAACTGTCTCTACTGGGAAATCAAACTGGAGTTAAAAACTGGGATCTAATTTCTACTTTAACCAGGGTTCATGGTGTAGGTTGGAAAGGCAGGCAGAGACTGAATCAAATTTGCAGACCCCGGGGTCAGAGACAGAATGATAGCCCAACACAGACATAGTACTTCCATGAGCCCCAGTCCTGGACAGTGTTCTAAGTGCCTTGCTGGTAGTATTCATACTGCCTGAGGAAACAGGCACAAAGTGATGAAATGCTTTGCTTGGAGTTCCACAACAGGGACTCCACAACAGTGGACAGGGGAGCCTTCTAGCTCCAGGTCCCAGGCTCTCAGACACTGTGCTTGACTGCTCTGTTCCTTCAGGGCACCCCACAAAGACATTTGCCCCTGAGGGCCAGGGGAAGAGAGGAATGACAGTGAAAAAAAGGTATTCAATATTAAGGAAAGAAACCATTTTCAAACTTACCTTCACCTTGACATGGTCAGATCAACACCCTCAAAGATGGAGCAGGCAGGAGTTCACATGCTAGCAAGCATGGGGTATGTCCGTGAGTTGTTGATCATGTCACGAAAAACCGGCATGGCACTCAGCCGCCATCTGGAGTAGACATGCCCCACTCCTTGGGAACCCAGATCTAGACAACTGCCAACTTTTCCAGAGAATTATGCAGCCTCCTTTTTGCTTAGACTGTGTTTTACTGTAATGCACAATCCTATTTCCTCTTAGAGACTACCTGCCTGCTTCAGCCCCATTCTCCTCCTAATATACTTCTCCATCCTGGTGCATGAATAAGAAATTGGATTTAGGAGCCAAAGTTCTCATTTGTAACCCTAACCCTACCACCTATTCCTGGCTGTAGCTTTGACACATGCTTTCAGAGCCTCAGCAGAGGCTCAAATTTCTCCAATCCTAAGAACAACAGCACAGAAGTGTCCCCTGGTGCCGCTGTCTTATTTGTGGTCTCACCTTTTCTACCCAGCCTTAAGAACAGCTAATCTGTCCTTGCCCTCGCCTCTTCATCACCTCCAGCTTAAGACCCATCCACCTCCAGATCAACATCCATCCACCCACAGTGCACTCAGCCACGACACCCAACCTTGCTTGTCCAACATGACCAGTGACCTCCCTTTGCCCAGTCCAGGGGATGCCTCTCTTCTCTTCCACATTTGGCCTTGCCATTCACTCCTCTCCTGGCTTCTGACATGGGTTCCATCTCTGCTTTTACATTTCTGGCCATTTCTCCCTGGCCTTGAGTGTGGTATGAGCTCTCCTCACTGTACCATCTCCTGGGACGATGGTGCCCATTCTCAGTTTAAGTTTCCATCTCGGGTGTATCTCCCCAGAGTTTCATACTCACATTTCTAGCTGTATCCTGAACCGCTTAAATGTCTCATAGACCTGTCAAATGCAATGTGTTCAAAACCCAAGTCGCCATTGTCCCAAGACCCGCTCCTCCTTCTATATTACCCGCCTCTGTCAAAGGTGGCCCCGAATCATAAACTCAGGTCATCTAGAGCCATTCCTTTTTTTTGATTCTCACATTCACTCTTTACCTCCTATTTTCAATCCAGTTCCATCCCTCTCTCCCACCCTCCTGATCCTGCCGTCTCTCTCCTGTCTAGGGTATTTAGCCTCCTAACTGGTCTATCTCTTGTTTTACTCTCTTCAACTCCATTTCCCCAATAGTTATTTGAGTGATGATAGCTGTATCTTAAATAATATCTGCCAAGTTACTTCCTTGCTGAGCCTCAATATTGCTCCTCAGCAAACATGTTACCGTGATGTCCCTGCCTGGTGCGGGCTTGCCTGCTCAGCTGCCCTCTGT
Organism: Cebus imitator; assembly: GCF_001604975.1. Classification (NCBI taxonomy): domain Eukaryota; kingdom Metazoa; phylum Chordata; class Mammalia; order Primates; family Cebidae; genus Cebus; species Cebus imitator. The sequence continues at coordinate 10,055,906 of NW_016107357.1, forward strand.
TCTCTGTGCTCTGCTCTGCTGCAAGCAGCTCCCACCCTTTCCACAGGGCTCCAAGGGACCTGCCGTGTTTCTCTTGCTCTGGACTTTGTGTCTTGGGCACAAAGGGCCCTCCTTGTCAAGTCATCTTCCTAGTCTTTTAAGTTGCATCCTGGAGTCTCCTTGTCCAGGCCGGATTTTCCACTGCTCCCCATCCTCCATCCACTCCTCCGCCTGGCTGCCCAGCTCAGCCTGTCTCACATCCCCTGCTGCCCAATGGCCAAATGACCTATTTACTAGTGTGTCTTTTTCAGACTGGACTACAAATACCAGCCGGGCAGGGGATCTTGTCCTATTTATCCCTGCATTGCAGTTGACTCTTGAACAACATGGAGGTTAGGGGGTCTGACCCTCAGCACAGTCCCAGTATAACCTTTGATTTCCCCAAATTATCATGACTAATAGCCTACTGCTGACCAAAGCCCTAGCAATAACATAAACAATTGACCACCCCATATATTTATACATTCATGACATGCCTAACTTTTTCTTATTTTTAGCAATGTTTCTATTTTTTTGTTTTTAAAAACACTTCATAAATTGATTTTTATTTTTAATTTTTTTCTCTGTCTATATTTGCAATGTTTCTTTCTTTCTTTTTTGAGATGAAGTCTCGCTTTGTCATCCAGGCTGGAGTGCAGTGGAGTGCAATCTCGGCTCACTACAACCTCCACCTCCCAAGTTCAAGCAATTCTTGTGCCTCAGCCTCTCAAGTAGCTGAGATTACAGGCGTGTGCTGACATGCCCAGCTAATTTTTGTATTTTTAGTAGAGACAGGGTTTCACTATGTTGACCAGGCTGGTCTTGAACTCCTGACCTCAAGTGATCTGCCCACCTTGGCCTCCCAAAGTGCTGGGATTACAGGCGTGAGCCACTGCGCCCAGCCATATTTTTGCAGTGTTTCTAGGCTACAAGTGTTGTCTGCAAGTTTTTTCAAATCATCAAAAATCTCCAAATAATTTTCCAGTATACTTATTGGAAAAAGTCCTCATATGAGCGAACCCACACAGCTTAAGCTCCTGTTGTTCAAGGGCCACCTGTACTTAGTAGACCTTCACTGTACATTTATCAAGCTGTTGTTGAAGTGGACGATGTCCTTGGCAATTCACCTATCTCTGAGCTTTGGCATGTTACATATCAGGTGGGGATATCAGGACTGGCCCAGCTCTTTCACAGGTTAGTGGGAAGATCATGTTAAATGACATGTGCAAAAGCCATCTGTAAGCTATTTGACTTTATGTAATTATAAGACGGAATCACCACTTTCAGCCTCTGAGGCAGTGTTTCCCTCCTCAGTTCGTCAATTCTTTCAAAACACAATGAGGTGAGGTTCCCCTCCTGCTGGGGCAAAGGTAGACTGGGATGGTAAAGGAGGGGCAGACTCCATTTGGCCCCTGGGACTCTTCTTCAGCCCCACTAGGCAGGTATACATCTCATAGAGTGTGTACTTGTGAGTCTTGTTTGCTGATAAAGAAAATTTGCACCATCCAGGGATTGGCCTTCAACTTTTTCCCCTCCAAAGGGAAGCTGAAGAGGCCTGCTGGGGGTCCTTAGCACTGGCCACGCGGTGTCATTCTCCCTCAGGAAACTTAACCTGCTTGATGGAGATTCTGGAAGCATTCGCACAGAGCTACACTGGCAGGGTGTGGTTTGCTGCTGTGATCAGTTTGGGGAGGTTGTTGCCATCTATGTCTCTCTGATTTAGAGTTTGGGAGAGAAAGGACATCTGTGTCCAGGTGGTCCAGAGGCCCGGGGCTGCGTGGCTGGAGAAAGCTGGGGCAGTTTCTGAGGGTGTGCATTGGCCTCTGATGCCTTTTATCCAATCAACGAGCCATGAAATAGCTGATTTTGACTCTCAACATCTTCCAAGAAGGCTTAGTGCCCAAGTGATGCCAAGACCTCTGTGGGTATAAAAACACACACAACTCTGCAGATCTGCTCAACTCCCTGCGAGGCAGAGCTGGCAGGAGGAAGACAAGGGGTGGACTTGAGAGCAAGCTGCAAATGACCAGCACCCCAGGCACAAGCCTGTGCAGCCTGTCGGCTGCAGACCTTATCTGTTTTGGGGAAGTTCCTCCAGTAACTGGGATATGAAAATGAGTCAACATAGGAGTGGTTATCTAGGCCTAGGCAGTGGTGGAAAAGTGTCATTGTTCTAAGGCAACATTAGAGGACTCAAGAGAAGACTTGGGTGGGGGCAGGAGAAATGATGCCTCAAAATGAAAGCTAGGAAATGAAGGCAGGGCCCCAGAAACTTGCTCAGGCTCATTAGGTCAGCAGAACTAGAATTAGAAGAGGAACAGAAGAAAAGTCCTTTTACCAGACAGGATTAGATGGATTACTCTAAAGCAGCAAGGACAGTCATCTGTAAGTCTACATCACGGTCTTAGATGTCAAACAGGCCCAACATTAGGAGAGAGAGAGAGAGAGAGAGAGAGAGAGAGAGAGAGAGAGAGTGTGTGTGTGTGTGTGTGTGTGTGTGTGTGTGTAGTAGGGGTGTGTAGAGTAGCGAGATGGAAACCTACAGAACAGAGAAGCCCCCTTCCTCTGGAGCTCCTAATCTGGTCAGAGAAACAAAGAAACACTTCTTCACTGAATATATGCATGTAAAAATCTCTTTATAAAGCAGCACAAACACACAATTTGATATATGTGTGCATGAGGAATCTATAACTACCAAAGAGAGGAATGGTGACTCAAGGATGCAGGTTCACTTAAATCTACTTTGTTTTCCTTTTGGCTCCATCTCCATCCATTCCCCTCTCCAGTGGCTGTGTCCTTACCTTTTTCCCTAGCCTTGTCACTTGCTAGGATAAGGCACATGGCCTCATTGGACCTTGTCTCCTCAGCTGTAAATTAAGGGTGGTGAGAGCTAAGAATCTTCCAGCTCTGATGATCTGAGGCCCACGCTCGCTTTCCCCACTGACCTGCTGTCAGTTTCTTTAGCATCAGTCCTGATGTTCAGCCCTGGACAAATTGCAGGAATCATTTACTCCCTGACCTCTTGTTTAGCTGCCAGAACAAGCTATGAAAACTTTACTACCTGAGAGTGGAGCGTTCATGAATCGGAGCTCTTGGGGAAGCATCAAGTCATTGAGACCTGTCTAACAAACAACATGCTCTCTTCCTTTCTGTTCTTAGTTGTCATCTTATATCCTATTCATTCATTTAACAAATATTTATTGAAGTGCTCGCAATAAATACTGTGAAGCGTTTTTAAGATACCAGGTTCCACAGCGACCGCTAGGAATTTGGAAGTTTATAAGAAACTATGGTTGTTGTCAAGAAGCCCATTGTTTAGTGGCGCATATGGATATGGAGATAACTACCCCTGCAGAGTGTGATAAGTGATTGGGGGTGACTACAAACACGGGAGCTCAGAAATGGAGATGAACCAGAAGGCGCTCAGCGGGGAAACAGGGAAAGAGGGGCATGGGAGTGGCGTTCTGAGAGATGAGCAAAAATGTGCTGGTGGGAAAGGTAAGGGGGTGGATATACTCCAAGGTGTAAAAGTGATTGCAAGTTGCTGGGCAGGGCTGGGTTCAGGGTAAGATCAGGAATCAGCAGTAGACTAGGCAAAGACAGTTGGTGTATGTCAAGGACTTTGAGTGCCCTGCTTAGGAGTTCAAATTTCTTCCTAGAAGCAACAGGACACCACCAACAATTTTAATGCACTTGAATTTGGCAGCTGTGTTTGAAGTAACTGATGTGGGAAGAGGCTGTAAAAAGGGGGACCTTTTGGAAGCCTTTAAGTGCCCCAGGCAGGAGACAGGAAGAGACAATGGAAACGGGGCAGGAGAAGCCAAGAACAGACACTCAGAGCTCCCTTTAACCTAGAATCTGCTAAGCAGGGTGGGTTACAGGAGAGGTAAGATAAAGAATGACTTTGGGGTTTCTAATGTGGACAGCTGAATGAAAGAAAAAAGGAATTGTAGAAGTGGATGTTTCTCAAACTGACAACTTACAGCGCCCCATAAGAAGACCTTGGAGGCTTTGTCTCTGCAGAACATTTTTGTGCACTGTTTCTTTCCTGGATGACCCTCGCTGGTGGCCCGGTTTGGAATCTTGGCTGTGGTCTCCTGTCTGGTTTCTACATCTCTGCTGAGGCCTTTCAAATAAAAGTTTTATTGAAACTATCCCATGACATTGGCACTGGGTGCTCTGCTCAGCTGCATCCTACTTTTCTTATGTCCTACTCTGGGTTCCAGAATTCTAGCCCAGGGTCCCTTCTTTCCCAGATTAATAGGCAGGGAAGAAGAGGAGAAAACTGTTTTTGACATGTTACCCTCAAAGTGTCTGTGGGACATCTGTGCAGAGATTTCTGGTGGGTAGGTAGGAAAGAGTTCAGAGGAGAGGAAGGAACCGTGTTTAGAAGCCAACAACATAGAAGAATGACCAAAATTGCTCAAAAAGACCATACATGGGGAGATAAAAGAGAAGGAAAACTGAAATCGACTAATAAGCGATGCCATTTGAAGTGGAAGGGCATGAAATGCCAGGGAAGGAGAATGAGGAAAGACAGTCACAAAAGTCACAGCGGACCAAGTGGGGAATGTGTGCTAGAGTCAGAGGAGGATTTTTGAAGGAGTTAAGAGGAATAAACATCTGTATAAAATTGTTGTACGGAAGTGATTTTATTTAAACATTAAACATTAAAACTTTTATTAGCCTTCCACCATATGGCAATCACTATACCAGGAATAGGGGTTATCAGAAGTAAATAAGGTTCAGCCCTTGCCTGTAAGGATACTCCAGTCTAGCAGAAGAGAAAAACATAAATAGACAAGTGGAATAAATTGTAGTATACACAGGGATCTAAAAAGCAAATGTATTGAACAGCTGGGAAAAGACTGTCATGGCTTCAGAGAGGTGATGACTTTCAAGACCAGACAGGAGCTATGTGTAGGTGTTCACTGGTGAACCCTGGAGAGTTTCAGAGAGGAAGGACTGGGAGCTCCCACAGAGCTGGCAATGTAAGTATGGCCAAGGATGAAGAATGAATTAAGGAGCAGAGAGAGACCTGAGTTTGAAGAATGTTCAGGGTTCAGACTTCTGAGAGCATTGTAGTTTGGAGCAACAGGGTTTTTGTTCATTTATGAGTTTCCTGGGGTGACTTAAAACAAGAGAAATTTATTTTCTCACAATTTTGAAAGTCAAAAGTCTGAAATCCAGTTGTCAGCAGGGGTGCAGAACCTCGGGGGCTGTAGGGAAGAATCTGTTTCAAGCCTTTTCAAGCTTCTGGTGGTTGTGGGCATTTCTTGGCTTGTGGCCACAACATGTCAATCTACCCCTCTGTAGTAACATCGCCTCCTTCTTTCACTGTGATCTCCCCCATCTTCCCTCTTAGAAAGATACTTGTGATGGCATTTAGGGCCATGTTTCAAGATTATCTCCATATCTCAAGATTCTTAATCCCATCTGCAAAGCCTCTTTTTCCACATAAAGTAATATTTATAGTCATCAGGGACCTGCATATCTTTGAGGGCTGCAATTCAGCTTGCTACAGTCAGGGTTGGCAATTAGTTACATCCTCCTGAGAGTAAAGGACAGAATGGATTGGAGAGACCCATACTGGAGTCAAGAACATCATCACTCTGGATATTACAGAAGATATACTGGTAAGAGGTGATTGAGGCCTGAACTCAGAGGCCAGTGGAGGCAGGGATGGGAGTGAGATCTGAGTGGCAAAGTGTCAGTCGGGTTGAGTGGTTCTCAGTGTCTCAGTGGAGTCATGGGAACAGAAGCCCAACCACACAGATTGAAAGTGACAGGAGATTTCACTTCTTTTCAGTCATCTACCAGATACTGAGCTAGTTGTCAAAGGCAATGTTAAGCCAGGATGTGTCTGGTTGCGTGGGGAGGAGCTCTGAAAACAGGGTCAGAAAGGAAAAGGAGTGGGGAAACAGATTCTCCAATTCCTGAGCATGTTTGAAGAAATCCACTCTAGGCTGTGGCATTCTGTTTCTCTCTTACTGCAACCGGAAACCATCTAGTAGGGAGGTGCAAGATATTAATTGACTAAAAATCCTTTGAAATTTTGAGGCATAAAAAATTCTATCAAGAAATTTGCTTATAAATAGGCTCTGAAGTAGACAATCTAGATCTCAAAGTCACTTGCAATGTAGGAATGGAGGAGCAGACTTCTGCAAGCTCTGATTTTTCTGTGTTCAGGTGGCTTGGACTCATCAAGACCTCCAGCCAGTGCCACAGGCTAGGACTGAGCTGCCAGGACCCCCCACCCCTCAAGGTACCCTAAGGGTCTAGGGATCATCATATAGTACAGGAGTACAAATGCCAGACTTCTAGCTTCAAGGGACTCAAGCAGTAATCTTGGGGCCTGATGAGGCCATCTCATTTGCACCTAAAATTGTATATCATTGCATCTCCATCATCTACAGGCACAGGATAGCTGAGTTTCTACAGGTTCATCGGCTTTTGTGTACCAAAGGGCTTACATGAGTGGCAGTCTGGTCCTATCTAGTCCTGGTCTTCTGCTCCTTCCTCCCGAATGATGCTGCCTCCCAGAAATGCTGCCTCCCCTGTCCCGGCTGCCAACTGGCTGGTGCACTAGGTGAAGCTGCTGTTCTCCCAAACAGGCTGGCTCCTCCTGGGCACTGTCTGCTTCAGGCCCTCAGGGTGCCAGGGCAGGCTCTGTTTTATGCAGGAGTCTTCACTCCATGTCTCCTGGCACCAAAGCCACATTTGGTGAAACTTGGTGGCTTCCCTCCCTGCCTGCAGCCCTTCTCCTTGTGGGGTTGAGATCTAAGTCCAGGGCCCAGGGCTGGAGGACCAGTATCTGAACAGACACGAGGCATCCTCCCCATTCCAACCCCCAACCTGTTATTAGGGGGTGCAAATTCCTCTTCCCACCATCCTCTATACTCTTCTTCACTAGAAAAAAGCCCTCATGCAAAGTTGTTATTGTGAGTCCTCCCTTAGTTTTGATTGATTCCAAGGCCAGTGCTATCCACTATGCATTCTAAAAGTTTTTATGTGAGCTCTGTCTATTTTTCAGGCAGTGTACTAGCTTCTAGGTACATACTGGTCAAGAAAACAGACTTGAAGCATAAGAAATATGCCTTGGGTGTTCCAATGCACATGCACTTGCATTGATGAACTTATGAACTTACTCACAACTGTGTGCACTACTATGTTAGCTAAAGGAGATGTTCTTTGCATGTGGGCCTATATTTGTAAATGAGTTTTTATCTATTCTTTAAAAAAATAGGCCTAGAAAAGAATAATTCTTATTTCTCCCTGTAGTTGTTTTCTTAGAAACTTAAGTGCTTGATTTAGCGCTTGATTTCTTTTGTTTTAAGCTACCCCATTTGTGGTTTGGCACAGGAAACTCAAAAATGAACAAAAACCGTATTGCTCCAAACTATAAAGCCCTCAGTAGCCTGAACTATGAACATTCTTCAAACTCACATCTCTCTCTGCCCCTTACTTCATCCCTTACCCGTGGCCATACTTATGTTGCCAGCTCTCTGCTTTCTGTAACTCCTCTGTTCTTTTTGAAGATAGGGAAGGACACCAACCTTGCCAACCATTCAAGAAGGGGATTTGGTAAAATATCATTTTTAAGATGTAGCCTTTATTATAAAAATGTAAAAATTCTAAGTTAATTTTTAAGGCCTCTTTTCGCTGTAAATATGAATCAATCATAAACCTGTGTCATGGGCATTCGTAGCTGAGCCTGGCTGCTGAGATTGCCTGATCCAACACACTGAGCTGACAGGTGAGCTAGCTGGGGCTGTGCGCATACCTGCAGGCAGACCCACATATATCCATGTAAGTCTGTGTACATGGACATACATGTATGTGTACATCAACACACACAAACTCTTGTTTACACAGATATACATACCTGTATGTGTAGATAGAGTTCTCACTAACCTGGTAGTGTTTTAGTGTGGAGTGGGAGGCTCATTTTGTAAAATTATAACCCTTTGTAGGAACCGCTCCAAGAGGACGGAGATCCGTAAATTAAAAGTGCTCTGTGTGAGCATGTGGCTGCAGGGAGACGTGTGAGAGAATGACAGAGAAGGCCTGGACAGGTGAGCCAGATAAAGTTGATCCCAGGCCAAAGAGGAGCAAGGTGGAAAATCAAAGGGGACTGTGCAGCCACCTCTGTGAGCAGAGGCTGACAGGACAGAGGAGGAACTTGCAGAGGACACTGATGAGCGTTTTATTCCCGTGGCATGAATTATATGAAACTTAGACTTTACCAGCAAGGAAACAAAAGGTCAAATAACAGAAAGCGGATTATGGGAAAGAGTGGAATGCAGGCCTGTGGGAATGAGTCTGTCTGATCCACAAGGCCAGGCTCAATAGAGGGCTACCTGACTTAGAGGAGCCCAAGCTAGTGAGTCAACTGTGGCCAGGCAGGGCCAGCCTGCACTCCAAGGAAGGCAGGGAGAAGCATAACCTCAAGCTTTGACATCAGGCAGGGGTCTCAGTCTTCCCAGCTGGGATGATGAAAGAATGACTAAGATTTCTTCAAAAGAGAAATCAATGGAGGACTTTTAGAGCTGGATGTCCATTCTACCACGTTGCACTGATTTCTAATATTCTATTTTATTTTGTAGCTTAAAAAAATAGCATTTGATCATTTAAAAAAAGGCAAAGATACCCACTCTTATAGTCAGTGTTGACTTTGTGGGGCTTGCCTAAGGAATTGTACCCACCACCCTCAACCCCTCCATGCACATCCCCACGCACACACTCCGTGCCTTTAAATCATATAGGCAGTATACAGCTCCTGCCCTTGGCTCCCCTGGCCTGCCCCCCCTTCTCCTATGGAGCGGTACCCAAACATACAGTTAGTGTACTGCTTAAAAGACAAGCTCCTATTTAGCGGTCGGCAAACATTTTCTGTAAAGGACCAGAGAGTAAATGCATTAGGCTTTGTGGGCCGTGTGGTTTCTGTCTCAAATTCCCAACTTTGCTGTTGCAGCTTGAAAGTAGCTGTAGAAAATAGTCAAACAAATGAGCCTGGCGGTGTTCCAATAAAACTTCACTTAAGGACACTTACGCTTCACATAATTTTCATGTCCTGAAATATTCTTCCTTTGACTTTTTTTCTTCAACTATTAAAAATATAGAAAACATTGTCATTTGATGGACCATACCAAAACAGAAGGCAGGTCAGATTTGGCCCATGGGTTTGGTCCAACCCTTGCTCCATTTTATTGTAGTATGAAAAAATCCCAGGGTGGCTGGGCATGGTGGCTTACACCTGCAGTCCCAGCACTTTGGGTCATTTTTGTGAATGTCTATGAGAGCACGTGAGTATTGAATTTAGGGTTGCAAATAAATTTTATGGGGGGTTGCTTAAGGCCAGAGCTTGACAATAGCTTGGACAACAAAGTGAGACTCTATCTCCACCAAAAAAATAAATTAGCCAGGTGTGGTGGCACATGCTTGTAGTCTCAAACACTCAGGAAACTGAGGCAGGAGGACCACTTGAGCCTGGGAGTTTGAGGCTGCAGTGAGCTATGTTCGCACCACTGCACTCCAGCCTGTGACAAAGCAAGACCCTGTCTCTTAGAAAAAATAAAAATAAAAATATAAAAAGTAAAAATTCTAAGTTGATAAACCTCACAGTGACCAGGTAAGTTTCAGGTAAATGACAAAAATATACCCTTTCAGCTTAGCAGGCAGGTTTGAATTCTCTTTATAAGTTCTTCTTATTCTTTCTTTTTCTCCCTCTCCCTTATTTCCTCCCTTTCTTTTCTCCTTATTATTTCAAATTTATGCTTCCTTCTCCTGAAATCCTTTCTCTTGGTCTATCTCCCAGGCACTCAGCCTAGGTCAATTTCCACAAGCCTGGCCTGGCTGAGGACAGTTTCATCTCTTTCATCTTACTCAGCAGTCTTCTACACATCTCTGTCACCCTCTCCTTCTGCTGTCTAATTGTTCCATTTGCTGTTAGTGAACTCTGGAATCATTACAAAATTCTATGTGCAAAGCTGTCATTTTGTTGAGGGCATCTCCCTATAGTTTCCATCTTCTTGAATTTGGAAGATCAAATTGGGGAGCTCAAAGAGCTAGAAGGCAGGAGGTATAATGATATTAGATGTTGGACTCAGTGAAGTACAGTAATCCCTCCGTACCCATAGTTTTGCTTTCCATGGGGATATGGTTTGGATTTGTGGCCCCACCCAAATCTCATGTGAAACTGTGATCCCCAGTTTTGGAGGTGGGACCTGGTGGGAGCTGACTGGATTATGGGGGTAAATTTCCTCCTTGCTGTTCTTATGATTGTGGGTTCTCATGAGATCTGGTTGTTTAAAAGTGTGTGATACTTGCCCCCTTTTTCTCTTCCTCCTACTTTGGCCGTATAAGACATGCTGGCTTCCCCTTTGCCTTCTGCAGTGATTGTTAGTTTCCTAAGGCCTCCCCAGTTATGCTTCCTGTACAGTCTGTGGAATCATGAGCCAATTAAACTTCTTTTCTTTATAAACTACCAAGTCTCAGGTATTTCTTTATAGCAGTGTGAGGATGGACTAACACATATGGTTTCTGTAACCCATGGTCAACCTTGGTCCAAAAATAGGTGAGCAAAATATAATGAGATATTTTGAGAGACAGGGAACAAATTCACACAACTTTTATTCAGTATATATTTATAATTATTCTTCTTGTTGTTGCTAATCTCTTTTAGTGCCTAATTTATAAATTAAATTTTATATATATGTAGTATATAGGGTTTGGTACTAACTGAGGTTTTGGGCATTCATTTGGGGTCTTGGAATGTATTATCCATAGATTGGTGGGGAGGGGGGACAACTGTATCTTGGATTTATCTCTTGATTTGCTTCATCTGGGTAACATCACAGAGTAAGATGGGACTTTTCCAGCTACAAAGGTGTTTATGACACCAAAATAAAGTCTAGGACTCCCAGGAGAAGAGGAAAATTCCAGGATTTTATCATCTTCCTGCATAATAACTTTGTCCTCCCCTAGTGAGTCCTGGTTCAGCAAATGACATCCATATCTACCCAGTTGTTCAAGCCAGAACGCTGGCTGGAAGTTATGTTGATTCACCTTATTCACAGTTGTTATGTTCTATAAAGTCACTATGAACACTGAGTTAGTGAATACCAAACCATTGCTCCTAGAGGAAATACAGGGTTAAGTCCCTGTGCACAACTAATCACACTTTTATCAACTGATCAATACATAACCTTGCTGTGTATTCGCTTCTGTCTAAAGATACCTTATTCAATATACACTGTTGATTAACAATGAACTCACTACACTATGATTAAAGCCTGAATAAAGCTTATCTAACACTGGTATTTTCTCCGTAGAGAAATCATAGTTTTTCTGCATTTTGGAACAAAAGACAGCATTTCAGCTCTGCTCTGAGAGGACATTTAAACAGCAAAAGCACCAATAAAAAGCACAAAAAGGCAAAAAAATTGTGTAACTAAATAGACCTTGAAAAGGATACTTGATGCAGTGTGACAACTGAAACAAGAAGGCAGGGCATTACCTTGCTCCACCTCAGCTAGGAATGTGTGCATTGAGCAACTCAAATTTCTCAGGACTCTGCGCATTTCTGTGAATGACCATGAAAGCATCATGAGTATTAATTTTAGGGCTACAAACAAATTTTAGTGAGTAGGTAAATTTACAAACATGGAATCCACAAATAATGAAGATTGACTGTATATTTTGCCCCATTCTCAATCACCGGTTTAATCATTTTACGTCTTTTATATCTTTAAAATCGGTCCACTTCTTTTTATCTATACCTTCCACACCCCAGTCCGTCCCAACAAACCACTTCTTCTGGACTGACAGGTTGCAGTCAGCCCACATCAACTCTTATGCCTCTTGAGTCTATTTTTCACTGATGGCAAAAGGGAAGGTTGGTAAAGAGGGCTGTGGAAAGAGATGAGGCAGTTGTTGGAGAGAGAAGAAATTTAAAGATGATTAAAGAAGATTTTGAGAAAGCCTCCTCTTCTCTTTACGTGTGTGTGTGTGTGTGTGTGTGTGTGTGTGTGTGTGTGTGTATGTTTTCTTTGTCTGTGACAATGTGCTCAGACTGGTTGAAAGGAGAGGAAACATATAAAGAATCTCAGTGTCACTTGGGTTATGTGTACAACATTATTCTATTTAACTGTCTCCATAACTGTATATGTAGATATTATTATTATGTCTTGTCTTAGTCAGCTCAGGCTGCTATAACAAACTAACATAAAATGGGTGACTTAACTAAGAAACATTTATTGCTCACAGTTCTGGAGGCTGGGAAGTGGGGAGTCCAAGATCAAGGCCATGGCAGAGTTAATGTCTGGTGGGGTACTGCATCCTGGTTCGTTGATAGCCACCTAGAGCTCCATTTAAGATTGTGTCAAATTCAGAGAAAAGCATCCAACCAGAACTCAGCATAATGAACTGGGGTAGATGGAGTGAGCCAATGGCCCTCAGGCATTAATGGAGTCTCGAACTCATTGTTTCATGTACAATAAAGGAAAACCTCGGATTTGATTGAATAAAGAACATCGGTTTCCTTATACCAACTTGGGAATCATTCTCAAAATGTGATATTTTCTTTAGTTATATGAATAAACATTAGGTCTTCTGATGAAACACGAACCTTAATATTTGGAGGGGAAATATCACAAATATCACCGCTATCACACACTCTCGCAACCGCCTACCAGCCTTTGAGCCCTGGACTGAGGCCAGGGCAGCTGCCCTCCGGGGACAACAGTGAGCCACTTGGCCATTTTATCCCCCAGATAGGATTTTGTGCCTCTGGCTTTGAAGTGGAATAAGTGCTTCCTATCAGACATGGAGCTAGCAAACCAAGGGTCAGGCTTTGCCTGCTCAGAGAAATTAAAATCAACTGAGAAATACAGCTCTGTTTCTTGCCAAGAGAATCTTGTCAGGAAACTTCTTGGAAGCCTTGTTCCTCTATCAGTGCTGGAGACTTTGATACATGGAGTTATCATCACTGCGGCAGCCAAGGCAGCCTCGCTTTGTCCCTAACCCTCGCGTTCACACAGCAAAGAACACTTTGAACTGTGTTGCTGCACGTCCGTGTGTGCCCAGATCTTGTGGGATCCCGTTTTTGGAACTGCGCCACTCTCTGATAAGGATGGAGACCTTGCCTCCCTGCTCCCACCAAATAGAGCTCTTTATTGCTGAGTTAAACACAAAGTGATTAAAACTGCAAGTTAGTTTGTGCTCTCTTGGGAGGAAATAAAGAGATGAAGTGACTGCTTTCTGGGGAGAAATGACGCATATTTTTATCCTGCACCTTCTTTCACTCTCTAGTTCTGCCTCGTTCTCCACAAATCTGTGTTAAGGTCTCAGCACGTGCTGGGCACAGCCTCGTGGAGACAAAAGCAGCTCCATCTTGGATGCTCAGCCTCCCTCTTGACTCCGGATTAACCCCAGTTCAGGGAAGGGTTCTAAGATTTTTACTTTCATGTATTTACCTTAACTCCTGCCCGTATGTCAAAACAACCTTCATGTTATTGTAAACACATATTTACTGTAAAACCTACCTTAGGCACATTCTTTATGGTGCATAGACCTGGGTCATGGGGGTAACGGAGCAGGGATGCACCATCTTGTCACATGGCTGCCTGAGATATGGCCTCTGTTTGTAAAGTCCCTATTAAGTGTTTCTTTCTGAGAAAGTGGATTTTTCAGCTTCTTTTTTCAACTTCTCAGCTTCTTTGGACTTTGGGGTTAGGTTTGCATCAACCTACTCACAGAGGGACAGTGACCCCACAGTGTGGTCCTGGCTGCATGGGGGACCATCCAGGCTCTCCGAGAGGGCACCTTTCCTCCTGGTGGTCTGGCTGAGGCTGCTGGACCTGGTGTTAAAGATGGTAATTTAACACGCAGCGCCTTAACCATCCACAACCTGCCTCTTCTTTCACAGCTTGTCCTTAGGTACAGAGGTCTTCAGAACTTGGTTCCTTTCTGAAAGCAGAGCAGTGTTTTGACACAGGAAAACTGCAAGGTCCTTCATGACTGGAGGAAGGTGCTTTCTCCTGCCTCCTCCTTGATGGGTTCCTGCCACTGCCCTGGGACCCTCACTCCCTTTTATGAGGTGAGGGAGGCAGGCCTTAGGGCCTCCTCCAATATTTCACATACAGTTTTTATATTTTAAAAAATTAGCCTATCATAGTTATACATATTTGGGGGGATACATGTGATATTTTGATACATGTATACAACGTGTAATGATGAATGAAATCAGGGTGACTGGAACATCCATCACTTCAAACATGTATTTTTCTTTGTGTTGGAAACATTATAATTCTTCTCTTTTAGCTATTTTGAAATATACCATAAATCATGAAAAACTATAATTTTTCTATGGTACTATTGAATACTAGAACTTATTCCTTCTGTCTAACTATGTTTTTACTTGTTAACCAACTTCTCTTCAACCTCCCCTCCCTGCTTCCCTTCCCAGCCTCCGGTAACCACCATTCTACTCTTAATTTCCATGAAATTCACATTTTTAGATTTCACATGAGAGAGAACATGTGATATTTGTCTTTCTGTGCCTGGCTTATTTCACTTAAATAATGACCTTCATTTCCATCCATCTTGCTACAAATGACAGAATTCTGTTCTTTTTAATGGCTGAATAACATTCCATTGTATATAGCAAATATTTCATCTTAACATAAATATAAAGTAAGCTGAAGCAAAGACAACTACCCTTAATCAGAGTTTAAAAACATGGTGACTGAGATTTGGGTGAGGAGAGCAGTGGGGTAGACAGGTGTTGAGGTAGCCCGTGCTTCGCCCACAGCTGGGGCTCCGCAGGCTGCCTTCTCTCCTTCCTCCTTAGGGTCTAGCACGTCTGCCTGGCCAGGTGCGAGGCCACATTGCCAGCACATGTCCCACTTCTTCCCTGTTGGCTTCCTCTTGTTCACCCCTCTCATTCTTCACCCCAGTAACCACTGTGGGTGCCCAAGTCCTGCTCGGGTCCTCGTCATCACCCACCGTCTCCACCTCAGGTGAGCTGGGCCAGCTGTAGGGTGAGCTTTCCTGCTCTCTGATGGGAAGGTGGAAGCACTGAGCGACGAGCTGGTTGAAGGGCTTTGTTGCGTACACACGTGCTGGTCTCAGGCTAGTCTTTCTTTGTCTTCCTTTGCTTGTCCCTGTGAGCCAAGAACCTTTACCACAGGTACTTGGGGTCAGCTGCGGGAGATTTCTGGAACTCTGAACTTCCAGGCTTCAGTGTCTCTACCTGTCAAATGAGAAGGAACCCATGTGAGTCTCTCTCACAGCAGGCTGGTGTCTGCACAGAGGCTCTGAGGAGCTCATGGTCATGAAATCTGAGTGCCCCCAAACCACAGCACTGTTAATGGAGACAGAGGTACTCCGTCCTGGAAGGCACAGTGAGAGCTGTTAAAATGCTAAACGACCAGGTTTATCCCTCGAGGCGCGTTTATGCATTTTACTGGAACGCTCTGGCATGAAGTGTTCCCTGAAACAATTGAAAAGATAATGGACTCAGCCTGCACTCTGTCTTTACTCTAGGTGCTTTTTCGTGATGTTATCCATTCCCATAACTCGGAGAGCCCTCTCCTCTTTCAGCTGACATTTGCTTGGCTGACTGACTCTCTCTTACTTGCTCTTCCTTTCCCTTGGATGATTGACTTTCAGCATCATTTCAGTGTCTGTAACTAAACCAGCAAGGCTTCTAGGTCTAGAACTGTAATTCTACATTTCACTGCTACTACAAACATAGTGTGTCTGCCAATTGGACTAAGTGATTTTAAGGCCCAATTAAACCCTAGGTTTTGCTTTTAAGCCAGTTTCAAGTCAGGCATTTATTCACAGTTGTTTGTATATACCAGGCACTGTGCTAGGCAAAGGCAGCAGAAAGTGGCTGAGAAATGCTGCTCACTCTCCCAGAATTCGGAATGTTTTTGGTGAGACAGACAGATAACAGTTAATGAATTTAACGATGACAATGCATGATGATCAATGAGGAGCCAATGACTTGATGACGACAATCCATGTGACAAATACCATAGTAATGGTATCATAACATGACAAGATAGTGATGAGGAGAGAATAGCATGGGATAGGGCTGCACAGATGAGGTGATATTTGCATCAGGCCTTAGAGGCTAAGGAATTTCAGCAAGGCAAGAAGAACTTCCAGAAAGAAGAGCTTCCAGAAAGAAAAGAAGAACATCCATTCATTCATTGAACAAATATCTACAGGGAGTTTGCAGTGTTGTGGAGCCTAAATAAAAATCAGAAAACCTGACATGTATGTTTTTGAAAAAAATATTTATTACAGAAAATTTTAAACATACAAAAGTAGAAAGGCCAGTAAGATAAAGCCCCATGGATTCATCATCCACTTTTAATCATGATTCTTGTGGTCTCTCTGCACTCACCCACTACAACTAGTCTCTGCTATTTATTTTGAAGCAAGCCTCTGGCATTATATAATTTCATTCTTAATTGTTCACTAACAGGATGATTTAAGTTGCAGAAATGGAAGCAGTATTAGTAGGACCTGGAGACAGGATTTGTTGGGACAGAGAGGAGGAAGAAAAGTAGTGCTAGGACTGACAGTTTCTCCCCAGCATCCATCCATGTCCACCTTCTTATTGTCACAACTCTTGTATCATTTGGATGGAAATATACCTAGCCTACCTTATAGCAAGTTATGGTCATGTGACTGAGCTCTGGCCAACATGATATATGTGAAAGTTGTTGAGAAGGACTTCTAGGAAGGGCTTCCTAAAAGGGGGACCAAAAATCTAGAGAAGACTTCTACTCTTCTTATTTTTCATGTTTGCAAAGGTGGATTTGATGGTTTGAGCCCCAGCAGCCACCATGGACCTGGCAGCAACCCTGAAGATGGAAACCAAGTACTGAGGATGATGGAAAAGAGAGTGCCTGATGACTTTGTGGAAATACCATATCATCTTTGGGCTGCCTCATCCAGAATTTTCTATGGTGGAATAGATCATTGTGTGTTTAAGTCACTATTATTTGGGCTTTCTAATATATACAGCTAATGCTAACTATAACAGAAGATAAAATGAGCCTTCTTAGATAAGGATGTATCCTGCATTGGACAGAGAGTTTCTAAGAAATAGAAGGTTCCCAAAATTCCTAGCCAACTGACAAGGTAAAAATGAAATAGCCAGTTAATACCTCTCTCATCTCAGTTATTTGGAACTGGCCCAAATCAAGGTATCACTATTTAACTGGTAGCAGCTAGCAGTGCTAGTACCAGCAAAGGTGACACAGCATCCTAGAAGAGTTAAAGCAGTTCAGTTTTAAATGCTACCTCTCCAGCTTCTTTTACTAACCAAATTTCATGTGGTCATTCACTAATTAGACTCGCAGGAAACCAGCAGCTGCCTCACCAGAAGCTAATCAATATAGTACCATTGTTCCACTGATTCTGGACTGGTTTGTCGATCCACAGACCAGGTGAGTCTGAACCAGAGGCGGTTCCTGCTGCCTCATATGAAAAAGTTACAGACCGACTATTAATGAGAGCTCCTGTCTCCAGTTGTAGGTGTCGGCTGGAGAAAACAAAAGCTTAATTTCTGAGGAGGGCAACAGCTGCCCAGGGAGCATATAGGTGGTGAGAAGTTGCCCTGGGCTCAGCCCAACAGGGGAGGGAACCCCGGCCCAAATGCAGGGTTTTCATGATACAGGTCTTCACCGAGTGCTGTCCTTCCACTCAGAGCTCTCCAGACAGCTGGTTTTATTTTGACTTAGGCCTTCTGCAGTGGGTGATTTTATGTGTCAACTTGGCTGGTCCGTGATGCCCAGATATTTGGGCAAACATCCATCTGGATGTTGCTTTTGAGGGTATTCTTTTAGATTAGATTGACATTTCAATCAGCAGACTTTAAGAAAAGCAGACACCCACCATCATGTGGGTGGGTCTCATCCAATCAGATGAAGGCCTTAAAGGAAAAGCCTGGGATCCCCTGAAGAGGTAGGAATTCTGCCTCCAGGCTGACTTTGGACTCAAGACTGCAGCATCATCTGCTTCTGCTGGAATTTCCAGTCTGCCACCCCTCCCTACAGTTTATGAACTTACCAGGCCCCATAACCATGCGAGCCAGTTCTTTCAAATAAATCTCTCTGTATATACATGTACACTGTTGGCTCAATTCCTCTGAAGAGCTCTGACTAATGCACCTTTGCATAGGACAGGAAACTAAAATAGAGTTTTATTGATCTGATGGGACTCTGGTAGAAATAGGAACAGACCCAAGAAGACAGGTAGCTGTCAGTGCCCATAGCCAGTGTACAGCTTCTGCATACAGAAACTTTAAAAATGCATGCGCTTGGCACAGAACTGTGGGAGCAGACAATTGCTCTGTGACCTGGAGCCAGTCACTTCCCTTATCTAAGCCTCAGTCTTCTTCTCATCTATACTGTGAATCTACCTGTTTTATAAATAAATATGTTCTTGTAGGAATTGAAAGAGAAAGTGTTTGACACAGTGCTTGGCACATGGAAAGGCTTACTAATTCCTAATACTCTGCAGGGATTTATACTTAAATGAAGTTTGCTTGAAAATGAGTGAGAACTGATGGGCTCTCCTGTAAAAAGATCCAAGTAGATTAAATTTGGCCAAGAGTTCTGAGATAAGGAAGAGGTTGGTTGAAAATGAAGTGGGAGAGAATGAGAAAGAAAAGGAAGAGGAGGAGGACAGAGTGATGGAGGGAGGGATATAAACACAGACCCAGCTGGAGGGAGGCATTCCATTTGCACCACCTGCAGTGCAGCAGGGGAGGGAAATGTTTAGGTCATCGAATCATTGATTCTGACTTGGAAGAGATGTCAAGAAATTATGCAATGTAGCCTCTTCATGCAAGTTAAGTATTATTTTATTATTTCCGATTTGTAGAAAAGACAAAAGATGCACAGGAAATTAAGTGTGTTTGGAGTTAGCCAAAAAGCAATGGAAAACTATCAAGGAGTTTTAAGCAGGGCTATCACATGATCCAAATAACATTTTAGGAAGGTCTGTTTGCTTGCACTGGGAACAGCAAGAGAGAAAATAGGAAAGCCAGTTAGGGGCCTGTGGTAAATATTGGAACAATGATGATCTGATTTAGGGAAGTATAGTGAGGAGATCAGAGTCGTTTTAGAGGCATAACAAGCAGGTATTGTCCAATGATGACCCAGTTGAGAAAATGACCACTGTATTCATTATGGGGCCTTGCTGACCCTAGGAGACTTCCCTCTATCAACAGGCAGTAAAGGATTCACCCAGGAGCATACCTTTCAAATGCAAACCCATCAATTCAGAGCTCCCACTCCCAACCACCTGTTGTATGGAGCTCTCGCACTCTGGGACACTATCGCTTAATCACCCCAGGGTTAGGTTCTAGACAACCAGGCACAGGCTCTATGCCCCACAGCCCTGAAATTATTCAAACTAGCCAATTCTAAACCTGCCTGCCCTGCCTCACCCACTCCTCTGTGTGTTGTGCTACTCCTGTTTCTAGGGAACTGTGAACACAAACTTCTTTCTTCGTGACAGTCATTTCTGTGCCTGTGTCTCTCACGGTAGCAGCTTAAAGCCCTCATGCCCTCATGACACGAATGAATTTGCAGAGGCCCTGCATCAGCCAGGAGTGTATTCAACTTAAGAAAATGAGGCATGTGACCAGAAGCCTGACGAGGCAGGTGCTGTGTTTGGTTCAGAGGCTTGGTGAGGTCAGGGCTGGCCTCTGGGCCATCCTCTTGGAATTTTTCCAGTAGTCAAAGGTGGATGCCGGCAGGCAGGGGTGAAGCAGGTGAGGAACTGGGAGCAATGCCTGAGGGAGGCAGCACTCTGAGGCTGTGAGTTTCTTAGCAGCAGCTTAGCAGCTTCAGGGGGAGCTTGGGCTTGTGTGCTGAAGGTAGGGAAAAGCCATTTGACATGGGAAGTCAAGACCAGGAGGCTGACATGGTTTTGGGGGTCATTCTTACACATAGCCAAGTCACTTAGCATAATGGCAGGAATGGGGGGTGGGGAAGAGGGTGGAGGGAGAGGATGACGGTGAGTCAGGTACCTTTGGGAAGAAGGGTGGAGATCAGAAGATCCACAGCTGACAATGACAAAGGGGGGCTAGAGGGTGGCAGTCCTCAAGAGCATCCACCACAACTGTGCCAGGATGACAGGAGAGCGGTGAGGGGAGGCCCAGGTCACCTAGACAAAGCCAGCAGTGTGCTATTGGATGGGAGCATGGGAACAGAAGAGCCATGCAGGAGCTTGGAGAGGAGGCACAATGCCTCTCAGAATGTAGCTGTGGATGTGAGTCTTAGGGTCCAGTTGGGGTGTCATCTTTCAATGATACATTTAGACATTCTGAAATTTTTGGAGTTCCTAGGGGCAGGCATGTACTGATGTCTTGGTCCATTTGGGCTGCTATAACAAAATACATCAGACTCGGAGGCTTATAAACAACAGAAAAAAATTATTCCTCATTGTTCTGGAGGCTGGGAAGTCTAAGATCAAGGCATCAGCAGATTTGGTGTCTGGGGAGGACAGTTGCCTGGTTCATTGTTGGTGTTTTCTCACTGTGTCCTCACATGATGGAAGGAGTGACGGAGCTCTCTGGGGTCTCTTTTATAAGGGCATAAACCCATTCACAAGGGCTCCACCCTGATGCCCTAATCATCTCTCCGAGGTCCCACCTCCTAATACCATCAACTTGGAATTGGCGTTTCAACGTAGACTCCTGGGGGTACATAAGCATTCAGACCACAGCGTCTGGTCTCCTTGTTTGTGTATAAAGAAGGGATGGTTTCATCCCTTTTATCTCTGGCCTCCCAGCTCCCAGCAGTTGTGCCCACTGAGGCTGAGCACATGAGGAGGTGAGCACTGCAGAGCCCTTACTTGTTTTGGTTTACCTTGCTGGGCTGCCTTCCCTCTCAGTGCCTGCTTCAAACAAAGAAGGGTGGGTGGGCTTTCTGTGCTGCAAACTGAAAGTGAATAAAAAAGCAAAAAAAAACTTGTTGTTTTTTCTGCTTTGCTAAGAGACTCTTGGCCAAAAAACCTCCTTTGTTTCTTCGGGCTCTCTGTAAATCACAGCCAGTGGCTTTTATTTCTGAGCCTTGGAAATTCGTGTAGGAGATGAATGGAGTTGCTGTCATCCCTGCATGAAAGATGGCACTCTGCTTCGAGGTGTGCCAGACATCGCACTAGGCAGGAAAGGCATTGACCTGGACAAGCATCAGAGGCCCCACTGCCACCTTTGTCATTTCTGGGCTGGGAAGTCTAAGGTCAAGGCATCAGCAGATTTGGTGTCTGGGGAGGACAGTTGCCTGGTTCATTGATGGAGTTTTCTCACTGTGTCCTCACATGATGGAAGGAGTGATGGAGCGCTCTGGGGTCTCTTTTATAGTGGCATAAACCCATTCACAAGGGCTCCACCCTGATGCCCTAATCATCTCTCCGAGGCCCCACCTCCTAATACCATCACCTTGGAATTGGTGTTTCAACGTAGACTCTTGGGGGTACATAAGAGTTTTTCCACTCAGTTGGCTGGGAAGCTGCAAGGGGCCAAAGGGGGGCCGAGTGAATGCTGGAGGTCCCTGGGAGATTGCAGAGTGAGATGGGAGATTAGTAGTGGGTATGGGGTTATAGCTGGTCCATGCGGGGCCTGAGACACAGCAGAGAAGGTGAAGGAACCTCCTCTCCAGGGCAACTGGATCCTGGGGGCCGATGGATGCCTCAGTGCCCTGGCAGAGGAGGTGAAGTGGGCACCCATTTGGTTGCTGTGGGGGTTTTCTTGTGAACAGCTTCTTAGGAGGTGGGGTAGAAGAAGTGTTTCCAGATCTGCTGGCCAGTGCTGGGAACTGGGGACCCCATGCAGAGGTGCACCGTTTTCTGGGGTTTAGGCCTTGTGCATGCAGGGAAAGCATATCATGGGACAGCTAAAAGCTGAGTTCTAAGGATCCAGGGAAGCCAAATCAGGGACTGGGATTTTCCCATCGGTTCACAAACTGAGTCGCCACTTTTCTCATTAGCCTTTTGGGCCTCCCTTTCTCCAGCGACAGCCAGAACCCATCCTCCTGGGGACTGATGGAATGGATGGGCCTGATCGTGGGCCTCACTGGCAGAGGGCACTGGGACCTGCTCAGAAGGAGGATCAGGTTCCTTCTGACATGGTGGAGGGCAGCGGCAGAATTCAGTGTTCTCAAAGAAGACAATGGCAGGAACAAGCAAGTGCTGGCGAGGATGTGGAGAAACTGGAACCCTAGCACATGGCTGGTGGGAATGAAAAATGGTGTAGCCACTGTGGAAAACAACGTGGTGTTCCTCAAAAAAATTAGACATAAGGCCAGGTACGGTGGCTCATGCCTGTAATCCCAGCACTTTGGGAGGCTGAGGCAGGTGGGTCACCTGAGGTCAGGAGTTCAAGACCAGCCTGACCAACATGGTGAAATCCCCCATCTACTAAAAATACAAAAATTAGCTGGGCATGGTATCTGGCACATGTAATCCCAACTACTCGGGAGGCGAGGCAAGAGAATCACTTGAACCTGGGATGTGGAGTTTGCAGTGAGCTGAGATTGTGCCATTACACTCCAGCCTGGGCAACAGAGCAAGACTCAGTCTCAAAAAAAAAAAAAAAAAAAAAAATTAGACATAGATTTGCCATATGATCTGGCTATTCCACATCAGAGTATATATGCAAAAAATTCAAAGCAGGCACACAGAGAGATACTTGTATACCCATCATAGCATCATTATATGCAATGGCTATGCAGGGAAGAAACACAAGTATCTATTGATTGATGAATGGATAAACAACATGATATGTCCATATAACAAAATATTATTCAGCCCCCAAAAGGAAGAAAATGCTGACACATGTCTACAACGTAGATGCAACTTGAGGACATTGTTAAATAAACACAAATATTGTATGATTCCACTTTTATGACATAACTAGGGCAGTCAAATTCATAGATATAGAAAGTAGAATGATGTTTGTTAATGGCTGGGGAAGGTGAAAGGGGAGGTATTGTTTAATGGGGACAAAGTTTCTGATTGGGAAGATGAAAAAGTTCTGGAAATAAATTATGGTGATGGCTGTATAATGACATAAATGTACTTAATGCCACTGAACCGTACACTGAAAAATGATTAAAATGCTAAATTTTGTTATGTATGTTTTACCAGAATTTTAAAAAAAGATACGGTCTTTGAATAATAATTA
The DNA here is from genome assembly GCF_001604975.1 of Cebus imitator. Classification (NCBI taxonomy): domain Eukaryota; kingdom Metazoa; phylum Chordata; class Mammalia; order Primates; family Cebidae; genus Cebus; species Cebus imitator. The sequence goes on from NW_016107357.1 coordinate 10,079,139, forward strand.
TTTAGCCTCAGACTAAGATACATAAAAAGTGGAGTTTGAGAACAATTACACATGCATGATTGATTGCGTTTAAACAATTATTCAACAATCAAGAATATTGATAATATTTATGCGACATCTAATCACAAAATTTTTAAGGTATCAATACGTTTTATTCAGTTTGCCTGAGGTTGGCACCTGACTGAGGAAGTTTGCAGGGCATCAAGAATTTCACTGTTACGCTGCTTAAGGAAATAGGGTATCTTTTCATCTTTTTATTTATATATGCCATTGTTTAAAAACATGTGATAAGTGTTTATGTTAATTTGTTGCCAGGTGAATTTATCTTTTTCTTATTAGCAAAACAGTAAAACAACATATCAAAAAGTTTGGAAAATGAAAAAAAAAAGCCCTCACAAATCAACCGCCCTATTACAACTGATAGATGATTGATTTATTTAGGATGGAGAAAAACTGGGGTTTTTTATGCATGTTTTATTTAGAATTCAAATGTCTGAGATGTGAACAGTGACACAGTTGGGTCTTTAAATATTCCAGTCCCATCCAGTCCTCAGATTCTGTCACATATGGTCAGTGCTATTCTGTTATTTTATTATTCTCTTGAACAAAGTGCCACTTAAAACTATTTTTGCTAGTTGAACATTCTGTTGCCAGTGAACTCATAAAATTGTGGTTGCTTTTGTGGTTTTCTCATCTCAGGCTCCACGTTTCTTTAGATGTGCAAGCTCATTAGCACAGCAGCTTAGGATGTAGCAGAGCCCAAAGTTCACAAAAGGCACAGTCATAAGGCAGCAGATTCACACATGAGGGGGACAGCTCTAAACGCCTTCTGCATCCTGTGTTCTGAGAACTTTCTGGATGAAGGGCATTACTTACTCATTCCCACTCAACTATAAACAAAAACGTAAAGTCCATCATATTGACTTGAACTGTCTGGAACTTAACACACCCCATTTCTGGCAAAAGACTCCTGGGAAGTTTCACTCCTAATGACTGAGGTTGTTAAAACCTGATTGTAGGATGAGATACCAAGCACAAAACCCAGGCTCCTCATTTAGGCTGGGAGATACCTTTGTTCCTCTGCAGTCCCCTGCTAGGGTGTGGGGCCCCTTAAGGGGAGTGCCCTCCTCAGTGTCTGAAGCTCTCCATTTGTGTCAAAGAGATTTTAATGACCCTAGCCAAGGATGTTAAATCATTGGTCTTCTGGGTGAGACTTGGATTGTTAGTGATAATTCGCCCCTATTAATCATACCTTTACCTTTGTTTCTAGGTAGAGCCTTGCTTCCTGAAAAGGGGTTAAATTTCTCTCTTCTTTCTGTTTCCCATCCTCTAGTATCTCTTCAATCATTTCTATTGTCTAAATGACTCTATTACTAACTGCTCTGAGAGTCTGAGCAGTTAGTAAGCTACAAGGAGTAGCGTTTTGTTTTTTCAATTTCAATAGCTTTTAGGGGTACAAGTGGTTTTTTGTTTACATGGGTGAATTATAGTGGTGAATGCTGAGATCTTAGTACAGCGCTTGCCTGAGTAGTGTACATTGTACCTACTGTGTAGTTTTTAATCTAACATCCTCCCCCTGCCCTCCTCTTTCTGAGTCTCTAAAGTCCATTGTATCACATATCACCCTGTATGTCTTTGCTCACTAATTGCCTAGCTCCCACTTATAAGTGAGAACATGAGGCTTTTGGTTTTCCATTCCTGAGTTAACTTCACTTAGAATAATGGCCTCCAGCTCCATCCGAGTTGCTGTAAGGGACATTGTTTTGTTCCTTTCTATGGCTGAGTAGTATTCCATGGTGTATCCAAGAAGTAGCATTTTATAACTGCCCTACTCACGCAGGTAGGTGGGGTGACCCTCACTGTATAAGCCCCCCCAGTAACATAGGTCAGATCAAGATGCCTCAGACTGTGAAAGTGCTGAAACAACCAATATCAACCAAATTAATCTGGGAGAAACAGTACAGATTTTTCTCTTTTTTTTTTGAGACAGAATCTCACTCTGTTGCCCAGGCTGGAGTGCAGTGGCTCGAACTTGACTCACTGCAACCTCCACCTCCTGGGTTCAAGCAATTCTCTTGCCTCAGCCTTCTGAGTAGCTGGGATTACAGTTGTGTACCACCACGCCTGGCTAATTATTATTATTATTTTTAATGAGACAGAGTCTCACTCTGTTGCCCAAGCTGGAGTGCAGTGGTGCAATCTCAGCTCACTGCAGCCTTCACCCCCTGGGTTCAAGCGATTCTCCTCTCTCAACATCCTGAGTAGCTGGGTTTTGCTATGTTGGCCAGGCTGATCTTGGACTCCTGACCTCAAGAGATCTGCCCATCTCCATCTCCCAATGTGCTAAGATTATAGGTGTGAGCCACCATGCCCAGCCTGTATTTTTAGTAGAGATGGGGTTTCACCATATTGCCCAGGCTGGTCTCAAACTCCTGACCTCAAGCAATCTGCTTGCCTCGGCCTCCCAAAGTGCTGGGATTACAGGCAAGAGCCACTGCACCCAGCCAGATCATTAAAGCCTTATCAACATATATGATTTTAACTGAAAAGGCCAATTATATATTTCATGCCACAGAAGCATAAGAATCATCCTCAGCTTTTAGAAAGCTATTCAAGTTTTATGAAGGTTATGAGAGATGGTAAGATTCAGTTCAATCCTGGATCTAGCACTTCTTCAAAGCATGCACAGACTTGGTCAGACCCTTTCCCCATGTGAATGGACAGCAATTCAGAATGCCAGAGGTCATGGTGAGGTTGATGGGTGAAATGAAGACCACACAGGGTCTGGAAAACTGACACTAAGCCCCACATCAAAGCACTTATAACTTGCCCCATGCTTTGTGATGTTTTTCTGGATGCTTTTGTTCAAAAAGGATCACTTTGGTTTTGTTTTTGATGACTGCCTAGGGAGGATGTCTAGCTCAGTTAGAAGTTGGAAGTGACAAATTTTTGCTAACTGGTTTGACCTAGTGTCATTCATTGAACAAAAACTATTACATTCCTTGTATTCACTGTGATAGATGCTAGGATAAAAAAAAGGTAGAGAAGATATGTTCTTGATGACTTATAATCTGGAGGAAGAGAGAGTCATGCCGTGAGACGGTGCCACAGTGGTGGCATGTCCTACAGAAAGTGGGGAAGGGAATGGCAAGCTCCGGACCCCAAAAGCAGGGAAGCCCTCGTATATGTGTTGCCCTGAGAGTGTGCCCTAAAGAAGGAGAGGAAATATCAGGTGGAAAAGGTGGGAGAGGATATTCTAGGCAGAAGGACCAGCTTATATAAATGAACATAGTAATGTAAGGTCAGGGTGTGAGTAGAATTGTTTGGACCTGGTGGCTTATACCTGTAATCTCAGCACTTTAAAAGGCTGAAACAGGTAGATTGCTTGAGGTCAGGTATTCAAGACCAGCCTGGGCAACATAGGAAGGCTCCATTTCTATTTTTCAAAAAGTTATGTTCAGAAGCGGGGCTGGGAAAGTGGACCTTGGTTGAAGGAAGAAAAGGCTTGTGGTTATTCAGGAGGGGTTTCATACTTGCTAATAAACACTATACTATGACTCATAGACAACAGAAGAAAATAAATGACTTCAGGGGTTTGGCTATAAAGGATTGGTCCACTCAGTGAGGTAACAAAACTTGGTAGCATTGATGCAGAAAATCCAACTGAATTCTCCTAGGCTTCTCCTAGGCAGCAGTTTTCCTACCTTCAGTTCTGCTAAGCATTAACATTAAAAAGAAAGAGGAAGAAAAATAAGATGTTTGGTTGAGAAAGAAGACAAGTGCATTCATAGAGATCTTAACTGAACCGGAGAAGTGAGAAGGCCAGGAGGTAGAGGGGGCTCGTTCCAGATGGCAGAACTGGTGCCCATTAATTAATCATCACCACAGTTAATTAAACATTTGGATGAACACAATGTGGGAACATTGGAGAATCTCAGCTGAAAGGGTTAATTAAAGCTAACCTCAGCGGCAAGAGTTGGCTTTGTTCCAGGTAAAGAATTAGAGAAAGTAATAGTATACTTTTCACCTTCCAGTATGACTGATTGCTATTTGGGGAAAGCCAAAAAAGAGAAGTGACATCATCAGACCAATCTAGTGCTTTGCATCTCAGATATAAACCTCTCTGTTCTTGAAATTCATAAAAGAATTACAATGAGCAAACAAACATATGAGCAAATGCTCAATCTCACTTTTGACCAAAGCCATGCAAATGGCAATATCAGGAAAGAATCACTTTGTGCCCATTAACTTTGCTAAAAACATGGTAATAGTAATGGTTGGCAAAATTGGTGGTGGCCAATATTAGAATGTATTAATTCAACAAAATCATGTTGACCAAATGACAGGGATGGATATGCAGAATAATAGAAACCTTTATTCTCTTTTACCCAGTAATACTCTGAAGAAATACTTGTAAAGAAATCATCTTCACTTCTGCTCTACTCCAATGAAAAACTTTCACTAAATGTATACATAAATGAAGAGAGTCATTGCAACATCACTAATTATTAATGATTGTGGAAAACAAAGTTATATAATTGTCCAATTATATAGAAATGTTTATTAAATTATTATGTCATAGTTTATCTATTACATTTGTCAGTGCAGAATAGATTTGGGTTGCAATAACAAATAATTCCAGAAATTACAGTCACCTAACACACCATTGATGAGAGCAGCTGCTACCATTGTGCTGGTTCCCAGTGCCTGCTCCAATCTCAGAGCAGGGATTAGGGCCGAGGCCCAAGGGTCATGAATGGCAGTGGAAGGCAGATTGATTACTCCTCAGGATGGGGCGGATCCCCAGTAAGTCCCCACCTTCAGGCCAGGAAGAGTCTGAAGGCTGGGGTCCCGGTTGCCAGTCCCACTGACTGGAGTGGGGACTCAGGGTGTTTCTTCTGACCTGCCCATGGCTGCCCATGGGCCAACTGGCATGCACTTCCTTGTCTCTAAAGTCCATAAAAGCCCTGGGCTCAGCTAGAGCAGGGCAGAGGTCAGCCAGAGGATGAAGAGAGTGGAGAGAAGACTGGATAGCCAGCAGCAGAGAGGAGTACCTTTTCTGCTGATAGCTGGAAATGATGGAATAACCAGTGGCAAAGAGGAGCTACCCTCTCAGAGAGGTAGAGAGCTGCAGAGATGACCTGCTGGCAGAGAGGAGCCAGCCTCTCCAGGGCCTCCTCTCTGCTGAGAGCTACAGACATCTGGTCGGCCGGTTGCAGAGAGGCGCTACCCCTTCAGGCCCTCCTTTCTTCTGAGAACTGAACACTTGACAGATGACCTGCTACAGAGAGGAGCTGCCCATGGTGAGTCTCCTCTGAGCTGTTGTAAAACTCAGGAAAACTCATCTTCTTCTTGTTGACCCTTCAATTGTCTGTCTACCTCCTTCTGGACACAGGACTCAGACAAAGGTGCCACAGCCACAGAGATTTCCAGCCAGAAAATTGACACCCCAAGATCCTGAAACACCGTTACTTTATCTCTTACTCATGTAATGTCAGTGTAAGTTGATCAACTCACAAGAGAATCTCTTCTTAATGAGGTGAAACAGAGATTCAGGCCATTCCATTTTTTGATACCAGAATTTTAATATATGCTCTTTAGGAAGGGAAAGAGAGGAAATATGAAATCTTATACCCACTCTTAACTACTCTAACTAGAAGGGACATATCACTTCTGCTGACCGCCCATAGGGCAAAGCTAGTCACAAAAAATCCAGCTGTTCTTTATATCTTTTGCTCATTTTCTGTCTGGATTATTTGATTTTACTGTTGAGCTTTGAGTTTTTTTTTCTTTTAATACAGATATTAGTCCTTTGTTGCATGTATGATTTGCCATTATTTTCTCCCACTCTGTAGCTTGTCTTTTTTTTTTTTTTTTTTTTTTAAATCAAAAAGGGTGTTTTTCAGGGCAAAAGTTTTAAATTCTGACAAAGTCCAAATTATCAATTTTTCCTTTTATGAATTTTGCTTTCAGTGTCAAGTGTAAGAAGTCTTTGTGTAGCCCTAAATTTCAAAGAGTTTCTCCTGGTAGTTTTTCTAAAAGTTTTAAAGTTTTAAATTTAACTCTATGACTATTTTGAGTTAATTTTTTCATAAGGTATGAGATTTAGGTTGAAGTTCATTTGTTTGTCTATGGATGTCCAGTTGCTCCAGCATCATTTGTTGAAAAAGGTATCTTTCCTTCATTGAATTGCTTTTGCATCTTGTCAAAGGCAGTTGAGCATATTTTTGTGGGCCTATATCTGAGCTCTCTCTTCTGTTCCATTGATGCATGTGTCTACCCCTTTGACAATACCTCACAGTTATAAAATAGAGTAGGCAAATTTCTCCCACTTTATTCATTTTAGAAATTGTTTTAGCTATGGTAGCTCTTTTGCATTTCTATATGCATTTTAGAATGATCATGTCTGTGTCTACAAAACATTATTGCTGTGATTTTGATAGAAAATCTGTATATCAGCTTGGGGAGAATGGATATCTTTACTATGTTGAGTCTTCTGATCCATGAACATAATATGTCTCTCCATTTATTAGATCATCTTTGATTACTTTCATCATTATTGTGTAGTTTTCAGTAACAATTTCTGTATATGTTTTGTTAGATTTACATCTAAATATTTCATTTTTGGAACAACTGAAAATGGTATTAAATTTTTAATTTCAGTGTATATGTGTTCATTGCTACAATATAGAAATATAATTAATATTTGTATGTTTATATCTTATAACTTTGCTAAAATCTCTTATTGTAAAAGTTCCTGGGATTTTCTATAAAAACAATAGTATCACATACAAATAAGGAATGTTTTATTTCTTCCTTTTTTTAACTGTATGGTGTTTGCTTGACTTACTATACTAGCTAGAACTTCTAACAGTATATTGAATATGGGTGGTAGGAGTGCACATCCTTGCCTTATTCTCAATCTTAAAGGAAAAGCGTTTAGTCTTTCACTGTTAGGCATTATGTTAGCTATAGGGTTTGTTGTTTGTAGATTTTTTAAAAAATCAAGTTGAAATTCTATTTCTATGTTTCTGACAGCATCATGAAAGGATATTGAATTTTGTCAAATGCTTTTTCTGCACAAATTGATATAATAATATGCAGTATTTTAATGCTATTCTGATACTAATAACCCAGATACTAATAACTAAACTTCATAGGTTTATGGCAGTCCCCAACAAGACTGCTCTCACTTCAGATGCCATCATGAGTTCTGGGTTTCTCAGGCCATCCACACTTCTAATTGGTAGTAGCTCCTCCTACCTCTTCCAGTTTAATAAGTCACTAGAACAAAAACTCACAGAACTCAAGAAAGTGCTACACTTATGATTAAAGTTTTGTTATAAAAGATACATATTAGGACCAGCAGGAAGAAGACATCCAGAAGGCAAGGTCTTGGACGGTTATTAATAGAGTTTCTGTGTTCACTTCCTGGAAAATCAAAATGTCTTACCCTCTTGGCACATCAATATGGTCACTAACTAGAATGTTCAAACTTTAGTGTCCAGAGTTTTTATTGAAGTTTTATTATATCAGCATAAATGATGGAATTATTTGCCACATGATTGAACTCAGTCTCCAGCTTCTCTGTCCTCTTTCAACATTGGGAGATTGGGATGATACCACATGGTTCAAAGTTCCAAACCTCTAATCACATGTTGGTCTTTCTGGCATGTCCAGCTCCCAACCTGAAGTTTTCTAGTGAGCATTGTTTTAATGTGCAGGCCCAGTTCTGCAATGAATAGCAAAGGCATTCTTATCATCAGGGAAATTTCTGGTACTGTAATAAGAAAGATGTAGAAGATCCCTCCCAGGAAGCAAGGACAAAGACCAGACAAATTATTTATTATACATCCTGGTATTTTCCTGTTTGCCAGTTACTATGGTTATGTTAATGTTGATTGATTTTCAATTATTGAAATATCTTTGCATTCTTAGAATAAAGCCTACTTAGTCATGGTATATAAATTTAAAAATACGTATTATTGAATTGTAGTTGCTAATATTTTGTTAAGGATTTTTGCTTCTATATTCATGAGAGATATTGTGTATATCACTTTCTTTTCTTGTACTGGCTTTGTCTTTTGAAACTAGAGTATTAGTTTTATAAAATGAATTAGGAAGTACTCTCTCCTTTTCTATTTTCTGGAAAAATTGTGTAGAATTGGTGTTAATTTTCTGTAATCTGTTTAGTAGAATCTCTAGTGAAATAATCTGTGCCTGGAGATTTCTTCTTTGGAAGGTTTTAAATTATGAATTTAATTTTCACAATAGTTATAGATAATTCAAATTATCGATTTCATATTGAATAAGTTGTGGTAGTTTGTATTTTTTGAAGAAGTGGTCAATTTCACTCAATTGTCAAATTAATGTATGTAGAGTTCTGTTCATAGCATTTATTATCCTCTTGATGTCTATAGGGTTTGTAGTGATATCTCCTGTTTTATTCCTGATATTGGCAATTTGTGTCATCTCTCTTCTTTGTCAGTCTTGCTAGAGGTTTGCCAATTTTGTTGATCTTTCTTAAAAGCAGAGCCATCTCTTTGTTTCATTTATTTTCCCATCATTGTTCAGGTTTAAATTTCTGTTCTTATCTCTATTATTTCTCGTCTCCTACTGGCTTTGGGTTTATTTTGCTATTCTCTGTCTAGGTTTTTCAGATGGGAACTTAGATTATTGATTTGAGACTTTCTTTCTTTTCTGAAGTATACATTTTGTGCCATAATTACGGCTGTAGTTTTGTCTCACCACTTCTGGTGTGTGGTATTTTAATTTTTATTTGGTTCAAGGCATTTTAAACAATTTCCCTTGAGACTTCCTTTTTGAACTATGGATTATTTAAAAGTGTGTTGTTTCATTTCCAAGTGCTTGAAGATTTTCCTGTTATCTCTCCATTATTTTTAGTTTGATTCCATTGTGGAAGGAATGGAAGACATGGAAGTCATGCTCTATATGATTTTAATTGTTTTAAATTGGTTGAAACTTGTTTTATGGCGCAGGATACAGTCCATTTTTGTATATGTTTCATGAGCATCTGAGAAGAATGTATATTCTGATGTCATTGGATAGTGTATTACTGAGTCCCCCAGAGGGATAGAACAATAGGATACATATGAAAGGGAGCTTATTAGGGGAATTTTGCTCACATGATAACAAAGATGAAGTCCCGGGATAGGCCATCTTCAAGCTGGAGGAGTAGAGAAACTGGTAAGTGTGGCCCCCTGGGTAGACAGTCGTGTGGTTCAGTCCAAGTCCAAAAGCCTCAGAACTGGGAAAACCAACAGTCCAGCTCCTGTCTGAGGCCAAAGGCCTGAGAGCCCCTGGGAGACTACTGGGAAGCTGCTGGTTCAGGCCCCAGAGTCCAAAAGCCACAGATCCTGGAGTCTGATGTCCAAGGGCTAGAGGAGAAAAAAAGAATTCTTCCCTAGAAGGGAGACAGAGAAGAAGCAAGAGCAAGCTGCATATCTCCCTCCTTCTGCCTGGCTTTTTTCTGGCTGCAGTAGATTAGATGGTGTTTATCCACACAGAGGATGGGTCTTCCTCTCTCGGTCCACTGACTCAAATGCCAGTCTCCTCTGGAAACACTCGCATAGTTACACCCAGAAAAAGGCTTCACTAGCCTTCTAGGTATCCCTCAATTCAGTCAAGGTGACAGCTAATATTAATCATCACAGATAGAATGTTCTAGAAATGTCAGTTAGATCCTATTGATTGATGGTGTGGTTGAGTTCTATATACTTGCTAATTTTCTTTCAAATTGTTCTGTCAATTGTTGAAAGAGGGGCGTTGATGTCTTTAACTATAATTGTAGATTTGTCTTTTTCTCTTTTCAGTTCTATCGTATTTTGCAGCCTCATTGTTTGGTGTATTTACATTTAGGGTTGACATGTCTTCTTGGTGGACTGACCTTTTTATTACCATATAATGTCCCTTTCTGTCTCTGGTAATTATCTTTGCTCTGTAGTCTGTTTTACCTGATATTAATGTTGTCAGTCCTGCTTTTTGTTTTTTTGGGTCAATGTTTGTATAATATATCTTTTTCCATTATTTGCCTTCCAACTTGCTTATGTTGTTATATTAGAAGTGAATGTCCTTAGGCAACCTGCATTTTGGTCATGGTTTCTAATTTGCCAATCTCTGCCTTTTAGTTGGTGTATTTGGATCATTTGTGTTTAAAATAATTATTGATATGTTAGGACTTAAGTCTGTTGCTTAATTTTTTCACTTTCTGTTTGTCCTGTTTCTCTTTTCCCTGTTTCCTTTTCCTTCCTTATCGTGGGTAGCTAACATTAAAAAAATTTTTATTTTGATTTATCTATAGTGTTTTTGAGTATATTTCTTTGCATAATTTTTAATGGTTGCTCTAAATACTACATTTTCTATACATGACTTATCATAGACTATTGGTGTCATAAATGTGCCAGTTTGCATGAAGCATAAAAACCTTACCTACCTTTACATTCCTTGCCCTTGACATTTAGAATACAATTGTCTCAAATATTCCTCTACAAACATTAAGAGCCACATCAAACAGTGTTATAGTTTTAGTTTCAACTGTCAAACATTATTTAGAAAACTCAAGAGAAGAAAGTTTATTGTATTTACCCTTTTTTTTCTTACTGTGTTCTTTCATGCTTCCTGATGTTTCAGTTCCTTCTTTTATTGTTTTCTTTCTACAGAGAAAACAACCTTTGGCCATTCTTTTAGGGTAGATCTATTGGTGACAAATCCTCTTAGTTTCCCTTCATCTCACAATGTCTTCATTTCCCCTTAACCATGAAGACTTGTTTGCTTGCTTGTTTTTATGGGTATAAGATTCTGATATGGCCTGGCATGGTGTAATCACACCTGTAATTGCAGCACTTTGGGAGGCCAAGGTGGGTGGATCGCCTGAGGTCAGGAGTTTGACACCAGCCTGGCCAACATGGCAAAGCCCCATACAAAAATTAGCCAGGTGCTCGTAATCCCAACTACTTGGGAGGTTGAGACAGGAGAATCGCCTGAACCCGGGAGGCAGAGGTTGCAGTGAGCCAAGACCACACCACTGTACTCCAACCTGGGTGACAGAGTGAGACTCTATCAAAACAAACAAACAAAAAAGATTCTGATTTGACAATTCTTTTCTTTCAGCATTTGAAAAATACCTTGCCACTTTTTTTAGGCCTCCTTGTTTTCTGATTAGAAATTTGTTTTCATTTGTTTTGTAATCTTTGTTTTATAATCTTTTGTTTTTAAAATATTTAGTTTTCAGAAGTTTAATTATGATTTGTTTTGGTGTGGATTTCATTGTTTTTATCCCACGTGGAGTTTAATCAGCATCTTGAGTCTGCATGTTCAGGTCTATTGCCAAATTTCAGATTTTTCAGCTATTATTTTTCTGAGTACTTTTTCAGAACTTCCCTTTTTCTCTTTTCTTTCCAGAACTCCGAAGACGTAAATATTAGATATTTTGTTATAATCCCACAAGTCTCTGATCCTCTATTCATGTACTGTTGAAGCACTTTTATGATGACTACTTTAAAATCTTTGTTGGGTAATTCTAACACATTTGTCATCCCAGTGTTGACATCTACTGATTGTCTTTTTTCATTCAGTATGAGCTCTTTTTGGCTCTTAGTATGACAAGTGATTTTCAGTGAGAATCTATATAGTGTCATCTGATGTTATAATACTCTGAATCTCATCTAAACCTCCTGCATTACCTGAATTTCTCTGACACTCCATTCTGCCTCGGTATTGCCAGCTGGAGTAGAGAAATTCAGGTTCCCATTTGGCTTCTGTTGACACCCAAAGTGGGGTGTTTCGAGACTGCCATGTGGGGTGAACATCTAGCCTCCCCCACATGGTTACCACTGACGCTGTGGGAGAAGAAGGGACTTCTTCATACCAGCCAGTGGGGATTCAAGTCTTAGCTCCTTCCTTGGCCTTCCCTGGCACTACTCCTGCGGGAGTTTTGGGGCACCTGTGATAGCCTGCCAGGGTGACGTCTAGACTCCCCACTCGGTCTTTGCTAGTATAAGTGAGGGAGGGTAAGCCCATGGGTGTTTTTCTCTGTAGTGTTTGGCTGAAGCCGAGTGATTATTAACTACGTGCTTCCTGTCTTATGAGGCTGCCCTTTCCTGGCTCTTCGGCTAGAGAGAACAAGCTTCTATTGCAATTTCTTTTTGTCTGTTCTCATTGGCATTTCTGGATTGCTGGCTTCTTCAGCACCAGTTATGGAATACCTGAGGCAAACTAACAGAAAACTAGAACAATAAAAACCAACCTAGGGAATTTATAAACATGTCATTTGTTAGGTCCTGAGGTCCCTAACTCATCTACCTTCCTCTCTCCACCCTTTCAAGTCTTCTTAGGTTTGTCTTATTTATATATACTGGCTTGGGCTTTTAGTTGTACCTAGCAGAAGGAATAAGAACAACGGAGGTCTACTTGACCTTTCTGAGATATCTGCTCACAGTTAACTTTCTGCTCTGCCTAGCTTCAGATTTTGAGGAATTTTTTAGAGGAAACCAGGCAGAGAGATAAGCCCACTTCTCTGTTCTGTCATTCTCATCAAAATAATTGGTTCTTCAAGTGTACACGAAAAATTCCCAAAACTCTGCCAGTCTTCTGTCCCCGGAAGTTTTTGCCTATGCAGAGCCCGGATTCTCAGCTCGTAACTGGTCCCCAGAATCAGCAAATGCCACAAGGGTTAATGTAGCTGCACAAAGTCGGCTCACGTCTCTGTGGGTCCTCCCTCCTTAGGATCTCAGCCCCCCTAGTCTTCACTTCAGTGACTCTCCAATGCATGGAAAATAATTTTTAAAAGATTGTATTCAGCTTTCTAAGTTATTTTTGGCAAGAGCATTAATCAGCCCCAAGATACCCACACTTACTGAAAGTGGAAGTCTGCTTCTCAGAATTCATGTGACAGTATTGTATGTGAGTGGCTTTATGTCACAAGACCCATTTCCATTGGCTAACATATTCCAAGTAGCGAAGGGATAGTGTTGCAGGGTGTGGTTAAAAGTGTGAGCTCCAAAACCGAAGGGACCTGGTTTTAAATGCTGACTCTGTACCTACTGGCTGTGGGTCATCTTTCAGACTTCCTAAGCCTTGGTTTTCTCATCTTGAAAGTGGGGATGTTAAAATACTCATCTTAAAGGGTTGTGTAAGAATAAAATGAGATAATTCAGGTAAAGGACTTATTTTGGTACCTCCTACATGGTACATAAAGACAAGGTTGTTAGCCATTGTTTAATATTAATGTTCTAAATAGTTGACTTATATCCAGTCTACATGATTTTATTTAACTCACAAATACATGAGTTGATGAACTACTTATTTACTAGTGACTCATATTTGTGATTTTATTTCAACAACAACAAAAATCTAGATATCAAGCCCCCCTCTCTCCTTATCCTCGAACTGGGAGATAGTCCACTTTACAGTCAGCATAAACAGATACAGAAGTTGATAAGATGAAGGAGGAAAAATATGACTTGCTATTATATGAAGCAAATATAATACTATGTGGAAGGGTATAGGTACTTCAAAAGAAATTAAGTAGAACTGAGAAGAGAGAAGGAACTCTATGGATAAGTAAATCCATGAAGCTGCTGGTAGAATTGCAGTGGAGAACTATTTGGGAGAAGAAGGGAATGTGTATTTTATCTGGAAGTTCTTTTAGTTCTATGGGTTGTATTTGGGACATATATAGCTCTGTTCATAGAAAAAAAAAGGATGGAATGAGAAAGGGGTAGGCAGCTTCTGATTGGGAAAGAAATGTAATGTTAACCAAAAAAAAGCAGACTCTGCCTGTTCTTTTGCTTCTTTCTCCTCTATCAATGAGCATGATTTTGAAAACATGGAAGAGTAGAATGATGATTAAAAGTAAATGAAATCCCAGAACAGGCAACACTCCACAAAGGTGATGTTAACTTAGGTATCTGGGTCTAGGATTAACCAAGTGAACTGCAAGAATTTGTACTTTCAAATTCAATATTTGGAAACTTAAAAAAAAATAGGCTATGAGGAAGCAAAAGGGTATAATGGTTAGGAGACTGGTCTTGGTGTTAGACCGGCCTGAGTTCTAGTTCCAGCTCTGCCACTTAATAGCTACATAACACTCAAAGAGGAAACTGGCTGGATTCAGTGGCTTATGCCTCTAATCCCAGCACTTTGGGAGGCCAAGGTAGGCAGATCATTTGAGGTCGGGAGTTCAAGACCAGCCTGGCCAACATGGCAAACCCCTTCTCTACCAAGAAAAAAAAAAAAAAAAAAAATTAGCCTGGCATGGTTGTGCGCACCTGTAATCCCAGCTACTCAGGAGGTAGAGGCACGAATAAGTGCTTCAGCCTGAGAGTCAGAGGTTGCAGTGAGCTGAGATCAGGCTATAGCACTCCAGCCTGGGCAACAGAGTGAGACTCTGTCTCAAAAAAAGAAAGAAAGATAAGGAAAAGAAAGAAAGGAAGGAAGGAAGGAAACTCTCTTCTAGCTTTATGTCTTATCCATTTCTAAAATGGAGAAAATCTATAACTCTATAATAATCATATACTAATTATCGAGAGAGGGAGAGAGAGAAGAAAGTCCTCTATTCGCACTGTTTGTTGCAGCAAATGATCTGAAGGTCATGAAAGCATAATAATCGTTAATCTTGCCCTTCCAATGGGAAATACACTTTTTGGTAGCCAAATAACTTCAGTTGATAAAGGAAAGCTCTGCTTGACAGAAGAATGCCAGGTAATAAATGTAGAAGGAATGATAGAATTAGGAAGGTCATGGACTTGAAATTTCTCATTGTTAATTAGAAATTAAAACTCATATTTGTTATCAAATAGTATTAAAAAGGGGAAAGCCAGAATAGGTGTCTTAATTCGTTTGTATTGCTATAGAGGAATACCTGATCCTGGGTAATTTATATACATATAAAGAAGTTTATTTGGCCCTCAGTTCTACAGACTGTACTGGAAGCATGACACCGGCATCTGCTTCTGGTGAGGACTCAGGGAGCTTCCACTTGTGGCAGAAGGTGAAGAGGAGCCAGAGTGTGCAGAGATCACATGGCCAGACATGAAGAAAGAGGGGAGGAAGGTGCAAGACAACCAGCTGTCTCAGAAACTGAGAACTCACTCATCTCAAAGGGAGGGCATTAATATATTCCTGAGGGATCTGCCCCATGACCCAAACACCGCCCATTAGGCCCCACCTCCAACACTGGGGATCAAATTTCAGCATAAGAGTTGGAGGGGACAAATACCCAAACCATAGCAATGGGATAAATTTCCTTGACATTAATCCCCTTCTAAATTCTAAACTGCGCTCTAAGAACAGTATTTTTAGTTTTAAGGGACATTGATAAATCAAGGCGTCCAGAACAGGTAAACAAAGTGGTCACAGAAAGTGAAGCCAGACTGGAGAAGAGAAGCCTCTGGAGAAAATCAATTAAACCCTACAAGGAGCCCTTACACAGTGCACTGAATAAATTCACTATTTGGTGGCTTCGGAGGGTGGAATAAGGCTGAAAAAAGAAAATTTCAGGGAGTCAAAAGTGAAAAGCTTCAGTTAGTGTTGGAGAAGAGAGAACTGGAGTTGGGAGGCACGGTGCTGAAGAAGTGAGTTGCCAACAGCAGTTCCTCCGGACTGTGTCCCTGGGGTGATGATGCAGGACCGTGGGAAGTGGGCCAGGGGCCTGCTATGCTGGTTCTGTGGGTCTTGACCAACCAGCCCCTAAAGTGCCAGGGCTCAGAACACCTCAGCTGGCTGTTTGTGCCCTGCCCAGTGGGTTGCAGGTGGGCAGCCCTTCAGGCTCTTGGCTGAGTTGGGTGGTTTGTCTCCATTTGGCTGCTGTGAAATCACATGGGCCTGTTGGCTGCGGTTGTTTGTGGGCTGCTTCCCTGGATGGTGAGGTCCTGTGCTCGGCTCCTGGGCTCTGACGGCTTTCCAGGGAGCACTGTTTGGCATGGGATACTCAGGAAACTTCCCCATCAGACAGAAAGAATAAACACAGACTCCAGCTGACAAGCTCTGCCTTTCCTTCAGGGTTCTCAGAAACTGAAGGCAAACACACGTGGTGAGCTGTGGTGTGCCCTGGAGGGGAAGCCTGTGAGTGTTGTGTGCAGGGTAGGATCCCTCTGCGGGCTGGAGGAGTGGAGGACTGGGACTGGCGGGCCTTTCTCTGTGTGGTCAGAGCCGTTGGCTTATGCCTGCTGCGCCTGGCAATGTGTGCGTGTGCGCACATCAACATACAGGTTGTACTTTTAGTATGACGTTCTGTGTTTTTATCTAAGTGCTTGAAGGCCCCTGTCTTGCTATGGTTTTCCAAATAAAGAAACTTAACACAGTAAGGCCCCAGAGGCTGGGCTGGGACCACACTTCTGCAGAATTTCCATGTGCCCTGAGCTATGCTGTTACTCTAATTACTCCTTGTTTTAATTACATTTTGAGGCTTATCAGCACTGTGCTCTTCTACATTGGGATTGGGCCAAGGAGGCAGGGAGTAAACTGAGCCTAGACTGCCACGAACAAGCTGGTAAACAAATGAGGGTGTCCTGGGTGGTGGCTTCTCAGCAGCGCCTGGCCAAGATGGCCATGATTCTGGCTATCCAGGTTGAAGGCGGGGGTGGGGAGGGGGGAAGCAGGCCATCCCAGAGCCTCCCGGGCTAGCGCTGGGAGCCCACAGGCCCTTGCAGGGCAGCGGGAACTCTGCTTTGCCTATGATGTCCTGTGCTTTGGTCTGAGGGATTTTGGTATGAGTCATTTTCAGTGCAGAACACCCAGGCTGTGGTTAATGACCTGAGGTTTTACTGGACTCCTTCTCCAAGCGTTTGTTGTTGTCCAGCTGCCTCATCATGCTTTCTCACGTGTACCCCTCTGGGGAGGTTTGGAAATGAGCCTTTAACCCAAGTTACTGTGACCTTTGATACCTGCAGGACACATTTTATCACTCTTCCTGATTCTTATCTTACTGTGCCAAGATCTTTGTTTGTTTTAGTAAACTTATTTTAGAACAGTTTTAGATTTACAGAAAAGTTACAAAGTCTCCATATACCTCCTTACAATTTCCCCTCTTAACATCTCACATCAGTAGAGTACTAATGAGTCCAGACCTACACCTTATTATTAACTAAAGTCTCTATTCGGATTTCCTTAGTGTAAAGTTTATTCTCTATAAGGTTTACTGCCGAGTTTAAAATGAGAAAACTGAGGCCTGCATGAGAACAATTAGACGCCAAATTATTCGGCTCCCGGGCGAGCTTCTTTCTATGGTCCAGGGAAAGGGGGCCAGAGAAGTCATGCCTGACGCCTCTCAGGCGTGGGGTTATATAGGGAGGGAAGGTGCTCTGATTGGCTGTGGAGAAACAGGACGTGGACTTGGTAAGCTGTTATAGCTAGGTAGGCGGGATTTCCGGTGAGTGGGCTGGACGGGGCAATGCGCTATTGGGCAGGTTTTGGCGGGCTTCTTTTAAATTTTGGTGGAGTTTTCCAATGGCTGGCTAGGTGCCGAGTGCAGAGTTTAGTGTCAGTGCAGATCCTGGTGCTGAGTGCAGAGGGGATTTCCAACGGCCGGCTAGGTGCCGGGTGCAGAGTTTAGTGTCGAGTGCAGATCCTGGTGCTGAGTGCAGAGGGGATTTCCAACGGCCGGCTAGGTGCCGGGTGCAGAGTTTAGTGTCGAGTGCAGATCCTGGTGCTGAGTGCAGAGGGGATTTCCAACGGCCGGCTAGGTGCCGGGTGCAGAGTTTAGTGTCGAGTGCAGATCCTGGTGCTGAGTGCAGAGGGGATTTCCAACGGCCGGCTAGGTGCCGGGTGCAGAGTTTAGTGTCGAGTGCAGATCCTGGTGCTGAGTGCAGAGGGGATTTCCAAGGGCAGGCTAGGTGCCGAGTGCAGATCCTGGTGCTGAGTGCAGAGGGGATTGCCAACGGCTGGCTATGTGCTGAATGCAGAGTTTAGTGTTGAGTGCAGAGGTGGGCGTGGCAAAGCTAGATGCTGAGTGTAGATTCTGGTGATATAATTTTCAGGCATGGAGAGGGATGGGCATGTCCGAGCTCCCAGCAAGGCAACCGGCCTTACACTTAGTTTTTACCATATTGACCAGCATGGTCTCGATCTCTTGACCTCGTGATCCACCCGCCTCGGCCTCCCAAAGTGCTGGGATTACAGGCTTGAGCCACCGCGCCCGGCTTTTTTTTTTTTTTAATTTTGGTGACCTAGACAGCTCCCTCTCATCCTCCTTCTCTCCCTTTCTCTTTCTTTGTTCTACGATCGTGATAAAAATACATAATCAAGATCCATTTTTAAGGTCTGGTGCTGAAAAGGCCAAAATGGACAAAAAAAAAAAAATTACCAGTGGCTGTGAGGTTTTATGAGCAACTGAGGGTATTTGAACCCTTCTTTTTAGAGCAAGAGCTCTGACCGCCATCGCTTTTGCGTACCCAGGGTTATTTTGAACTGAAATCTGCCCCAGAGCCTGAGGAAAGGAGGCACAAACCACCTGAGCTGTGCAATGTTCCTCTGTTGAAAACGCCTCTTCATTTTCTTATGCTAATCCAAAGTCGTATTTCATTTAAGGTTCACTTTGATCAGAGAGGGACTGTGGGTCCCAGAGTTTTTTCTTCTAGTCTTGATTCCTACAAAACTGAACAAGAATAGTTGGTACTACACTGTCTCGTATAGCTCCGTGGCTTGTACTACACTGTCTCGTATAGCTCAGGTTGGCTTTCCAATCTGATTGTAGGTCCTAGACACCAAGGACCTGCTTTCTAACTTCTTTTCTACTCTTTCAATAGTTGTATTATTTTATAGATTGGGCAGATGGGGAGGAAAGCTAGAGTGACTCGGCTTCCCAGAAGATGTACTGAAGTCAAACATGGCAATGATGAGTGACGCACACCTGTGTTCACCAGGCCTGAAGCTGGGGGAAGCAAGGAGATACTTGGGCTCCTGTGCAACATTTAAGGGGGCACCAAAGAACTCAGTAATCAAGATAAATAATATCTGAATGCAATATGTTTTGAAAGTAAAATTATTTTTTATGCAAATAATTTAACAAATTCATGATGAGCTGGGCATGGTGGCTCACACCTGTATTTCCAGAACTTTGGGAGACCAAGGTGGGTGGATCACTTGAGCCCAGGAGTTCCAGACTAGCCTGGGCAGCATGGAGAAACCCCGTCTCTACAAAAAATACAAAAATCAGCCGAGTGTGATGGTGTACGCCTATAGTCCCAGCTAGTTGGGGGTGCTGAGGTGGGAGGATCGCTTGAGCCCAGGAGGTCAAGGCTGCAGTGTCCCTGACGGCACCTCTGCACTCCAGCCTGAGTGAGAGAGCAGAAAAATCCTGTGTCAAAAAAAAAATTATGATGAACAGAGTATCAAAATTTCAAATAAAGACAGTATGTTTTTGTATGTTTTATAACTGTGTTATTATATGATGGACAGTCATTTCCAATGAGTCCAAGGTCTCACACTTGTATGCCCAGGTGATGTACAAAGGTTGACAATAGCATGCAAACAGATGAGGCGGCTCTGAGCTTTAGACAGAGTTATGTCCTTTGATTGTAGAGCTCTCATTAACTTTTTATTCTTGGTTCAGAATCTGCGAGGATGTTCCCATGGGGGTAAATAAGGATGCGCGTCTTTCTTTTTCCTTGGCTCCTCTATGATTCTTCATGGCAATGCAATCTACAAAGAGCTTCAACATATATTATCATTTAATCCCCCAGGAAAAAAAATCCTATCAGCAGATAGTGTCATCTTCACTTTAGAGAAAGAGAAACCGGACCTCAGATTAAGTTACTAACCCAACAATACTGAGCTGTCCCACGGTGGAGCTGGGATTCCATGAACATCACCTGACCTAGAGCCTCCACGTGGGCCACCTGTGCAGATGGCCTTTGTAGACATGACTAAATGCTCTGCTTCTCTCTGCTCAGCTCTGTGCACTCATGCCTGTCTCTGCCGTTTCCCCTACCAAGGGTATGTGTGTGCTTATGTAAACATATGTACACAGAGGTGTGTGTGCTTGGTGATTGTGTGTGTACATGTGTGTTTGCATGTACATGTATTCAGAGTATGAGAAGATGTAAATATGAGAATACAGATGCCTGTGGCATCAGTGTGTGTTTGCTTGCATGAGTGTATATGTACATGCATCTTTGCATGAGTGTGTGTGCACAGGGGTGTTCCTGCATGAGTCTGTGTGTAGCACGTGTGTTTGTGTGAGCATGTGCACATACATGTATGTGTTTGAGTATAAGAAGACATGATGCAGAGGACACAAACCGTCCAAAGGAGGGCTGAGGCCGCTGCGGCCCGACAGTTTGCATCTGACTGCCTTTAGCTCCTGGATGGTGCCGTCTCACTCTGCACCGCGTTTGGAGAGACAGCACCAGTTTCGGAGCTCAGGGAGGATTTTACTCCCTCCTTCTCCTTCACTGGGAGGAGCCACGGCCACTCCCCTCCCTTCCTCCCTTCTCAAGCTCAGGGAGAAGGCTCAGAATCTTGGCACATGACAAAGAAGTTGCTAACCCCAAGGCCATAAGAATAAAATTAATGTGTCATTTGGGGAAACCTCAGTTTGCCCTCTCCAAAGAGAGTGCCCGAAAGACCTCTGCAAATGTTCAGCTTGGCTCCGGGCTGGTGTCTATCCAGTAATGGGATTTTTCTTGGGCTACATCAGGAATTGTTCCATGTAAGGTAAAACATTCCCTGAAATGCCCTCTTCTCTCCAAACCCCAGCCCAGCATAATAGCCTGAGGAGTCTTAAATGGAGGACCACACACTGGCTGCTTTCAGCAGTTTTCCTGGCTAAATATTGTTCTAGCTAGTGTTAGTTTTGACAGGATTAGTCATGGATCCTAATATAAGAGTCCCAGGATCCCTGCTGGCTGGAAAGCCTGTTAAAATATTGTTTTATTTTCCTGCAGTTTGTAAGCTCATGGAGTCCTGTGAGGCATTTTCACATACAGTATAGTGCTTCTTGGCCAATGTGTTTCAGAATATAGCAGCTGACGGAGTGAGAGGCAGCTGCCTTGCCCAAGAGAATCTTTGCCAGAAAGTGTTTGAAGAAACACCTTTAGGTAGACAAAAGCTTGTCACATGATGGGGACAGGCTCAGGGGACACCCCTTGGGGCAGGAGTTGGTGCTGCAGGCTTGGTCAGGGTGTGGCAGCCACTCAGCCCTGACTGTGCTGTCTGTGCATGGAGGGTCTTTGACGGACTGGAGCTGGGCAGCCCAAAAGGTAAGCATAGCTACAGCAAAGGAAGGCTGTGAGAAGCCAGCTGTCGGGAGCTTCTGGGAGTATGGTCATGTACTTTAACACAGTGCCATGAAATATGGGTCACGTGGTTATTCTGAAGGCTTGATCCAGGCTCCAAACATGACAGCTGATTCTTCCTTCAGCCAGTAGCTATTGTCTCTGTTTCATTTCACTTTTAGTTTGTTATCTTAGTCTATTCTGCATTGCTATAAAGGAATACCTGAGGCTAGGTAATTTATACAGAAAAGAGGTTTCTTTGGTTTATGGTTCTGCAGGCTATACACACATGGCATCAGCATCTGCTTAGCTTCTCATGAGGCCTCAGGAAGCTTCCCATCATGGTGGAAGGAAAGGGCATGTCACACAGTGAGATAGGGAGCAAGAGAGAGGGGGAGGAGCTGTCAGGCTCTTGTAAACAACTAGATCTTTGTGAGCTCATACAGCGAGGACTCATTAAGTCCGTGAGGACAGCACCAAGATAGTCATGAGGGGGTCTGCCACCATGAGTCAAACACCTCCCACTAGACATCACATTTCAGCATGAGATTTGGACAAAACATCTAAAGCACATCACTTGTTATAAAGACTGTAGGGTGGAGTTGGCAGGTGGTTGGACAGTTTGTGGGATCTATGACCATTTTGGGTAATATCCCAGGTTTTGGTATCCAGGTTTTAATGAATTTGCTGGAAAAAAATTATGCCTTTCATAAACTAATATTAGTGAATACCTGCCTCACTCTCTGTTTTTTTCTTTTAAGAATGGGGTCTTACTATATTGCCCAGGCTAGAATGTAGTGGCTGTTCAGAGGCATGATCACTGCACGCTATAGCCTTGAACTCCTGGGCTCAAGCGATCCACCCACCTCAGCCTCCCAAGTAGCTGGGACTGCAGGCTCCTGCCACCAAGCCGAGTCCTCTCTATGTTCTTGCAGCAAGTTATGTGTCTATTTCTAACATGCTAGGCTGATTAAAAAGACCACAAAACAATGAGACCAAAATTCTACAAGTTTTGTGTCATTAATTTTTTCTAAATGAAACCCACCTAAGTCTTATTTTCTGTGTTTTCATTTCTAGCCTCTATTACCCTCTAAGCCTCTCTTCCTGTCGTCTCAAAACTCTTCTTCCTGTGCTATCTGACTGTATCATTGCTTGGTTGCTGACGGCCTGTCAGAATTAACCAGACTTGTCCGCATGAATGAATGCCCATGTCAGGCTTGGAACAAAAATGAAAATCCTTCATTTCCAGGCTGTATTTATCGTATGTGTAGTGGAAGCAGTGTCGCTGACTGAGAAAGAAGAAAAGGGTAAAGAGCAGTGTAGATGCCCGATAATTCAGTCCTTAAGAGATGGCTCACCCAGTTGCTTGGTTTTGTATTTTCACTTGTTTTGCTGTCTGGAAATGGATCTGGAGCCTGAGAGCACCTGATGTTGGGTGAGGCCTCTGGGTATGAGGTGGAGGTTCACATTTCTGGATTCCGCGTAGTTTCAGAATGCCTTCCATCAGGGCGTCAGTATAGATGCTAAAATGCAGGAATTCTCATAAAGCCACTCGTTAAAAAGAAGCAAACAACAAAACTTTTCACAGAACAACAACAACAAAAAAACACATCAGGCTGCTCTCCTGAGCAAGGCCAAGCTCAGTTTTCACTTGGTGGTCCCATGGGGGCCTTGCCTTGACTTAGTGTTTGGATCTGCCATTTGTGATCCCTCCTCAGCAGGCCTTCCTGTGGATGGAACTCGCCCAGCCTTCCTCAGTGGCCCTGAGGAGGAAGGCTGGGGGCCACACAGACGGAGAAGTGGGGAGCACTGCTGCGTTTCTGTGGGCAGTCAGGGCTCAGGGCCCCAGCCCAGGCCAGACCTCAGCCCAGCTCCCTTGCAAACCTCCTCTCTCATGCATGGTGGGAGTCAGATCCAACCCCACTGTGTCACAGCTGAGGAAGCAGAGGCCCGGAGAAGCTCTGGGAGAGCTGGGGTCGGGACACTGGCTCCTGCCTCTGGGTGTGGTGGCTTTTGTTCTGTCATCGGGTGGGCGCTGGGCCTGCCGGCACAGCTCCCTCACCCGTGAGAGGAGACAGCAGCCTACATTAGGCCCAGCTGGGCCCAAAGACTCCAGGCTGTTAATCTTTAACTAGAGCTCTGGACAAAGGGAGCCCTTCTGACCCACTGAGAGAATAGCTCAGAGGCTTCTGTGACAGAGCCACGTGTTAGCAATGACAGATATTTAGCGCAGGGAGGCAGGTTGGGTGCAGTTCTACATTCTGCTGTGAACTGTGCTCAGGAAGAAAGCGCAGAGACACATATCCATTCTCACCACGGATATGTGTCTACTTGTAAGAAGCAGCTGGGTGGTTCCTTCTGCAAACTGCTGAGCTGTGGTGATTACATCACACACCGGGTGCAAAGGCCTTGAACCATTAATGCGTTGCCTCTGCAGGGGACACTGGGAATCCAGCAATGAACAGAGAATCTGCTTGTCCCCACTGCTCACTGGGCGACTTCAGATTCTTAACTTTTGTCTTTTTCTTTTTTCTTTCATTTCTTACCTACATATATAAAACAGGACTCTGTTTGCTTGGAGAAGAGCCAGAAAGACCTCAGGGGTCAGTGACTCATTCTGTTGACTCCGTGAACACCATTGAGTGCCCCTTACAAAAGACGAAAGACCAGGCTCCTATTATCTGAGGGGAGGGAGGTCTGGGTCATTCTTCCTGGTTACAAACGCTCCACGTGGTTTCGTTTGGCGATTTTAAAAAGCTGTGTCCTGTAGGCTCAGGGTTCTAGAATTCTGGGCAGAAAGAAATCCAGCTGCTTTCATCCAAGGATCTAAAGGGTTCTCTGAGTGGTAACTCAGCTCTAACTGAACAGAGGCAATGCCCCTCACTATCACCACAGGAGGCTACACTCATGGAGGTCAACTCAAGTTGTTTGGGCCAAGCTTCCGCAGTTGTTCCCATTACCTTATTTGTTTGAATTCATTCACTCTGACACTGGCCACAAAAATAGACGCTCCCCAGGGAAAGAAGGATCTTAGAAAATAAGTGATCTCAGTTTTTATCTGCCTTTCTTTCAGGGGGTGGAGCTGGTCATGGGTCTACATCCCTGCTGTGGTCAGGAGCCTGTGGGGGTGTTGCTGTGTCCCAGCCCTCCACCTCAATCTGTCCTCACACCTGGGCTTCCGTATGCCTGCTCCCATTTGCTCTTATCTCCTCAACAAGCCGGTCAGGTAGATAATACTATCAGTCCCAGTTTACAGATGAAAAAAGTGAGGCACACGGAGCTTCAGTAGCTTGATCAAGACCAGAATTCAGAGAACTAGCCAAACCATGACTTACGATCCTCTTGCTCCAAAGTGTGTTACCTCCCCCAGCAGCCCACTATGTTTGCTGTTTATTTTTGTAAATGATCAGGAACTCAGCTAAGACACTGGGGCAGTGGAGGGGAGGGAGAGAGCCTGTTCTTCACAGAGGGCTCCTGGGGTGAGAGAAGGGAAGCCAAGTGCAGGGCAGGCCAGGGCCAGCTAAGGTGGCCTCTGACCATCCTAGAGAGGCGTGGGACTAGAGGATGAAGAATGAGGAAGAAATGAGCATTTCTGAACAGGTTTACCAAGCAATAACTAGAACGGGAAGGGACATATTACAAATGACAAATGCCTGATCAAAGCCCGTGAGATGCTATCGATGAGGGCTGTGGACCCTTACTCTGTGCAGACATAGAGGTTTGGATGCACACACGTACCGTTTTGTTTTGCTCTGTTTTATTTTTGCCACTGTGGAATAAGAAGTACAGTCACACATTGCTTAATGATGGGGACGCAGTCTGAGAAATGCGTCATCTGGTGATTTCATTGCTGTTTGAACATCAGAGTACTTACACAAACCTAGATGGTATAGCCTACTACACACCTAGGCTATATGGGGTAGCCTATTGCTCCTGTACCAAATACTGTAGGCAATTGTAACACAGTGGTATTTGTGTATCTAAACATATATAAGCACAGAATAGGTACAGTAAAGATGTGGTCATAAAAGATGAAAAATGGAGCTGGGTGCGGTGGCTCACGCCTGTGATCCCAGCACTTTGGAAGGCCAAGGTGGGCGGATCACTTGAGGTCAGGAGTTTGAGACTAGCCTGGCCAACATAGTGAAACTCCGTCTCTACTAAAAATACAAAAATTGGCATGGTGGCAGGCGCCTGTAATTCCAGCTACTCGAGAGGCTGAGGCAGGAGAATTACTTGAAACTGGAAGGTGGAGGTTGCAGTGAGCTGCACTCCAGCCTGGTGAACAGAGTGAGACTCTGTCTCCCCCCTCCATAAAAAATTTAAAAAAAGATGAAAAATGGGGCATTGTATAGGGTACTTACCATGAATGGAGCTTGGGGACTGGAAGTTGCTCTGAGTGAGCCAGTGAGTGAGTGGTGAGTAAATATGAAGGCCTGGGACATTACTATACATTACTGTACACTTAAGCTATGCTAAATGTATTTAAAAAATAAAGTAATTGTACTATGACATTATGACAACCATGGCATGCATCACTAAGGGATAAGAATTTTTCAGCTCCATTATAATCTTTTGAGATCACCATCATATGTATGGCCCATCCTTGGCTGAAATGTCATTATTTGGCATATGACTATACATATATTGGTCTGCCTTCAGCTCCTGGCACAGAGCTCCTAAGATCCTTGGAGTTTCTTGAGAGATAGGAATGCTAGTAGCATTTTTTGTTCTAATCAGGCAGCTCTTGGTGGGTCCCTAGATAGCCTCAGGATGGGGGTTGGTGGCCAAGGGAACCAACCATGTAATTATAAGGTTGGAACTTTCAGCTCCACCCCTAACCTCAGGGGAGGGAAGAGGGGCTGAAGATTGAGCTGATTATCAATGGCCAATGATTTAATCAATCATGCCTACATAATGAAACCTTCATAAAACCTCAAAGTACAGGGTTTAGGGACTTTCCAGGCAGCTGAACACATAGAGGTTTCTAAAGGCTCACACACCAGGAGAGGAGAGCCTTCCATATGCCTTGCCCTGTGCCTCTCTTCATCTGTATTTTACATAATATCCTTTATAACGATACACCAGTAAACACAGCTACGTGACTTTCTGAGTTCTGTGAGCTGCTCTAGCAAATTAATCAAACCCAAGGACAGGATCATAGGAACCGAGATTTATAACCAGTCAGTCAGAAACCACAAGTAAAATAATCTGGGACTTGTGACTGGCATCAGAAGTGGGGGAGGTCTTGTGGGACTGAGCCCTCAACTTGTGGGATCAGTTGCTATCTTCAGGCAGATTGTGTTGGAACTGAATTGAATTCAAGGATGTCCAGCTAGTGCCCACTGGAAAATCTGTAGAATTGCTTGGTTGCATGGTGGGGAGAAATACCCAAACGTTGGTGACAGAGGTCACAGAAGTACCCTGTGTTATAAGAGGATAGTAGGAGAAGCTGAGTTTATTTTTCCTTTCTCTCGCAGAAACTGAAAGGCTTTTATACTGGCATTAGAGTATAGCACACTGAATTGTCTGTCTATAGCTACAATTCTAGCCAAGACTTATGCTAACTTTTAAGATTTTTTTCTTATATCAAAAGCGAGAAGCCTCTCAAAAGAAAATGCCACTCAAGCAAAAAACTTTAAAAGCTTTTCAAAATAATCGCAACTCATCCTGCACTTCATAATTCTATCACCATCAGAGTGAATTAACTGTGTGATTATATGTTTGCCTTCCATCGACTAAGCTTCCTAAAGGCTAGAACTAAGCCTGTCATTAATTTATTCAATAGACATCTACCGAGAGCCTATATGTGTCAGATACCATTCCACGTGTAGGGCTGCAAGAGTGAATGAAACATGATATTCCACGGCAAATGGTCTCAATTGCACTGTGTCCCTGACCCCTGGGAATTCCAGCCTATAGTAGGCACTCAATGAATACTTATTGGATAAGAGATGAACACACTTCCAGCCTATTCTTACCACCCCACATCTTTTCTTAATAAGAGGTCTGGGTTTTCACACAGCCCTCCTGGACAAGTCCCCTTTGGCCAAACACTGTAGTCTCTGTGCACAGCTCTGAGCCTGTGGCCTGCGGTCAGGACCACTCTGTCTGTCACTCTAAGCACTGGCTGAGGACAGTGACAGAGAAAAGAAATGATGCCCCATTCCAGCAGGAGGAGGGAGGAAGGACTAGCAGAGAGGGCTGACCCATTTTTCTTGGCTAACCATGAAGCTCCCGACTGTGTCCTGGGACTCTGGCAGGGACCCCGGCTGCAGCCCTGACCCCTGCTCTGAGCTGCATTATTCAGCAAGACTGTGACGTTATCACTGTGAGGTGGGTGAGTCATCAACAAAGCTGCTATCCAGAATCTCATGAGCTCAGCCTGAGGGACTAATGCCAGCCTGTGCAGTGACCCTGAAAGACAAAAGGCTATGTTCCCTGCTGGGCCCCTCTTCCCTGCTCCTGGTACACTGGGCAGCTCCCTCCCTATAGGGGTGATGGAAAAGGAAACTGAGCTTTAATAAGGGAGAAATGTGTGTCCAGTATGGGAACTGCCACTGTTTGAACAAATATGGAATTGTGAGCAAGTCCAGCCTTGGTTTTTAAATTTGGAAATGGGTATAATAGATTTACTCCAAGATGTTCTTGAAAGGTTATTTGTATTGCATCTGACACTTGATACGTGATTGGTGTTATTTCCCAGGCATCTGAACTGAGATCCTACACAATTTCATGCTTGTGATAACTGCAAATCATAAACCACAACCTGACTCCTCTCTCTTCCTGTACATCATGGCTGGGGGACAGGGGAATAACCCACTCCAAACCTGTATACCCTTCCTCTTTGGGGAGAGGAAGGCACAGCATGTCCTATTTAGCCCACAGCTGTTAGGTTAGCTCCACCACAAGCCCCACATGTGACCACAGCCAGCCCTTCCGCAGCCTGGCAGTTTCCCGTCTTCCTTGCTGTCTGTGCCACTTCTCACCATTTCCACTCCTACTCTTTCCCCATGTTCCTCACTCTTATCTCAAGTCCATGAATTTCCTTTCCTGCCCTTAGAAATTTTTCCAGCTCTGTGCATATTCTTCTTGGGCACCTGACTTCTTCCTTCTTGACTTAGAGGAAGAGATGGCTCACATTCAAAAACTCTAGGCCTCCTTGCTGCCTTCTCTCATTTTCTGCCCATCAGTTGTTCTGACTACCTCCTGCTTCTTCCAGCAACTCCTCTGTAAAATCTCACATGAACCTTGCTGCCCTTCCGGGTCCTCTCATTTTCCCCTAGAAGACCTGTACTGACTGCAGTGCTTCCTAAGGTGTAGGCCACAGCCACTGTATCAAGGACCATCTGGGTTTCTTGTTAGCAGGCAGATTCCCAGGCTTCTTTCTCATTTGCTCAAATAGAATGGGGTTCTGGGAATCTGGGTTACATCTGAAAAATTCTCTCTTTTTTAAAAAAGTGTGGTGGTTCATGCTTGTAATCCCAGCACTTCTGGAGGAGGACATGGTGATGTGTGCCTGTAGTCCCAGCTGCTCAGAAGGTTGAGGTGGGAGAATCGCTCAAGTCCAGGAAGTCAAGGCAGCAGTGAGCCATGTTCACACAACGGCACTCCAACTAGGGTGACAGAGTGACACTCTGTCGAAAATATGCATATATATATATATGTATATATATGTGTGTGTATATATATATATATTCTTAAAATAAAATTTTAAATTACACAAGTGGCACAGCACTGCAATGAAAACATGTACACACTGTCACAAATCTCTCATCACTGGTCTCTAGCCACTTCTCCCAGGTATCCAAAGTCAACAGACATATCCATCTGTCCATCTGTCCACATCCTTGTGAATCCTCAGATAAGCCTACATTCACACAGAGAGTGAAAATCATATTGTAGATTTTTACAGAAATGGGATACTAATTTCTCTGTCAGTTGCCTTCCTTTTCTACCAGTTATGGACATCCCTTCAGGACAATAGACATGGAGCTACTTCATTTTCTTTAATAGTCATTTAATATTTCATAGTATAGATGGATACAGCTGATCAAACCATCCCTCCAGTTATGAGTATTGAGG
>NW_016107357.1:10108466-10111900 GCF_001604975.1 Cebus imitator
GCTTGTTTGTTATCATAAACAATGCTGTTTGCGTATATATTTTATGGGCTTTTTTTTCTGTAGAATAGAGTCATAAAAACAGGATAGTTCTGTAAAAGGATATATTTCATTTTAAAACAGATATCGATGCATTAATTTCCCAAACTGGGACAATTCCTACTTCCCCTAGCAATGCACACCGCTGCCTATTTCTTGCCTTTGTGAAAACATTCAGTATTTTATTCTTTCCTCTCTTTTTTCAAGGTTTGTTAATCACATGCAAAGAAGATATTTTCACATTGCTTTATTTTACATTTTCCTCACTCTCAGTGAAGGCATGTATTCCTGTTTACTAACCTTTTGGATTTCTTCTGTGAAAAGCCTATCCTATCTTTTCACTATTTTCTTACTGAGCTTATCTTTTTCTTGTGAATTTGTAGAAGTTCTTTGAGTACTGTGCATATGAATCCTTTTCCTATTATGAATGCTGAAAATATTTCCCAGATTTTTTCTTTCTTTTTATTCTTTTATTTTTTATTTTTTGAGGCAGAGTCTCACTCTGTCATCCAGGCTGGAGTGCGGTGGTGCAATCTAGGCTCACTGCAACCTCCGCCTCCCAGGTTCAAGCAATTCTCATGTTCAAGCACTTCTCATGCCTCAGCCTCCTGAGTAGCTGGGATTACAGGCATGCACCACCACGCCCAACTAATTTTTGTATTTTTTTTTTTTTTTTAAGTAGAGATAGGGTTTCGACATGTTGGCCAGTGTGGTCTCAAATTCCCTACCTCAGGTGATCCATCCACCTCAGCTTCCCAAAATGCTGGGATTATAGGTGTGAGCCACTGCAATGGGCCCAGATCTTTTTCTATTATCTTAGTTTACATATTTTTTAAAAATCCATACAAAAACTTATTTTTATTTAGACAAATATGACTGGTCTTTTTCTTCATGGCCTCTAGGTTTCCAACTGGCTTAGAAAGAGTTTCCATACCAAAAGATTTTAAAGAAGTTCCCCTTAGTTAAAAAATTTATTATTTGTATTTTATTTCCAGTACTTAAGTCTTGAATCCTTTGGAATTTATTTCTGTGTATGATGTGAGGAGGAAGTTTAGCTACTTTTTTCTTCCTGATGAAGAGCTAATTATGCCAGGACCATTTATTATTAAAGAAATTCTTTTCTCTCTCAATTGAGATATCAACTTGGTTGTTGGTATCTCTTAAATCTATTTCTAGTTTCCAATATCTTTTGCCCATCCATTGGACTATCCTTGTGCCATTAGTAAACTTTCCTACATGATAGTAACTTTGAACTGATTTTATTATTGAACAGGGAAAGAATCTGCACCTTTGCAGGCTGCTCTGGTGAATCTCACTAACAGAAGGTGTGCTTTGGGAAAAGGCGGGTTACTTTTTGCACTGAGAGATGCAGTTTCTTTATCTGGAAAAATATAAGACAAAAGCTCTGGCTCTCTCTTAGGGTGGCTGTAGGATGCCACGGGTATCCTTTTCCTCCTCTGGTGAACACCAGTACGCACCCTGGGCTTGGCCTGCCCCATTGCCAGTAGCTGCTTTCCCCAGGTGGGAAAAAGCAGTGAGCCATGTTCACACCACTGCACTCCAGCTAGGGTGACACAGCGAGACCCTGTCTAAAATATGTATATAATTGGTATCTATATAGAGATATATATATTCTTAAATATGCAGTTACCTATATATATTCTTAATATATAAATGTATAATATGTCCTTAAAATAAATTTTATATATATATATTTTTTTTCTTTTTTTCTTTTTTTTTGAGAGAGTCTCACTCTGTTGCCCAGTGTGAGAGACAGGACAGTTCGTCAAAGCTTATATCTTAGACTACATTATAAGGGGTTATAATCTCTTGCTCTCATTAGCTATTAGCTATTAGCATAAACATATACCCATGTATGTGTGTGTATGTGTATATATATATACATACATATGTATGTATATGTGTGTGTGTGTGTGTATATATATATGTGTGTGTATATATATATATGTATATATATGTGTATATATATATACACACACATATATATATACACATATATATGTGTATATATATATACACACATATATATATGTGTGTGTGTATATATATGTATATATATATACATATATATATGTGTGTATATATATATACACACACACACACACACACACACACACACACACACACATATATATATTCTCTAAATAGCTATGTCTTAAATCAGCTACCTTGACTTACTCTGGCATGTCTGAACAGAACTGGGCAAGCTCCAAACCCTGTGCACGCCATTCCTTATTTTGAGACCCTTCTGACCTTCTCCTGACTAGCTTCCTCTCCTTCCTTGACTTCTTTCCTCGTATCTGTTCAGGAAACTTTCAAGTTTTTAGCCAATTGAATCAAGTACAGAATGTGAGGTCACGTTCTGGCCAATGGAAACTGGACACAGCAGTAGGGTGACTGCGTCAGGTTATGAAAGTTATAAATGTCCCTGTCTCCTTTGTTCAGGTGTGCTCTCATAGCAAGACTGCCGGTGAGTTGCACCCTTCCTGCAGGAAATAAACTAGCCTTCTTCCCAATGTTATAAACCCATTTCCATCACCCAGGCTGGAGTATAGTGGTGTGATCTTGGCTCACTGCAACCTCTGCCTCCTGGGTTCAAGCAATTCTCCTGCCTTTTGAGCAGCTGGGATTACTGGCATGGGCCACCATGCCCCACTAATTTTTATATTTTGTATTTTGAGTAGAGATGGGTTTTTACCGTCTTGGCCAGGCTGGTCTCGAGCCCCTGACCTGAGGTGATCCGCCCTCCTCAGCCTCCCAAGTGCTAGGATTACAGGCGTGAGCCACCACCCCCGGTTAAATTATTTATATTCTTAAAATAAATTTTAAAATTACACAAGTAGCCCAGCAATGCAACCTAAGCCTGTACACACGTTGTCACAAATCTGTTACCACCAGTCTCTATCCTCTCTCCCCAGGTATCCAAAGTTAACAGACTTCTAACTGTCTATCCTCTTAAACAGGCCCCAGGAGGGGCCTACCTATTTTTGTGTAGGCTCCTTCTCAGCCTTTCCCTCCCCTCTTTGGGCCTCTTCTGCATCTTCAGTGATTATCTCTAAGCTGATGACACCATGATCATCTCTGTTACCGGAAAAAGGTCCTGATCCAAACCCCAAGAGAGGGTTCTGGGACATCACACAAGAAAAAATTCAGGGCAAGTCCATAGAGTAAAGTGAAAACAAGTTTATTAAGAAAGCAAAGAAAAGAACGGCTACTCCATAGGCAGAGCAGCCCAAAGGACTGCTGTTTGGCTATTTTTATGGATATTTCTTGATTATATGCCAAACAAGAAGGAGATTATTCATGAGCTTTCTGGGAAAGGGCTGGGCAATTCCTAGAACTGAGGGTTCCTCCCATTTTTAGACCATACAGGGTAA
>NW_016107357.1:10112021-10129375 GCF_001604975.1 Cebus imitator
GGGTTCAGGCAATTCTCCTGCCTCAGCCTCCTGAGTAGCTGGGATTACAGGCACACACCACCATGCCCAGCTAATTTTTTGTAGTTTTAGTAGAGACGGGGTTTCACCGTGTTGACCAGGATGGTCTCGATCTCTTGACCTCGTGATCCACCCGCCTCGGCCTCCCAAAGTGCTGGGATTACAGGCGTGAGCCACCGCGCCCGGCCTACAGGGTAACTTCTAGACGTTGCCTGGCATTTGTAAACTGTGATGGCACTGGTGGGAGTGTCTTTTAGCATGCTAATATATTATAATTAGCATGTAATGAGCAGTGAGGTCACTTTCACCACCATTTTGGTTTTGCCCAACTTCTTTACTGCAACCTGTTTTATCTGCAAGGTCTTTCTGACCTGTATCTTGTCCCAACTTCCTATGTCATCTTGTGACTTAGAATGCCTAACCAACTGGGAATGCAGCCCAGTAGGTCTCAGCCTCATTTTACTCAGCCCCTATTCAAGATGGAGTTGCTCTGGTTCCAATGCCTCTGACACCCCCAACCCTGACTTCTCACATAAGTTTGTTCCTAGCTTTTTTCCCCCCAAGACAGCGTCTAGCTCTGTCACCCAGGCTGGTGTTCAGTGGTGCAATCATGGCTCACTGTAACCTCAACCTCCTGGGCTCAAGCAATCCTCTGGCCTCAGCCTCCCAAGTAGCTGGGACTACAGGCATTCACCACCATGCTCAGTTAATTGTTGTTTTATTTGTAGAGACAAGGGTCTCACTATGTTGCCCAGACTGGTCTTGAACTCCTGGCTTCAAGTGATCCTCTCACTTCAGTCACCCAATCAATTCTATTTTTTAAAAAATATTATTTTAGTTTATGGAGTTTTTCCTCAATTATTTATGTTCTTCTCTCTTCCAATAGAATTTGAAGTGTCTCAGACTTGGCTTCCAGGCTACCTGCTGGGCACCCCTACCAGACCCTCTTGCAGTCCAAGTTCACTTCATTAAAAGCTCACACTTCCCATATAGACACTTGCCTCTTCCACTGTTATCTGCCAGCCTGGTACAAGCAGCCTGCTGGTCACTCAGAGTAGATGCATCCCACCCCTCCCAGTCAACTGGGCACTGTGTCCTGTTGAATCTCCAATCACAGCTTCTGTGACAGTTAAGCATCTCTCTAAGCCTATGTCTGCCTTCAGCTAAGGCCCTCAGCAACCTCCACCACATGGCTGCAGCCAGCTTCTCACTAAGGACCCCAGCAATGCCATACCTCCTTACCGGAAACCTACAGCTGCTTTCATGGCCAATCCACCATACCACATCCCTGAGCAGCAACATTCTAGAGGTTTCCAGTGCCCATAAACACCACTCAAACATCTTAGAATGGCAAAGGAACCTCTCCGGGTTCTGGCTGCACAACTATTTTTTGGTTTGTTTTCTATTTGTGAGACTATTTTGCTCAAATTTGTTTAAAAGTGATAAAAAAAAAAAAAGAGAGAGAGAGAAAGGCCATTGAAGGAAGTTTATAAACATAGTGGGAAAATGCAAAGGTGATAAACATCTGTTTTGGGTAGGCACTTCAGCTAATGAGCACTGTTAGCTCCAAAGGAGTGGAGGCCTGGGGCAGGTCACACTGATCTTGTCCAAGGCTGGTCTCAGCACAGGCGTCTGGAACAGAAAAGCTTGCCTGGAGCAAAAGCTCTTCTTCCTGCTACAAAGGTGCAGGTATGAAGGGCTCTTTTGTTTGAACAATTAGATGGGCAGGAAGGCCATTAATGGGCCACTCGAAGTAAGTAAAAGGCAAACAGACTGAAGCTGAGCTCCTATTAAAGAATAACAGACAACAGGTGAACATTAGCAGGAGCAAGTTCCTATTAATAACACCATCTATTAATAGCAGCAGCCCCCAACTGAGTATATTGTCGCCCAGGTTCTGTGCTAAACATGCAAAAAGCATTTTCTCATTTAATCATCACCACAGGCCAAGCAGGTGGGTCATGAAGTCTTCTGTTCATCAGCCAGGGGAATTGCTGTGGGTGTGAAATCACTCGCCCTGCTCTCACAGTAGAGCTTGGTCCTCAGCCATTCCAGTGCCAGTGTGTGTCCCATGATTTCAGACTGCCTTTCTGCAAAAGCTGAGAAGGCAGCTTCAGTCCGTATGGTGACAAAGCCTATGTGGAGAAGAGAATCTTTTTTCCAGTTTGCAAGGTTGCTCCCAGCATACAGAGCTGGGGCTCTCCACTCTTATACAAAACAGCCCCTCCTTCTCAACTGCTTTTAAAAATTGTACCTCCTGGGGTCTCCCAGGAATGAGAAACCAGCTTTTTATGGAGTTATGCAATAATTCTTGAAGACTTTTTCCTCAGCAATGCAAAGACCAGCCAGCCAAAGCTTGGAAATGACCAAGTTTGCAAGAACTTTAATTGATGCATAGCGATTGTATATATTCATGGGGTACACAGTCAGGTTTCCATATGCGTAATATATAGTGATCTGATCAGGGTAATTAGCATATCCATCATCTTAAACAGTTATTTCTTTGTTTTGGGAACATTCAATATTCTACCTATTCAAGATTATGGAATATATTATTGTTAACTACAGTCATCCTACAGTGTAGAGCTCTAGAACTTATTCCTCTCATCTAGTTGTAATTTTGTATC
Organism: Cebus imitator; assembly: GCF_001604975.1. Taxonomy (NCBI): domain Eukaryota; kingdom Metazoa; phylum Chordata; class Mammalia; order Primates; family Cebidae; genus Cebus; species Cebus imitator. The sequence goes on from NW_016107357.1 coordinate 10,114,667, forward strand.
TTTTAACAAATCTCTCCCTATCTCTCAGTTACACTTTTTAGACAAAAACCATTCCTTCTGAGTATGTGTCTGAGAATGGCCGTAGCTCCTTTTTCCTCTGTTATGTTTAGATTCTTGAGGTGTGCATTTACTTTCAAATGCACGACAGCTCTTAGTCACTGCTAAGATAATAAGCTATAGCCATACCTACATTCTTACTTCAATAAAACTGCACTTTTATGGGAAAAGCGTATTTTTTTCTGGTTTTTATCTTAACTGGCTTGGGCTCAAGTTACGCTCAGGAAAGCTTGGACCGTCGGTTATTGCAACCAGACCCAAGGAGGCATTGTCTACCTGGGCTGCACGAATGAGGAACTGGGGACAGGTGTTGAGGTGGGAGAGGTGGGACTCAGATCTTCCAAAGCCTAAGCTCCTTAGTGAACCCTACAGGCAGCCTATTCCTCGGGCTTCACAGCCACAATGCCTTTCCTGGCAGATCTATTGTCCTTCTTCGTAATTATTTTAAAAGGCCTCCAGCTACTTCATCCTCTCCAGTTACCTTTGGGTCTTTTAAAGATACTACCTCGGGTAAGGACTCCGAAATGCACACTGAGTAGCCAGTGGCCTCATTGCGCTTACAAAAATGGGTTCCTGAGATTTTGCTGCTTATGGATATTTTGTAAATAGAATCCATTTAAAGGCACTAGAGGAAATTTCTATTTAAATGAATTCTCCTGGGAATCCCTGTGTGAGGCAAAGAACCACTTTGCACTGAAAATATGAATTGATCTGTTCAGTAACATGGGCCTATCAGATTTTCTCAGGGTGGCCTTGCATTGTGGCACCCCAGGGAAGAATGACAGAGTAATGGAGTGACTCCAGGCTGGCGGGCTCCGCCTGCATCCTGCCATCTGTAGCAAAAGATGCCTCAACCCGGGTAGCAGGATTGGGATATGAAGAATAAAATGTGCTGTGACATGAAATACACGATTCTGACAGCCTCCTACTCGTTTAAAAGGTTTCTTGTTAGGTTTGTACGTCCTTTGGGAGGATCCTTCTATCCTCTTATACAAGGAATGCTACTCTTGATGCAATTAATCCGAAAGAGGATTTGAAGACACAATTTCCACGCCACGGCTTTAGCTGTGTGAAGTCAACATTAGGTTCAAGTGTGTGATAACATTCAACACGGCTTACATGGTAAGAATATGTTTTCAAGAGGGACTATTAAACTCAATTTTTTATAACCATTTCCTCACTTGAGTATTTTTATACTTCCCTGCCTTCACCAGAGGAAGCCACAAATCTCCTCAACAGTTGTTAAGCCATTGTGAACAAATTCTCAAGCTGCATTTTGTATGTCATTCCCCTCCCCAGGTTCAAACCTGACATCTGGAGATGTTGCCCTGGACTCGGGTATTAGCCAGGGCTCAGTCACGTGTGAGTGAGAGATGAGGCTCCTCCAGGAGGGGGAAGCAAGAGCAGGCCTTGCTGCTCCCCAAGCCCCACATCCCGCCCCACTACAGCCCACACAGACCGAGGCACACAACGGGTGCATACATCCTAACACACATGGACACATACACCCCACCACACTCACACCCCGCAACACACACAGCGACACACACGCACCCACCATGCCACACACTCACTTGTACACACCCCCAACACACACACTGATGAGGCAGCCAGATGGGAAGAGCTCCCTGGCAAGACCTCTGACTGGCCTGTTCACTGAGTGCGTGCTGGGGTGGAGCATAGGGAAGTTCCGGCAGCTTGATGGGGAGGATCCTGGGCCCTCCCCTTCCTGGGTGGAACCTGGGATTCAATCCGCGTGCAGGAAGCACACTAGCAGGGACTCTGGCTTTGTGAAGGGCCCCTGTTTTCCTTTTCTTTCCCCTTTTGCCCAATACATTTGATTTTTTCCAACCCTTCAAAGTGTCTGCAAGCCTAATCTCTCATGGCTGTGTGACAAGAACCCGGCTCTTAGCTGAACTAAGGAAAAAGTCCTACAACATTGACACAAACACCAACACAAACACACCCAGCACACAGACCAACACTCACACACAGTCCTCCCCGCCACACATACTCGCACTCACCCCAAAGCAAACGCGCACACCCAACACATGCCTCCCATCACACACTCATACACACCGTCTCCAAGCACTGCCAGAAGGCCTACCCAGGGTACCTGGAGCATTCCTGTGGCTGATTCCATGAGTAGAGTTGGACTAAGTGCAAGTCCCAGTCCTGAGAGTGCAAGCCAAAACGGCTAGGTCATTGCAGAGTCAAGAATGACTCAAGTTGGGTTTCGTGATGCATGTGTATAATCACAGCATTTCAGGAGGCTGAGGTGGGAGGATAGCTTGAGGCCGGGAGTTTGAGACCAGCGGAGTCAACATAGTGAGACCCTGTCTTTAACATTTTTTTTGTAGTTTTAATATTCTGGTGACTTGAAGCTTAATTACTAATTTTTTTTTCTTTTCTCAATTGTATTGTCATTACAATGTATCAAAATAATAATCTAGTTCAAACTTTGACACATTTAAATAAAGACAAAATTAAAATTTAATTCAAAATATTTTTCTTAATGAAAGGTTAGATCTTCTAAAAATTATTAGTAGAGGTATTTATGAATGATCCTATGTTAGAATGAGACACATTTCAGCGTTAGGTAAAGAGCACCAAACACGGGCCATACAAATGAGCGAACGCAGTTGCAAATTCCCTTCAATTCTTTGAACTCTTCATGAGTTACATGCAAAAACAATGATATGATTACATAACAATTTAATATCAAAAATTATTTGTAATGCTCTATTAGCATACAGGATAAGATCCAACCGTTTAATGAAAAAAAAGAATTCCACCCTACGTGTTTCCCAGTCACTCAAATGGTCTTTGAGGCACCTGGGAGGTTTATTTTCCTGAGAAACAATGTATCAAATGAGATGGTGGAAGGGCAGCTTTGTGTGGGGTGGTAGTAAAAAAGAATCCCACCTTCTACAGGCACATTTCAGGCAAATCCATTTTAGGAAAGGTACTTCTGGAAACTGGGGATTTGGAAGTAGGTTCCTTTTGATAGTGAGCTCCAAGTTTCTCTTCAAAGAATCATATGTCAGTATGTTCAGCTCTCTTGTTCTTTAATTCTCCGTTTTAAAGTTTAACTTCCTTGTAGTTTCAGTAAACTACATTTTCCACCAGTTCCAATCAGTAGTTCACATCTGTTCCCCCCGTCCCCTGCTCTGTCATGACTCATTCCAGTCACCTGCTCTGGTCACCTGCCCTGGTCACCTGCTTTGACCTGAATCCACTCTGGTCACCTGCTCTGACCTGTCCCATAACCGTCCTTCCCACCAAACTACTCACCCTGCCGCTCTGGCTCCTACCCCTGCTCTCTTTAAAATAGCCAATCGGATTTAGCTTAGACCATGCAGTCTAATCCTAGCCAATAGGGGAATGACCCAGCCGTAGGGGTGACCTGTGTCAGGAACAAGAACACCTTCCTCTCCCTTGTCCAGGTGTGTGCTCGCCATTGCTCCATCTGTGAGATGCACCCTTCTATAGAAGTAAACTGCCTGCTGAGGAAATTTATATTCAAGTGCTACCTCTTTTTCAGCACCGAAAATTTACATGTAACACTTTAAAATGCCCCTGTAGGCCTTGAGAAGTCTTCCATTTCCCTAGGAGTCTGCACACTACTGTTTAAAGATTGCTCTAGGAGGTTTTTCATTTGAGATAGGTAAGGATTAGTCAGAAAATAAGATACAAACTACAAAGTTGTTAATGTAGACATTGTTCCACCTTGGCCTGATGTGCCACTTAAACCCATACAAATAATAGTTATTATTGGTTTAGCACATATTGTACATGGCTTTTGAGATACTATCTGTGTCTGTCTGTGTATGTGAAAATCTCATATTGACATAGTCTCATGCTGAGTTGAAACTGAATTCAGAATCTGAGTTTGTGATGAACTGATGGGGATCCTGAGCCAGTGAAATATGCAGATTAAAACTGATGTGTAGCCAGGTGCGGTGGCTCACGCCTGTAATCCCAGCACTTCGGGAGGCTGAGGTGGGCAGATCACCTGAGGTCGGGAGTTCAAGACCAGCCTGACCAATATGGAGAAACCCCGTCTCTACTAAAAAAATACAAAAATTAGCCAGGCATGGTGGCTTATGCCTGTAATCCCAGCTTCTCAGGAGGCTAAGGCAGGAGAATTGCTTGAACCCAGGAGGCAGAGGTTGTGGTGAGCCGAGATTGCACTGTTGCACTCCACCCTGGGCAACAAGAGTGAAACTCTGTCTCAAAACAAAACAAAAAATTGATGTGACCTCATTTATATCCACAGGCCAAGGAGGCCTGAGGACAATTGGTTCCTACTTACAACAGATGTGTAAGAAGGTGTTACTTCCATTTTATAGATAGAAAACAGGAGCACAGAAAAGTCAGATCACTTGCCCAAGATCACACAGCAAGTAAGTAGTAGAATATACATTTAAACAAATTGGACTTTAAATATTATAGAAGGCAACCTTAGAAGACCCTCTGAATGGATGAGTCTGAGACCCACCATTGGGAGATGATTTTGCCCTGATTTGACTGCACCATCTGCTAGTGCAGCTACGCAGAGGAAGGTCACACACATCAGGGAGTTCTGAATTTCAGTCTTATATCTGAGGAAAGATAGTTGCAAAGCAACTGATTTAACTGTCATCTGCTGACAACCAAGTCAAGAATAACTTAATAATTAGTAATCACAAAGTACTAATTGCTTACTCTGTTTTGGAAGCAGTATAACATAATGGCTAAGAATGAGGAACCTGGAATTGCTGCTTATGTTCAAATCTCAAATCCACCACTAACAAGCTCTGTGACCTTGGATGAGTTATTTAACTTTTCTGTTTTTCAGTTTTCTTATGTTGAAAATAGGCATAATGATAGCATCCACCTCATGGAATTATCACAGAAATTATATAAAATAGCACAGATAAAGTGTTTAAGAAAGCATGTGGCTAACACATAGAGAGCACTCAATAAACGCAAGTTACTGTTAGGAAAATATTAAAAGAGACTTAAAAATTATTTAGTTTTTAACAATTATGGTAAAATATGTATAATATAAAATTTACCACATTCACCATTTTTAAGTCTGCAGTTCAGCAGCATTAAGCACATTCACATTATTGTGCTATCACAACCATTTATATACAGAACTTTTTCATTTACACAATTAAGAGTCTACCCATTAAATTAATATAATTAATTAATTAATTTAATTAAAATCCCTATTCCTAACATCACCCTGGCCCTTTTCTGTATCTATAAATTTGACTACCTCATATAAATGGAATTATATATCATTTGTTCTTTTGTGATTAGCTTATTTCACTTAGTATAATGTCTTCAAGTTTCATTCATATTGTAGCACATGTCAGCATTTCCTTCCTCTTTAAGGCTAAATAATAGTCCATTGTGGCTGTAATCCCAGCACTTTGGGAGGCTGAGGCGGGTGGGTCACTTAAGGTCAGGAGTTGGAGACCAGCCTGGTGAACATGGTGAAACACTGTCTCTACTAAAAATAAGAAATTAGCCAGGTATGGTGGCACACGTCTATAGTCCCATCTGCTCGAGAGGCTGAGGCAGGAGAATCACTTGAACCCAGGAGGTGGAGGTTGCAGTGAGCCAAGATGGTGCCTCTGTACTCCAGCCTAGGAGACAGAGCGAGACTCTGTCTCAAAAAAAAAAAAAAAAAAAAAGTCTATTGTATGGATATACCACATTTTGCTTATCCATTCATGTGTCAGTGCACACTTGGGTTGCTTATACCTTTTGACCATTGTGAAATAATGCTGCTATGAACATGAATCTACAAATATCTTTTCATGTCCCTGCTTTGAATTCTTTTGGATGTATATCTAGATGTGAAATTGCTGGATTACGTGGTAATTCTATTTTTAATTTTCTGAGGAATTGTCGTAGCGTTTCCCATAATGACTGTATTATTTTACATTCCCACCAGCAGTACATAAGGATCCCAATTTCTCTACATCCTAGTCAAGAGTTGTTATTTATTTTTAAATTTTTAAAAAATAATAGACTCGCTAATAGATGTGTGGTGGTATGTTGCTGTGGTTTTTGATTTGCATTTCCCTAATGATTAGTGATGTTAAACACCTTTTCCTGTGTTGTTGTATTTCTTCTTTGTTGTTCAAATGTTAATTTTCCCAAATTGTGATTTTCTAGTTTTAGTTTTGTTATTGATTTCCAGCTTCATATTGTTATGATCAGAGAAGGTTCTTTGTATGACATATTGTTAAATCTACTGAGACTTAATTTGTGACCTATCATATGGTGTATTGTGGACAATTTCCCCTATGCACTTGAAGAAAAGGTATATACTGTTGTTGGGTAGAGTGTCCTGTAGATCAGGGGTCCCCAATGCCTGGGCCATGGAGCTGAACCATGGCCTGTTAGGAACAACGCTGCATGCACAGCAGGAGGTGAGCAGGGGATGAGCAAGCATTACTGCCTGAGCTCCACCTCCTCTCAGATCAGTGAAGCATTAGATTCTCATAGAAGCTCAAATCCTATTGTGAACTGTGCATGTGAAGGATCTAGATTAAGTACTCCTTATGAGACTCTAACTAATGCCTGATGATATGAGGTGGGGAATAGTTTCATCCCCAAACCATCCGCCATCCCTCACCCCACCCCTGGTCTGTCGAAAAATTGTCTTCTATGAAATTCGTCCCTGGTGCCAAAAAGGCTGGGGACCACTGTTGTAGATGGCTGTTAGACCTAATTGGATTATTGTATTGTTCAAGACCTCTGTTTCCTTATCTTCTGATTGTTCTATCCATTATTGAGAGTGGGATATTAAAGTACCCAACTATTATTGTAGAATTGTCTCTCTCTCCCTTCAATCTGTCAATTTTTGCTTTATGTGTTTTGATAGTTTGTTATTAGGCACATACATGTTTCTAATTGTTATATATTCTTGCTGTATTGCAACTTTTATTAATATATAATGTCCATATTGTCTTTTGTACCCTTTTTTGACATAAAGTTTGACTTAAGACTTCATTTGACTTAAATTCTATTTTAGCTACCCTGTTCTCTTTTGGTTACTATTTGCATGGAATATCTTTTTCTATCATTTATCTTTCGACCTATTTGTGTCTTTGGATCTGAAGTGGATCTCTTATAGACAGCATATAGTTGGATCCTGTGTTTTCTATTTATTCTGCCAATTTCTGTCTTTTGAACAGAGAGTTTAACCCTTTACATTTGAAGTAATTACTGAAAAGGAAGGACATGCTTGTATCATTTTGCTATTTGCCTCATAGATTGTTGTTCTGCATTTCCTGCATTACTGTCTTTTGTGTTTAGTTGATTTTTCGTAGTGAAAGATTTTAATTCCCTTCTCATTTCTATTTATGTATCTTCTATGGCTATTTTCTTTGTGGTTACCATGGAGATTACATTTAACATCCTAAAGTTATAACATTCTAATGTGAATTTATACCAGCTTAACTTCAACATGTGAAAACTCAGTTCCTATACAGTTCTAGACCCACTCCTGTTCAGTTATTGATGTCATAAAATTATGTCTTTATGCACTGTATGCCCCAAAACAAGCTAATAATTTTTTAAAATGCATTAGTCTCTTAAATCATGTAGAAGACAAAAAGTGGAGTTACAACCCAAAAGTTACAGTCATACTAGCTTTTACAATTGTCCATGTATTTACCTTTACCAGAGATCTTCACTTGCTCATATGACTTCCGGTTATTGTCTATCATCTTATCATTTCAACCTGAAGGATTCTCTCAATTGCGGAGTAGGTCTAGCGGTAACGAACTCCCTCAGCTTTCATTTTTCTAGGAATATCTTAATTTCTCCCTCATGTTTGAAAGACAGTTTTGGCAGCTATAGGATACTTGAATATATACTTAGAATTTATCAGCCCACTCACTGCCTTCTGGCCTCAAAGTTTTCTGATGAGAAATATATTTGTAATATTATTGGAGAAAATATGATGAAAGCTGTCTTTCTCTCTGCTTTATGGATACTAATAATCTATCTTATTATTTGGTACATAACAGAACATTTTCTACAATATTATGATATAAGTTGAGCATAATTTTGAGACCAATTATGTAGAGTTTAAAGAAAAAGGAATGAAATATTTTAAGAGTAGACATTATGAGCTCTTTAAAATTCAGAAAGTATTACAGATTGACAAGATGTAATTGAAATTAAAAGCATCATCCTGGTTTTAATTTCTAAGGTAAATATCAATCACTATAACCCACATAAAAAACTTTGAGTATTCTTAACAGTAAAGAGTTCTTCAAATTAAAAATTGAGAAAACTGCTATGAATTATGCCCAGCAAACATAGGTCTATGTCTTGCTATGGCCTCATAAGGAGCCATTGTTAGGGAACTCCAAGCACCTATATAAGCTCCTGACTGGGTCTAGGTTTTTGATCCTTTTCGCTCGGCAGCTGCTTAATGACCTGAGGGACTTTGTCCACAGCTAGCTTGTTTGCTCCTTGATTTTTTTTTTCTATTTTGTTAGTTTCCATTTTTTTTCTGTCTGTATTTTTTTCTTACTCTTTTAGAATTTTTTCTTCATTTTTTAGTTGTATTTTCTTACCCTTTTCTTTATTCTTTCTTCCTTTTTCTCATATGATAGCCTCACCATGGGTGTGTGGCGCCTGAGAGTCATTCTCTATATGATGACCACTGGTCCTTGCCTTTTGTGGGAGAGGGCTTTGTGGGGCTGCAGGCACCTCTCTCCCTTCACTTTACATAGAGTATGAAGATCTGGAGCTCCGTGGAGCCCTGTGAGATGGTGCAGGAGATGAGCCAGGAGCTGACTCAAGCAGCTGCACATGGGAGCAGTGTAACAAGCACAGTTTGCTGAGTGTACAGGGCATGCCCTGCTGAGAGGGAGTTGGCAGAGAAGGATACAGGTGTGCAAATTGTTGTGGCAGAGTTGTCTTGATGGGACCCAATTTATGAGGGTATCTGGCACCTCCATGTCCTTCAAAAATCAGGTGTCCAAAGTAAATGCTGAGCTCAATCTAAAGGAAGCTGAAGCAACCTGGGAGACAGGATTTGAGGCCCATCTGGTCTTGGCTGCTGGCCGGTCCTCTGCCCTGACCTGGGGAACTTGAGACTGGACTATTTCTCGAGGCAGTTCTCCTACTCCTGTTCTCTCTCTTTTTTCTTCTGTGATTGTGGGGAAATAGAGATGGTTTTTATAAATTATTTGACTTCATTTCTTCCAAATCTTGTAATGAAATTGATGCTCCAGGAAGACACACCATTATTCTGCTGTTTTGCATCCTTCCTGCCCAGAAATGGGGCTGTGGGTACTCCAGTTTGAAAAGCATGTAGTAGTGCAGCACTTGGAGTTAATATGAAAAAGTAAAGAGAAAAAATGACTTAAGAGAATTATCATGGTCTCCATCAAAAGCAGCTAATCATTAAAAGTGACAACTGAAGGATTTTTATAAAGGGATATTAAAAGTGGTTCTGAACAGGTAGGTCTGTATTTATCAGAGTTCTCCAGAGAAACAGACCCAGTAGAAGATATGTGTATATATGAAAGAACAGATTTATTATTGGAAATTGGCTCGCACAGTTATAGAGGCTGAGAAGTCCCACGGTACACAAGCTGGAGAACTGGGAAAGCCAGTAGTGTAATTCAGTCCAAGTTCAAATGCCTAAGAATAAGAGGAGCCAACAGTGTAACTCTCACTGGAGGCTGAAGGCCTGAGGGGAGTTTGGGAGAGAACCAGGAGCTCCAATGTCTGAATACCATAGAAGACAGACATTCCATCTTCAGAAGAGAGAGAATTCACCCTTCCTCTACCTTCTAGTTCTATTTGGACCCTCATTGGATTGGACGATGCCTGCCCACATGGAGGTGGGAGAATCTTCTTTGCTCCAGCTGATTCAGATGCCAGTTTCTTCTGGAAACCCTTCACAGACACACCCAGAAATAATGTTTCACCAGCTCTTTGGACATCCCTTATCCCAGTCGAGTTGACACATAAAATTAAACATCATAGGCTCTGAGCCTTACTGCAGGGCAGAAATACAGAAATTGTGTGCATCACCTTTTTAAGCAAACTTTCTTAACACTTTCAGAAGAACCAAGGAGAACTTCAGGCCCCTTTGGCCTGTGTCAATTGTGGCTGAGAAGTCTGCAACAGGATAATGAAGTCTTGTGAACCAGGCTGTGTGCGGGTGTGGTGACCTAAATCAGCTAAGGAGGCCCCTGATCTGTGCTGTTGGCTTTCCTGACTGCATAGTGTAGGAGTTGGGTCTGTAAACCACAGTGACTGAGGCAGGTCTCAATTGATTTAGAGGCTTATTTTGCCAAGGTTGAGGCAGCATAAGCAAGAAAGGAACATAAATCACAGTGGGATCTGGTTCCTGCACTTTTTCCAAAGAGAGTTTTGGGAACCTCAGTGTTTAAAGGGGAAAGAGTAATCAAGAGGGGAAGAAAAAGGAAAAATAAGGAGGGAAGGTAGACAATGAGACAAGTGGTTAAATACTTGTGAGGCTCTGATTAGTAGTCAGTAAATCTACATTTTACACCTGAAAAGAAAGAAGTGGGGGCGTCAATGAAGTATTAGTCTGACAAATCGACATTTTACATAAGAGAAAGTCAGCCTGTGAAATTACAGTTGTCTGGTTGGTAGCAAAAGGAAGGCAGTTTTAATGACTTAGTTTCAAAGCTTAACTTTTCCCTTTGGTAAATTGAGTTTGGGGTCCTGAGATTTTATTTTCCTTTCACAAGTCTTTCCACTGTGATGTTTTCTTTCCGTTTGTTTTTGTTTTGGTGGGGGGTGGTGTATAGCGTCTTATTATGTTGCCCAGGCTGGAGTGCAATGGCGTGATCTCAGCTCAGTCACTGCAACCTCCGCCTCCCAAGTTCTCCTACTTCAGCCTCTTGAGTAGCTGGTATTACAGGTGTGCACCACTACACCCGGGTAATTTTTGTATTTTTAGTAGAAACAGGGTTTCACCATGTTGGCCAGTCTGTTCTTGAACTCCTGACCTCATGATCTGCCCCTCGACCTCCCGAAGTGCTGGGATTACAGGTGTGAGCCACCACACCTGGCCCTTTCTTCTGTTTATGCAGTGGCAGGGAGCAGTGCCTCTAAGAGATCTGACCCAGGTGTGAGTCATTCAACCAGCCTGAGGGTCCTAGGCCTGCTCCATGGGGAACCAGACATCCTGAAGGGTCTAGAGGGAGAATCTATGGCAAGAGATAGCAGCCTAAAGGGATGGAAGTGGTGGCAGAAAAGTTGGCTTTTAAAAGGCAAGTTTTAGGTGCCCAGGTACCAGGTATTTTTATTCTAGGCAGTAAATCTATGGTTTTAGAAACCCATCAGGGAGTTTCTAGATGAGTTCCTATGAAGTCTAAGGAATGTCAGGAAGGCCCTTAGCCACCTCGTGGAAATTGGGAGAGAAAAAATGTGTGCAGAGAGAAGAGGGATTTTTGATGCAGGGAAAAAGAACAGGTGTGTCCCAGCTGCTGGCTCTGAGTCACCCGTCTATTCTGATTAGTTCTGTTTACACTAACAAGACTTGCCATTCAGCACACCGTTTATGATGTTCACATCAGCCTTCCTCCGTGTGGTCACTGAGCCCTGCAGCACAGGGACCATGCAGTCTGAACCAAACAGGAGTCCCTGGGAATAGGGTAGCGCGTTCTGATACCTGAGTTGGTAATAGAGTCAGAGCAAAAACAAAAGCCCCAGCGAGTAATTTGGGTCCGACCCCTGTCACCTTAATTGCCTGCCTGCATTGTGAAGGTCAGCGCAGCAGCTTGACTGCATTCTTGCTGTGGTTCTGGGTCAATAAATCAGTCAGGAAGCACTAGGTGAGTAGGTAGTGTAGAGCAAAGTCTGTGCTGTGTGCCACAGGCAGATAAAAAAGAAATAGATGACTCAGCCTCTGCTTATAGGGAGGCTCTGGTCTTGCTGAGACAGCACAGAAATATTTGGAGAATGATAGTAGTGCAGAATGAAAGGTAAAGGATGACTCTGAAATGCTGCTGCACAGCAGGGTCCAAGAAAGGAGAGGCCATGCTAGCTGGGTCTGCCAGGAAGGCTTTCTGGAGAGGAATATTGGCCAGGGTCTGGGAGAATTAGCAAATACGCCCAAGGGTAGAAAACCAGTGTTCCAGGACAGGGACCCTGCGCAGCACTGGGGTGGGCTGGGTGGGACTGAGGCAGCAGTGCCTGCAGGGACGCTGGGCACCAGAGCACAGCTCTCAGGCTTATGTGTCCCGTTGCCCTGAGCGCTCCCAGGTGTCCTCACTGCCCCGTGGTAGCTCCTGTCTCAAGAAGCCATCTGTCCTAGCGCATCAGCTCCAATCACCGCTATTAGAACAGATCCAAGGGGCAGGTTGGGAGGGTGTTAGGTTCAAGAGGGAGCACTGTTAGAAGCAAGAAAAGAAATGGAAGTTTTGCTCCTATCTGCATCTGGCCAGAGAGCAGACGTGGATTTGCAACCCCGTGTTGTCTCTGCATGATTATGAAAGAGAGAAGAGGTGGGTGGAAGGCTCTCCTCTCCAGCACATCATTTTCAGTTTTGTCTTTTACTTTCAAAGAAAGATATCTTTATGACACTGCTTTCTGGCCCAGGTCCTGTATTTAAAGCCTCCACATAGAATAAATAATCCCAGTTATCACTCCGTGGAGAAAGTGACTGTGAGAATTAGAGAGACAAAGGGTGTGCTTGTGGGAATGGGATGTAAAGTCAGAACAGGTTAGATCTTTGAGCTGTGCAGTCCAGTTAGTCAAATATTAATAAATCAATTTAATTAAATATTAGGTCCTCTGTTCCACTAGCCATCTGGCAAAGTCACATGTGGCAAGTGTTTTCATACTGGATAGCACCACAGAAGGTTCTGCTGAGCAGCATTGCCACTTGAACCAAGGGGTCAACTGCTTTTTGGGTGGGAGAACTGAGGCACGGTGAACCAGGGCTTAGACTCCAAAGTTAGTGCTCTGATTTGTGCGCTGTCCAGGGCTTCCAGCAGACAAGGATTCAGATGGCACAATTCAGGAGCAACAAGATGGCTGGAGTGAACAAGTTTCCCTTGACTTTAGAAGAAAAAGGTCTCTAAATCCTGGAGATGATTACATGCTTTTCCTGAGGGCTGAGGAAGGAGGAGAAGCACTTGGTTTGTTTTCAATTAGCCACCCTCCCCCTTTTTCTAAGAAGAAGAGAGTCACTGCCAGGTCACAGGGCTCAGAGCCAGGGTCAGCAGAGGGCCTGGTGGGAGGGCCTGAGCCAAGTGGGCTGAGACTCCGATCCTCATGAGTGTCCCCTGCTGTGCCACCGCATGCTCTCTCCTGGGCCCTTCCATTCAGTTTGTTGTGTCTGCACTGAGCTGACGCTTCCATCTCCCAAGCACCCAATGTTCACCGCCCGTCCTTGGCATGTGTCCCCTCCACTGGGCACACACCCTCCAGCTCATGGTAAGGTGGCAGCCACCTCTAGCTGGGCCCTAAACTTCAAAGTTGGGAGAAACTGTCACTCATCTGATCGAGGTGGGTTTCGAAGAAACCCCAGTCCCACACTACCCCTGTCTTCCCATAGGTTGTCCCTGGGTCCTGTTAGAATCTCAGAGAGACAGGGGGCTATAAGTTGTCCAAATTCTGTAATAGCCCAAACAAGTAAGTGAAAGGCACCTTTCTCTGCCTGGGAAGGGCCAGCTTCCACCCCGCACCGAGACACAAAGATGAATAAGACCCTTCCTGCTCCCAGTGACCTCATTTACTAAGGAAGGAAAGACAGGAACTCACTGCTTAAGAGCTATGTTTATTCATTCCTCTACCTGGCAAATTCTTCAGGACTCCAGCTGTGCACCCAGCATCATGCAGAAGCTGGAACTTTAATTTTCAGTAAGACCTGCTTTCTCCTTTCAGGAGCTTATATCTAAGAGGGAAGCAGACAGCACTGGAGCAATTACCCCACAGTGCCACGATCCTGGGAGCGCAGGAGCTACAGGAAACGCGAGAGCATCCAACCCAGTTTGGGAGGCTCGAGGGGGGTCGACTCTGCCTGGGGAGGGTGTCAGGAAGGCTTCTGAGAAAGGCCTTGTGGGGGCAGCTGGAGCTGAATCTTGGAGTATCAAGAGGGGACAGCACACCCAAGGCAAGGAATGCAACCGGCAGGCACAGCAGCGGCTTTTGGGGCTGCGAACATGGAGGGACAGGCTTGGAGGGAAGCCGCGATTGTGATGGACCTGGCATGCTTTGCTGAGGATTTTAATTTGATTCGGGAGACACTGAGAGGCAGAAAGCATGAGAGTAACTCAATCAGATCATTCTGATTCTTCCACGTGGAAGACAGCCCTGTGAGGAAGGGGAGGGTCTGGCTGAGAGAGACAGGCAGGAAACTGGCAGGAACCCACATGAGCCGAGCTGTGCAAGGATCTGAGGAGGGCTGGACAGAGAGTTCTCCAGGAGCCTGCTCCCCACGCTGGGTGACTGATTGTATCCGGTGTGTGTGTTGGGGGTGGGGTGTGTCTAAGGTGACTGGGATTCTTGCACTGCGGCTGTTGTATCACCAGCAGCAAGGATGATGGTGCAGGAGACACTCAAGGTCATTGTGAGGGGCACAAACCCATGAAGAAAGTAGCTCATCTTTGAGAGTACCATGTGCTGCAGTATCATTCAATATGA
>NW_016107357.1:10129414-10160003 GCF_001604975.1 Cebus imitator
TTACCAAGACAGGATCTCTCTGTCACCCAGGCTGGAGTGTAGTGGTACCATCGGAGCTCACTTCAGCCTCAACCCCCTGGGCTTAAGCAGTCCTGCCCCTTCCAGTCTCCCACGTAGCTACGACTGTCTCAGCCAGGCTGCACTTGAGCAGTGAGGGTTAGGCATAGGCCACCACATCCAGCTAATTTTTAAATTTTTTTGTAGAGACAGGATCTTGCTGTATTGCCCAGGCTCAATATAATCTTTCTATGGGACATTTGTTTAGTAAACTTTCTCTGCTTCTCTCTCTCTCTCTCTCTCTCTCTCTGTCTCTCTCTCTCTGTCTCTCTCTCTCTCTCTCTCTCTCTCTCTGTCTCTTTCTCTCTCTCTCTCATTTTGCTTTTAACCCTGGAGGCCTAGGATTGAGTTGCTGATCTTCCTGTTTTTGGCCTGATGACACCCCTAAAAAGACTCAACTCTCATTTCCTGCTCCAGCACCCTCCTCCCATAGGCAGCTTGCTGCCACCTGATGTGGCTGCTCCCCTAGGTGGGCCCGACAATGGCTGCATTTCTAGTAGAGGGAGGTCTCCTTGCAACAGGAGATCATATGCATGCTCTCCAGGCTGAGCTCAGGAATGCAAACTCAGGTCAGCCTAACAGAGTGAGGCTGTCCCATAGGAAGCAACATTTAGAAAAGCATCATGCCAGACTGGATTCCAACTCTGCCGGGTGTAGATGGCTGGTCGGCAATGTCCCACAGCTGTCTTGGCTGCTGAGGCTTCACATTTCTCCTTAGCAACACAGCTGGGGCACCGCAAGGGGGTGGGGTGGGGAAGCAGAATTGCCAGGGAGTCACCTTCTGTGGGAGAAGTTGGAAGGGAGGGGAGATAAAACTGCAGCTGACTATATTCTAACCACAGTCCAGATGTTTAAATCCTTATGAAAACCAGGGGTTTAGATTTTGGGATAAAACCAAACCAAACTCCTAAATGTTCCAAGGAGGTGGTAAAGTGGTAAGAGGATAGTTCTGAAATCTACAGCTGCTTTTTGGTTTATGTGTCTGATTGAATATTTTTTTCTTGATAAAACTTAAGTGAGTACTTAGTATGTGCCAGGCACTGTGTTAAGAATGTGACCTCACTTTGGGAGGCTGAGGTGGGAGGATCGCTTGAGCCCAGGTGTTCAAGACTAGTTTGGGCTACATAGCAAGACCCTATCACTAGAAAAAAATGAAAACAATTAGCCAGGTGTGGTGGCACATACCTGTAGTCCTAGCTACTTCGGAGGCTGAGGGGAGAGGATTGCTTGAGCTTGGGAGATGGAGGCTGAAGTGAACCATGATTGCACCACTGCACTCCTGCCTGAGTTTAGGTTTTTCTCAGATTGAAAGACTGAGCTAAGAGAGTAATGATACTTATTTCCTGCCTGTTTTACTGTGGTGTACAGGGAGGTGACGATAGTAGTGCATAGTGCCTGGGCCTCCTCAGATAGTTCCTAGAGATGGGATAATGGCCACATTGTCCTGAGCGAACCCAGGCAGGCTCTATGTTGATGCTGCAGATGCAAGCACAGGTCAAGTATTGCAGGGATGGGGGTCCCTGAGGTGGCCTGTAGGGGTGACATCCCTGATTGGAGCAGGCTGATGTGCCAGCAGCCCCATCAAATGCCACTTCTGGGGCACTGCTAAGGAGGGTGCTGGAGGAAAAAGTGGCTCGGGGGTTAAGGAAGGAGGGCACAGAGTGGCATTGCCAGGAAAAGGCCAGAAAGGGTTTTGCTTCTCTTCTGTACCAGATGCATTTATTTTCAGAGATGGCTGGCTAGAGGCTTCCCCTTTCCATACTCATCCTCCTGAGACACCGACTAAAGCCACGTTGCTCACTTCTGCCGTAAGGGAGTTTGCAGGGCAGGCCTAGAAAGGGGCAGTTGGAGGCAACCTCCTTTCATTCTATCCTGATAATCACTTGCAAATTCCAATGGGCAATTAGAAAAAGCACCAAGATTACAAGAGTGCTAACTTTTCCAGCATTTCCTTGGTAAAAGCTCCCTGTGATTTCATGGGGAAGGGGTGGGACAAGCAGTGGCTGCACGGATCCCACCCAGCCGCTGCACCAGGCTGTGCCAGGAACCAGGGGAAATCACTGCATGCTAGTAAAACACACTCCTGTTTCAAATGTTTTCCAGCCAGCTGTCCTGGGGCCTCCGATGTGAACTGCACCCGAAGCACAGGCTGAAGCAGGCTCCAGTTTTACCCTCTGACCCTGCTTCCTGCCTCTGCTTATCACCTGCCCTGGGTTCAGAGTTTGGGATGCTGCAGCTCTGGGACTCTTCACTTTCAACAGCTCCCTGCGGCCCATGCTGGCCACCCGCTTTAGCGTTGGTGTCCTTTAATGAAAACGAGATGGGACTCTGACTTTGCAGTAAAAACCACACACTCTCTTGTCACGTGCACCCTCTCTCACCCAAACTATTCTTGAAGAAGTACTTTACCAAGGGGTTGGGGGGAAGAACAGGAGAGGATGAAGAGTAGAGGAGAGCAGGACTCTTCCTCTTCCACAAAAGGAAACCTGTGAAAACATCTGGGACCCCAGGCTACTGCTCAGTAGAGTCATCGAGGTGTTTATATTTGCCCAGTACTGGACTCATGACAGATTATTTTGCCTGCAGGGTCTTAACAACATTTTGTAGGTGGTCTTGTAAAGGAAAGCAAATATTTAAGGCTTTTCTCCTTCCCTTTCCGTAATTGTTTATGTGGGGAGAGAGGTACCAGTTGCTCCTGATAAGAGCAGGCCACAGCCCCAGGCAGCCGTGCAGCACATGCTCTGTGTGAGCAGCTCTGGCCTGCTGTGGTGACTGCCCCCTGGGAGGAGGCCCCCAGTTAAGTGGGGAAAATACATCTGAAAATGTTGAAGTGGATTGCTTCCACGGTCAGGGCATTTGGGAGAAACATCTATGAAATCGGTATAGCCCAGATGTCTTTATATGCACATGCTTAGCAAATCAGGATTTAACAGATGGCATGAATATATACACTTTGCATATCTAAAGATGCTTATATGATTAAATGTAAGTGATTTTGAATACGTGTATCATCCACATTTTGCAAAAGAAAAGCCGACCAATTATATGGTCCACGTTATGGTTTACATATGTGGCCATCATTATAAATTATGTCTATCGAGCACTTACAGGGAGTTGAATTAGTTACTGCACAAAGCATATAGCCCTCTTTAGGAATTTATGATCCAGGGAAAACAGCGTTGCCTGCAAAGGAATTAAAGACTGTATCATCTGTAATAACAATTGAGATTTGTATATGGTTTTACAAGGTACAAAGTACCTTCACAAACATGTATGATCTTCACAGAAGCCTGAGAAGGCTACGTGTCTCAGGAGAGGTCATGCAGTTATTAAGAGCTAGGCAGATTCATTATCAGGTTTTGGTCAGTTCTCTCCTGCCCCCAGTGCTGGTATCTGCAGCCCCAGTCCAGCCCGAGGACTGGGCAGGCATGAGGGGCCTCCATTGGGAATCAGGATGCAGAGGCCATGCTGTGGTTATGTGACGGGCTCACTGTGATTTCTGTGGTGTAGACAGTGGTGAGCGTGGGGTCGGGCCCTCGAGAGCTGCAGCGCGGATGGGCGAGGCTATGCTGCAGCCATGGCGGGCTACCTTCAGGCCAAGTTTCCTTGGGGAATAGGGCCAGGGATTTGCAACAGCCAGAGTCTCTCCAAGGATGTGATTTCTGCAGGCAGAGTGCTGCTTGGATGATTCCTCGTCCAGAGTTATGCCCACCAGGTGGATGTGGTGGGGAACACACCAGAGGGCCGGGTGGACAGTGTCAGCGGAGAGACTCAGAGCAGCAGATGCTGAGCAGGCGCAATGGGCCAGGCTCAATGCCAGGAAGCCGAAGTCACTTCACCTCCCTTCTTTCATCAAACCTTTTACCACCCTCTTCCACCGGTGAGGAGACAGAGCTCAGACAAGCTGAAAACATGTCCCAGCTCACAAGATCTGGTAAGTCAGAGCCAGACTCCCAGCCACCGGCTTCCTCTGAAGCCTGAGTTCCTACTCACTCCGCTGGCTGTCTCCTGAGGACTGTGGGCACATGAGGCCAGAGATCTCAGAATTCAGCTGCACTGGAATCCCCCGCAGGGCTGGCTGAAACCCAGATTGCCTGCCCCCTTGCCGACTCCATAGGGTCCAGTGGGCCTGAGAATCTGCATTTCTAACTAGTGTTCAGGTGCTGCTGCTACTGGTGGTGCTGGTAGTGGGTATCCACTTTAGAGACCACTGCTTGAGGCTGGGAGACTGGCCGGGGCAGGGGACACTGAGGTCTGGTTCTGATTCCCCTGGGAACTGAGTGAGCTCCCCTGAGCCTGCTGGTTATCTTAGCATTCCCATTCTGCCTGTTCATGTCTCGGGGTGCATGGGGTGGGAAGAGGCCTTTTTTCAGAGTGCATGTTGCCCAGCCACAGGAGCTATGTCTTTTCGTTTATTTGTTTGTTTTGGAGACAGGGTCTCACTCCGTCTCCCAGGTTAGAGTGCAGTGGCACAATCACGTCTCCCTGCAGCCTCAACTTCCAGAGCTCAAGCTATCCCCTCATCGCATCCTCTCACGTAGCTGGGACTATAGGCACGAGCCACCATACCCAGCTACTTTTTAAATTTTTTGTAGAGTTGAGGACTCACTTTGTTGCTGAGGCTGGTCTAGAACTCCTGGGATCAAGTGATCCTCCCACCTCGGCCTCCCAAAGTGATGGGACTACACGCGTGAGCCATTGTGCCTGACCAGGAACTATGACCTAAGCTTCTCCTTGTTAACCAGTGCCAGGCACACAGTGACTGCTCAGTGAATAGTCAGCATCTCGCTGGCTTGCCTGACACCCGAGGGGCCTTAGACCCCTCAGTCATGAGCCCCGGCTGCCATCTGGCATGGATGCTGCCCGTGTTGTGGGGCCAGGATGTCTCCATTCTTGACACAGAGCTCCTCTATTTAGGTTACAATTCTTTTTCTGGGGTTTTTGAACTCCATCTATATTCAATAAAATTCACACGATCATTCAGCTAGGACTACCCCCAGGCCTGCCTTCTTGCTGAGTTCTGGGCCCCATTTCTCCCAGTGGGAGCAGGGATTGGTCAGCACCAGCAGCCATTCCTGAGTGAGGGCATCACAGGCTTTGCTGCTCTGTGGGGTGTAGCCTCATCCCGTGGGTCTGGAGCAGGGCACCAGTGCCAGTCCTGGGTTTCTGTGCCGGGAAAGACACTTTTGACAGCATCAACTCTGTGGGTGAATTTGGAGGAGAAAAGCATGTTTTTAAATTTTTCATCAAAACAGATGAATTTTATAGATTACAAGTAAAATTTGCATAACTTTTTAAGATAGAAATTTAGATGTGAAGGAAATGTGCTTTTAAATGGGACCAGTCTCCTTGGGGTAACACCATTGCTCCTCTGAGCCTGCAGGGTCATCTCTGTGGAGAAGTTTGAAAGTTAGTGATGAAGAATAAGCAAAGCAATGAAGCTGCTAGCAGTGACTATCTTACTATCTTAATATTGAGCCTTTATGTAAATATTGGCTGCAGATATTATGGAAGAGAAGTAAGTTCACAGGGAGCAAAAGTTGTGTGTGATGGACAGTGGTCCTGGAGCTACCGGGTGGGCGGACAGTGGGTCTGCCCTGGACAATTGGTGTCACTAGCCTGCAGCCATCAACATCAAGAAGTCAACCCTTGTTCACAGCCTCAGTGTTCTTAAGAGTCTGTGTTGCCAAAGGAGTTCGCAGTGACCCTTCTATCCCAACTGCCCTTTTTGCAGCATCACTTTGCCAGCTGGTCTGTGACTTGCTTTGGCCAATAAGATACAGCAGAAATTCTCCCTTAAGTTGTAGCTTCTATTCTTTCTCTGTCTTGGGAGCCAGTTGTCTTGTTTAGAAGTTCAGACTAAGCTGCTTGTTGGTGAGGTTGTGCAGACAAAGGTCAGAGTGCAGGAAGCTTAAGGCACTGGGCGGCAGCCAGCATCATGCCTAGATGACTGCGTGTGGCCAGCTCAGTCACCCGGTGACCCCTGTGGAGAAGAGATGGATCGTTCTGCATAGCTTTGCCCAAATTCCTGAGCCTCAGAATCAATAGGAACAACACAGTGGTGTTTGAAGCCACTATGCTTTGGGATGGTTTGTTATGCAGCAATAGACAGCTGACATGGGCCATTGGCACAACCACATCAGCTCTGCTGAGTATTGTATAGGCACAGTACATTTAAAAATACTTATTATCTTCCTTAAGATAATAGGTGAAGTCTTTAATGAGAATAATCGAGTAAGTAAGTTTATTAAAATTAATAATGTCAAAGCTGGGTGTGGTGATTTATGCCTGTAATTCAAGTACTTTGGGAGGCCTAGGAAAGAGGTTTTCTTCAGCCAGAAGTTTGCGATCAGTCTGGGTAACTGAAACCCCATCTCTACAAAAGAAAAAAAAAGATTAGCTGGTCATCATGGCATGCACCTATAGTCCCAACCACATGGGAGGCTGAGCTGGGAGGATTTCTTGAACCCAGGAGTTTGAGGCTGCAGTGAGCTATGATCCTGTCACTGCATCACAGTTTGAGTGACAGAGCAAGACTCTGTCTCTATAATAATAATAATAATAATGCCACTATTGGCCAGAATATTAGCCTTGTGATTATTGGCCTTATTGGTCAATTAAGGCCACCTTGAAGATAATTCCACTTCATAAAAGATACCATGCAATAGCCATAAGGCAGCAGATGGGTGAGTCTCGAAGCCTGGGTGCTTTAGGAGCAACCGGAGGAAAATGCTGTGTGAGGCGACACTGCAGGAGAAACTCTGCCAGTTCTTGGGTCCTGGGATAAAGGAGGGAGGCTTTCGTCAGAGCTGACCGCACATGGGGAAACTTTGAACATTTTCTCTTTCCCTTTCAGTGAAGCAGAGCCTGCCATCCCGGCCAGTGTTTGTGGATCTTTCCAGTTTAATGTTTTGTTTACCCCACTGCTGATTTTCCTGGGAGCACTAGTGTGTGTTTTAAATTACTTCTCTTTCCCCTTTAGACCAGAATTAGCCTGTTTTCCTTCTGAGTGCAAGATTCCGTGGCCCAGTGTTTCAGGGAAAAACTCTTAAACTGCTTTTCCTCTGCTCTCACACCACAACCAACAACACGGAAGACTTCCGTGCCCAAATGCTGGGGGCTTCTTCTCCACCAACAAGCAGGGGACACCAGCTGGGTGTCCCCCAATTCAATTCTAACACTACCTGGAGATAGCATAAAGTCCCACAGGTTGAGGCTCAGTCCCCAAGACTGCGACACTGCCAGACACCACGCAGTTGGATTGCTGAAATAATGAGCCTTTTTCCTGGGTCAAGGCATCTGGACTAAGAGACAAGAAAGTATTTCCAGCACTGAGCATTGACGGCTGTAGGTGTTCATTTAGAGAAAAAGAACTGAAGGAAACCTGAGTGGTCAGAAAACTCTGAAGCCACCAGATTTGTGGTTTTATTTTCTAAACTCCTTTTCCCCCAAAATCCCAAAGCATTTTACTTCTGTTGAGTCTATTTTAATGGAGAGGGAAAGTGAGAAGTCTAAACTTTCCCTTAATTGATTTTTGGCTGCTGTGTCTATGAGAGACATGAAAATACTGTTCTTTGCAGATTTATTTCTTTTCCTATTAGGGCAAAGATAAATTAGGATCTATTTATTTCTGTTTCCCTGGTGGTTTGATAGCTATGAGCAGAGAGAGTATTGTGAGTGGTAGGTGAGTATGTTACAGAAACCATTAGCCATCATTGGCTGTATAACCATCCCCAATAATCTGGTGTACTGGGGCCTAAAGAGAAAGGCAAACTCCAAACACCAAAGAAAAGAATGTCACTCAAAGGTCAAATGGCCCAGGTGAGCCTGGAATGAAAGGAGCTGTCATTTATGTTGCTAATCTACTAAAGCTCCCCAGGACTGGGAGTTCATATAATAGAGGGAGGAATGAAACAGTCCAACATAAAAAAAAAAAAAAAAAAATTGCTGGGAAGTCCTTTATTGCTGGGAAGTCCTTTTAATTCAAGCTGGGCCATTGTAGCAGGTTGTCAGAGACCCTCAAGGTCACAAAACCACACTTGAACTGAGAACCCGCTTCCACTAACTGTGGGGTGCACGTGAGCGACTCAGCTCGCTCCGGCTCTCTCGGGCCAGGTCTGCACAGGGGCTGGTAGGAGATCTCCTGATCTCCCTGGATCAGGAGAAAGATCTTTCTCAACAGCTGCCTCTCTTAGCCTCACTTCTCCTCCTTATTATTCCTAGAAATGACCACAAACATTGCCTGTTTTGCAAGAGGGCTGCCCAGCTGCTTAATTTGCAAATAAGAAAGGATGAGTGGATTCTTTCTCATTTTGGAACTGGAGAAGGGGAAAGCAGGAGTTTGGCATTTTCAACAGGAGACGAGAACCTGTGGAGGCCACCCTAGAAATGGGCAGGTTCCACGGTGCCTGATGGGCCTTCTGATTCTTTATTGCTCAGTAACAAATCACCTAAAACTCAGTGGCTTAAGAACACGGCGTTTAGGTTACTTGCAAATCTGCAGTTTGGGCAGAATTCAGTAGGACAGTTTCTTTGCCCCTGCTCCGTGGACAGAGGCTGAGAGTGACTGGTCCTGGGGCTGCAATCATCTGTGGGCTCGCCCGTTCAACATGACTGGGTTGTTGCTGGTGGATCCCACTTGGGCCATCAACCAGAACCATTAAAGGAACCACTCCCCATGGTTGCTGAGCTACCTTGTGATGGCTGGATTCCAGGAGACAGGAAAAAGCAGCCACCAGCTTCTTCAGGAAACATCCCCTTCTGCTGTATCAAGTGGCCAGGGAGCCTCAGAGAGCCAGGATGCAGGAGGGTCACATGCAGACACCCACTTTCAGTGAAAGGGCTGTGAGAGATATCGGGCCTTGTTTTATAGTGGTTGCAGTGGTTTCCCTTCCAGTTGTAGAATCACAGCATTTACCTCTTAGAAGTCATTGAGATCACTTACAATGAACATCCACACTTTGCAGGAACCTCGGTCTGCAGCATGCTGGTGAAAGTTAATGGTGGTCTGCCCTGGATTGGGAGATCATGTGATCATTACAGAGCCATCCTATAGCAAGGACCAGGAGGCATCAGGCGCATAGTAAGAATGTGAGAAAGGCCCTTCCTTTAGGCCCTTGAGCCCCTGGCTAGGTCCCTGGCAGGACTACTGGGAGCAGCCTCCATGTTTTCAGTGTCCTTCAGAATGGTCAGATGCAGAAAAGAAGCTGTTAGAAGTGTAGCTGCCAGCACCTGTGGGCCATGAGAGCCAGAACAGCCAGTCTTTGCACGTGAGCCAGTAGTCCATCTAAGTGGTGCTGCCTTAGGACTTTACTCAACTCTTTCAACTTGTTGCCATCATTATCAACAAAACCATCATCTTGACAGTATCTCTACACTTCTTAGCACCTACCACTTGACACTTTTGTTTCCTTTGTATGCCCGCAGAGGTGTGTATGTGACTCTGAAATCTGTTCCCCTCACTAGAAAGTAAGCTTCATGAGGACCAAGAGTTTGGGTACTTTGCTCATTACTGTTACCATAGTGCCTGGAACAGTGACTGCACTCTGTAGATGTCCAATAAATGGTTTTAAGGGAATAAACGAATCATCATCATTGCCATTGTCATAATCATCCTGCAGTGACTTTTTGTTTATTCCAACCAAATGTCTGTCTCTTTAATCTTTTTTTTTTTCTTTTTAAGGAGGGAAGGAAGGAGGGAAGGAGGAAAGGAAAGAAAGAAGGAAGGCTTGAATCTTATACCTTCTCTTAATCCTTGTTTTTCTGCTAAAAAGACAGAAATTGCTAAAATGTTTGATAAGCAGTTGGGGGTCTCTTTTCTTTTTTATTTGCTTAGCAAACAAGTAACGAGACCCTTCCTTGGTTTTGGCCTTGACTGGAAGAAGTGTTGAATTAGTTGTGCTCTCTAAGTTTACTTTTAGTTCCAAAATATTATCATATAGACCATAGATAAATGCAGCTTCAGCTACCTATGCCAAAAATGTCCTGCATAAATTCTGATGACTTCATGAGCTTGTGTTAGTTATAAGGGTCTAAGAATGAGGAAAACTGTCATTTGGTGGCCCTTCAGTTTAGAATCACAACATAGCAGGGATGTGTTTTTGTTAAAACCAATATCCTAGCATTGTGCTTCATCTGAAAATGAATCCACCAGTAAGTTTAAATTATGAGGAAAATGGAAGAAAAGAGAAATTCTATTTCTTATGAATTTATTTCCCTTTTTATTTTGTGAGACAGAGTTTTGCTCTGTTGCCCAGGCTGGAGTGCAGTGACATGATCTCAGCTCACTGCAACCTCCACCTTCCAGGTTCAAGCAGTTCTTCTGCCTCAATCTCCCAAGTAGCTGGGATTACAGGCACCTGCCTGATTTTTGTATTTTTAGTAGAGATGGGGTTTCGCCATGTTGGCCAGGCTGGTCTCAAACTCTTGACCTCAAGTGATCCACCTGCTTTGGCCTCCCAAAGTGCTGGGATTACAAGGATAAGCCACCACACCTGGCCTTATTTCTTATGAACGTAGTATTTAGGAAAGGAAGGAATCCTGCTTGGGACTCTCCCTTCTTTGGCTTCTCTGGGTTCTCATCACTCACTGAAAATTGTCTATGTTGTCTCAGAAGCCTCCTGCCTTCCCATCCCCTTCCAAGCACCCATCACATAGCACCATACCTGAGAGGTGATAATATAGTCTCTAGTCCCTTTGCCACTGGAGGAAAACTGAAGACCTACTACATAATACAGTTTGCCCTCATTCTTAGGCCGTTAGGAGGCCTGGGAGTTGTGGCTGGTCAGTTTTAAGCTTCTCTCAAGGCCCTGTTCAGTTTGCCTGCTTCCTGAAGCTGATCCTTATTCCCAGGCATGGTGACATCACATCCACCCAGTTCCTTTAGCTCTGATTTTCTACACTTTTATTAATTTATTTAGTTTTGCATCTAAGGCTATTATCTTTTAATCTTCATCATCATCTTATACTCATGACTAGAATCTCTCCATCTAGAATTCAAACTGCAGGTTTGAGAGGGATTAAAAAATAGCAAAAGAAATTATCAGCAGAGAAAACAGACAACTTATAGAATGAGAGAAAAGATTTGCAAACTATTCATCTGGCAAAGGTCTAATTTCCAGAACCTATAAGGAACTCATACAAATTTATTTAAAAAAAGACAAATAATCTCATGAAAAAGTAGGCAAGGGACATGAACAGAACTTTTCAAAAGAAGACATACATATGGAAAAAAAAACTCAATACCACTGATCACTAGAAAAATGCAAATCAAAACCACAATGAGATACCATCTCACACCAGTCAGAATGGCTACTATAAAAAGTCAAAAAAGAAAAGATGCTGGCAAGGTTGTGAAGAAAAAGGAACATTTATACACTGTTGGTGGGAGTATAAATTAGTTCAACCATGGTGAAAAGCAGTATGGGAATTCCTCAAAAAGCTCAGAACAGAACTACCATTGAACCCAGCAATCCCATCCTGGTATACACCCAAAGGAATAGAACAAATTCTACCATAAAGACACATACATGTGAATGTTCATTGCAGCACTGTTCACAATAGTAAAGACATGGAATCAACCTAAATGCCCATCCAGATTGGATAAAGAAAAATGTGGTATATACATAGTATGGAAAACTATGCAGTCATAGAAAAGAATGACTTTTGTGGGAAAGTCATCCATGTTCCCACAAAAGCAGACAACCACGGCTTTTGTGGGAACAT
Source organism: Cebus imitator (assembly GCF_001604975.1). Lineage (NCBI taxonomy): Eukaryota > Metazoa > Chordata > Mammalia > Primates > Cebidae > Cebus > Cebus imitator. Next base: position 10,141,196 of record NW_016107357.1, read on the forward strand.
GGATGGAGCTGGCAGCCGTTATCCTTAGCAAACAAATACAAGAACAGAAAACCAAATACCTCATGTTCTCCCTGATAAGTGGGAGCTAAATGATGAGAACTCATGGACACAAAGGGAAATAACAGACACTGGGTCTACTTGAGGGTAGAGAGTAGGAGGAGGGAGAGGATCAGAAAAAATGACTATTGGGTACTAGGCTTAGTACCTGGGTGATGAAATACTCTGTACAACAAACCCCTGTAACAAACCTGTGTAACAAACCTGCACATGTACTCATGACCTATATAACAAACCTGCACATGTATTCATGAACCTAAAATACAAGTTAAAAAAATTTTTTTTAAATAAAACCTCTTTACTACCCACAATATTTAACACTTACTTCTGGTCACCAAATATGTGGGGGGGGTGGTTTCCCCACACCAAGCAGTTCTCCATTCTCTGTGGACTCCAACTGGATATCCTACCATTCAATTCAATGCCAAATGCTGTCTATACCTGGAATTAATGCAGACCCTACAGGTCACGGGCTCAGTTCCACAAAGCTGCCCACCCCCACCACTCCTGACACTAGCCACAAGTCCAGTTGACAGCCGGGCTTCTGACCAACCAGCTCTAATTTGGAGGTTCCCATGACCTCTTCCCCAGGTTCAATAATTTGCTAGCACAGCTCATAGAAAACAATTTACTTACTAAATCACAAGTTTATTATGAAGACTACAACTCAGGAACAGCCAGATAGATTAGCTGCATAGGGCAAGGTATGGGGGAGGGGTGCAATGCTTTCATGCCTCCTCTGGGCATGCTACTCTCCCAGCTTGTGAATGTGTTTATCTCCTGGAAACTCTGTGAACCTCATTCTTTTGGGTCTTTATGGAAATTTTACTATGTAGGCACAACTGATTACATCATTGGCCATGGTGATTAGCTCAATCTCTGGCCCCTCTCCCCTCACCAAAAGGTAGGGGTCGGGGTGAAAGTTCCAACCCTCTAAGTACATGATTGGGTCTTCTGGCAACTGGTCCCCCATCCTTAGGGCTTTTCAAAAATCACCTCATGAACAGAAACAGATATGATTGGAAGGGACTTGTTATGAATAACAAAAGGTGTTTCTTTCAACTTTATTGCTCTTATCTCTTAGGAAATTCCAAAAGTTTTAGAAGCTCTACACCAGGAACTGGGATGAAGACCAAATATATTTCTCATTATAAATCACAATATCACAAAGCATTTTGAAATGTACTGTATTGGTAGGGAATTTGAGGTAGAGTAAGTTCAATAGGTTATGAGATGATGACCATTGGACAGATAGTTTACTACTCACAGTTCCAAGAGGAAACAGCATGCCATGAATGGGCTGGGGGCACCGAGGAAGATTGGTAAAGAGGCAGAAGGAGTGAGGGAAAAACAAGGGCAAGAATCCTTAGTGTGGTTTCCATGGGAAGTCATGGGTGACACAGTGCAAGCAGGCTTAAGAATGGCTAGTTTGAATAATTTTAGTGGACTCTGGGGCAGAAGATCTGTCCCTAATTGTCTGATACCTGGCTCCAAGGTGATTAAGACAGGTGGTATGGTCCAGTGTGTGAGACTCCAATAAAGGCAGTGTGGGTGTGGGCTCTGGATTGGTTGGTTTGTTATGAAGGGTGTGCTCACAGATAAGTTGTTTATTATCCCTAGGAATTGAGTAACCTGACAGGGGCAGTCCCTCCATGGTCAGCAAGACCCCAGATATCACAGCATCAGAATACAGAAAACAAGACATGGTTAATACAGCAGGTGACTAGGAAGCACAGTTTATGTTTGATCTCTAGTGTCTGGTCTTAGCAGTCTACTTAAATATTGTGGAGTCAGTGTTTCTCAGAATGGGGCCTACAGAGCATTTATATCAGACTCAGTTGATGAGCTTATTAAACATGCAGATCCCTGGGCCCTGCCCTAGACGTGACATCTCAGCATCTCTGGAGATGGTAGGTTCCGGCAATTGGTATATTGGGAAGTTCCCTGTGTGAGTTCTGTGTCCACTCTGGCTTGGGAACTGCTGTAGTGTCTTACACTCTTACTCTTCTCCTCGTTGGCCCATTAGTCAGTTCTGAGTTCAGAGGAGGGCTCAGCTGAGCTCCCAGGAACTTGAGCAACTTTCCCAAATGGAAAGCACCAGTCTCCACACCTCTGGCTCAGTTGGAGAGAATTACTTGTGGAACTGTCAGGGGCTTCCTGGAGCACTAAGGCAGAAACAACTTTCCTGTCTTAATGAAGGCAGATCAGGGAGTGGGTGATGGGGAAAGAGAACTCTAGTCTGGGCTGCACATGGAGCTGTAGAAAAGCAAGACACGAAAGTAACATAATGATAAGTTACGCCCTAACAGCTACTCATTGGGTTCAAAAAGGCCAATGAAGCTTTTTTATTTTTATTTTTATTTGTTCAATTATGTTTGGAGAAATGTTATGTGAGAGAAATATCAGTAAGAACCTATAGTCCCAAAAGCAGAGCTCTGGTGACCCACCTAGACTTTGTCAAGAGCTGGGGGCAAGGTGAGCAGCCAAATGGTCAGAGAAGTTAGGGCTGAAGGGCAGCGGGGGTCACAGGAGGTGCACACAAACTGCTGTGACCCGGGTGTATAGCTGGGGCCAATAGGCAGTCCAGATAGGACCACTGGAGTAAGGAGTTGGGTACCTGGAGTAATTCCTTGGAAGAGTTTGCTCTGTTTGTTTTGGCAATATTTTCCAAGGCTGAATTGGCTGCCTCCAAGGCTGGACCTACTGTTATCTCCTTTAAAGGTTCCAAAGGGACTTCGATGGAGGAATTCTGTGCTCTAAGCTCTGTTCCTTTCTGCAGAATTCTCTGGCCCTCCTGGAGCTTCTGTGAGTTACCCTCCAATCTTTGATAAGTCCTTGTAACTTGATTAGCTCTAGTGGGTTCTGCTGTCTACAACAAAGAACCCAGCCTGCTACCCATCCAATGAGCTGGCTACTGGGATTATTAAGCAGATTCCAAACTATGTGAGACCCATCCACATGTCTCTTTCATCATGACTTTGAACACAGCTCCTGCTCTCTCCATGCCTTGATTTTTCCCCTTCACTGCCCTCAAGGAGGGACCTACACTAGTTTTAAAGAGCCCTACCCAGTGCTCTGGACTAGAAGTTGCTAGGAAAATTTAAAGTTTTGAATGTCGAGTAGTGAAGACAACAGGACTCGATCTTTATGCTCCTTGTAATCTCCCTCTCAAAGCAGTCTTCCTAATTGCTTTGAATTCCTGTCCTTTGTTGTGTTGGCCTGGGTGTGTCTAATTTTCTAGAGGCCTAGGTCACTGCTGCCCAGACCCACCATTCATGTGCAAATGATGGGCTGGAGGTGTCAAAGACATCTGTGTCTACAAGAATAAACTTAGAAAACAATAGAGGAGAAAAGTCTCTGCCACCATAAGCCCACAGCAGTCCCACTGGGGACCCTCAGTAACATACCATATGCCAGCCCTACCAGCTCTCTGTAGTCTTAAACTCAAATTTTAATATTAAAATCAGCAGCTCAACTTATTTAAAACTTGAGAAGTCTGTGCTTTTTCTAGTTCTGTTAAAAGCGAATGAGCATTTTCCTTGTAGTCTTGTTTAGACAGCAGTATAAATGGATCTGTCAGTTGGATGGCACAAAACACACAGCCTGTTTCTCCCTAGATGATGATAATGATGTTGAGAGTGATAATGAGGATTGATGGCCGTGGAGTTGCCTCATCTTGGCTCCTCCTTCCCAGGGTTGCTAGGGGTTTGCAGAGGAACCTTTCTTCTCCTTAGTGAGGGAGGAGCTGGGCTGGGTAGATATTAGGGAGGCAGGATTTGAGCTCTTCAAGGAGGGCTGCTTCTTCTCTTTGGAACACCACCCAGGAAAATCTGGAATTGGTGACGCCAGCAAAGAAATCTCTACTCTGTTCACATTCTCAGGGATTCGGGTGAACCCACCACTTGCATCAGGGCTGCCAAGGAGGATCCAGGGCTGGTGACACAGAAAAACCAGGTTCTGATTTGGGCATCATGTCCAGGCCTCGGAGTCCTGAGCTGCACATCACCTTAGCTGCAGTCTTCCTCCATTGTAAGGTGTTTTTCTCCATCATGCCCCACTGTGGTACCTGCCAAAGTCACAGGAAAAGGGGCTACGGAAATGCTAACCAATGATAGGAATGTTACATATTTTAAGCCTTTTTTAGAAATGTGGTTTAATATTGCCCCATTAAAAACTGAAACTAATAGGTGATGGGTGACTCAAGGTGATGTGGGTGGCCAGGCAGAAGGAGATCCCTGTTTCTTTTAGGAAATGCTCCCAGCACTAGCGCTAGCCCTGATGGCTGACCAAGAAGTTGCCTTCTCCCTGAATCTGCTTTGCCTGCCTGTGTCCCTGAACTCCTTTCCCCTCAGAACTTCTCCAGCTTGTGTAGCCTGTAACTCATCCCTGATCTTTGGCCAGCACTGCCTTGCATGATGGCTCCCTTTTTTTACCTGGGACCCTCAGAAAGGCCTCTGAGGGACATCTAACTGCTGTTTTCCCAAAACAGTGTCCTCTGTCAGCAGGAAGGAGTTAAGGCTGGTCTTCAGCTCTATTTTAATGGCAGTTAGCTACAGGAGGCAGCCAAATGCCTAGGCAGATAGGAGAAAGTCCCCAGTGAACCTCTACCTTCAAGCCAGAAAAACAACCTGAAGGCTGAAAGACTAGACTGCTGGTCCCAGATGAAACTGGTAACCCAGAGTGAGAACTTCTATTCCTGTTTGCCCACCCTTTCCTGATCAATTCTTTCTGAATAATACCTTTTAACCAATCAAATGTTACCTTCTCCAATACTACCTATGGCCTGCTCCTCCCCTATTCTAAGCCCCAGACTCAGTCACATTAGGGGAGACTTTCCTGCCTTCAGGTAGGGGGGCCACCCCCATGTCCCCTCTCCACTGAAAGCTGTTTCATTACTTAAAAAAACTCCCCACCTTACTCACTCTGGGTGTTGGTGTATCCTCATTCTTCTTGGGCATGGAACAAGAACTTGGGAACGGGTGCGCAAGCCAGACTTGGCCTGGGTGGGTTGAGTGAGAGGGCTGTCTCCTGCAGCAGGTAGCATGGCTGAGTGAGTCCTGGGCAGAGTGTCCCTGGCCAGAGATTCCCAGCTTGCAGAGTGACTGAGAAGAAAATCTTGCATCAGTAATTCATGCGAGTATTCTCTCTGTCCTTCAATTAAACCATCAACCATGCAAAGGACATGGAATACTTTGTCCCTCAGTATATGCTTGCTGTTGCTGGTGATCAGGCTCTGAGAGTAACCTTGAAGGTCACATAGTACCTACCTTAAGAGATTGTCCTACTTCCTAAAAGAATGTTCTCTATCACAATGCCTGGTCCTGACCTGGAGTGCCCATCAGATGGGAGAGGCTGGGGAGGGGAGAGTCATCTCAATGCAGCTCCAGCCCTGTGGCTAGGACATTCTGCAGAGTTCTCTGGGACACTTCACGTTGGTATCTGGACCCTTCACAGCAACTATGAGAGGCAGGTTCTGGCTATTTACTTTGTTCTGGGCTCTAAGGAAAACTCCTGGAATTTTGCTTTCCTGGAGTTAAGGGCTGTGACTCTACTGGATCCCGTTCCTATTGCTGGTGCATCCCCACAGGACCTACCTCAACCTATGCCCCAGGAAAAATCATTGTTCTGGCACTTTCCCCTTTTTCTGACAAAGTATTATCTCTAAAGCTGAAGGGATTTGCAAAGTTGAAGAAAAGCAGTGTGTGGTATTGTATTTACAAAGGATAGACAAAGTGACTGCAAAACAGAATAAGCCTACCTCATCTGTCAGGCATTCAGAATGCAATTTCAAAGAGGGAGAGGGAAATGAGTACTCTGAACCCAATTTGACCTACTCTTCCCTAAAAATCACGGAATGCCATCCACACTCCCTTAATTAACTGTTGTTTCATAAGAATGTATGAGTATGGAGGGTATATTTTATTCCCATTTTGAAAAAAGAACAATTTGCTGTTCTTAAGAAAATTTTTTAGACCCTGGATACAGTCTGTATTTGGCTCATTTCTTTGTTTTTGTAGAAACGGCGTCTTCACTACACTGCCCAGTCTGGTCTTGAACGCCTGGCCTCAAGCACAGTCTTTGAATGGGGGAAATTGTCTTAGTTAGAAAACATCATTTGCTCATTTATTTATTTAGTATTTTATGGAACTACTTTATTCAGAAAATAGAACTAGTTCTGTGAATGATATAAAACTGAATAGTAATTTCTCCCTTTAAAATATTAAATTTGATTGGGGGAAGCAGACCACATGTATCAATGTTAACATTAGAAATTATAAATAAAATACTGGTTGGCAATAGTGGCTCACACCTGTAATCCCAGCAGTTTGGGAAGCCGAGGCAAGTGGATCACCTGAGGTCAGGAGTTTGAGACCAGCCTGGCCTCAAACTCACCTTTAGTAGAGATAGTGAAATCACATCTCTACTAAAAATACAAAAATTAGCTGGGCATGGTGCTGGGCACCTATAATCCCAGTTCCTCGGAAGGGTGAAGCAGGAGAATCACTTGAACCCAGGAGGCGGAGATTGCAGTGAGCTGATATCATGTCATTGCACTCTAGCCTGGGTGACAAGAGCGAAACTCCGTTTAAAAAAAAAAAGAAAAGAAATTATAAATACTGTGAAACCATGAAGGAAAATGCTTATGGGTGGGTAGGCATGCAAGTTCTGTGGAAAGGTGCTTCGGAGCTGGGCACGAGAGGAAAGGTAAGGTGTCAGCAGACAGAGCTTGGTGTCCCAGCAAGGCTGTGCACAAAGGCACAAGGGTGGGAAGGCTGGAGTCTGGGTGGTGAAAAGGCCGAGTGGAGTGCAGGATGTGGGGAGGACTGGGAGATGAGCTCAGTGTTTCCTCATGTTTGGAATCAGATTATGCAACTCTGGCAGAATATCAGAATATCGCAGAAGCAATGCTGTGTTCTTCTCGTTGTATCATATCAGGTAGCACAGGATTTCTATTTGTCTCATTACTGATGGAATTTATGTTAATCATTTGATTAATGATCTCTGTTAAGTTTCTCCACTGTAAAATTATTTTTAACAGAATGACAATTAAAACACAACATATCAAAATTTGTGGGAAGCAGTTAGAGCTTATAGCTTTAGATGCTTCTATTTGAAAATAAGAAGCTCTAAGCTGGGTGTGGTGCCTCATACCTGTAATCCCAGGATTTTAGGAGGTCTGGATAAATCACTTGAGCTTGGGAGTTTGAGACCACCTCAGACAACAAAGTGATACCCTGTCTCTACAAAAAAAAAAAAAAAAAACAATGAAAACTAAAATTAAAAAATAAAAAGCCAAGATTCTAAATCAATAAGTTTAAGAAGCAAAAAAGGGGCTCCAGTCATATCCAAAGTAAGTAGAAGAAAGTAATAAGAAATCAATAAAATAGAAAAAGACAAAATAATCAATGAAACCAATTCTTGGCTCTTAGAAATGTTTTAAAACTGATAAACTTGGCCAGGTGTGGTGACTCAACCTGTAATCCTAGCATTTTGGGAAACTGAGGCAGGAAGATTACTTGACACAAGAGTTCGAGTTCAGAATGGGCAACACAGTGAGACCCCATCTCTGAAAAAAAAATATATATATATATATACCTGGGCATGGTGGCCCACACCTGTAGTTCCAGCTACTCAGGAGGCTAAAGTGGGAGGATTGCTTGAGACCAGGAGGTTAAGACTACAGTGAGCTGAGCTCATACCACACACGTCAGCCTGTGCAGAGTGAGACCCTATCTCAAAAAATAAAAATAAAAAATTGATAAACATATAGTTAGACTGATAAGAAAAAAAGAGAAGACGTTAAAAGTATCAAGAATGAAAAAAGCCACATCACAACTGATCCAACAGATAGATGCAAAAAGGGTAGTAAGAATATTATGAACAATTTCATGCCAATAAATTCAAAACCTTAAAATAAATTCCTTGAAAGACACATATTACCAAAATTGACAAAAGAAGAAACTGAGATTCTTAACAACCATATCTAAATTAAAGAGATTTAATTGAGAATTAAATTCCCATAAGAAAACTCCAGACCCAGATGGTTTAGTGTTGAATTTTATCAGACATTTAAGAAAGAAGTAATACCAAGCCTACACAAAATTATTTTCTAGAAACAAAGAAGGAAAGAACATTGCCAGCTCAGCATCATCTTGATATCAAAACTTGACAAGGACATTACAAGAATAGAATACGACAAGCCATTTCATCCCACGAGGAAATGTAAAAATCCTTACCAACATATTAGTACCACATTATGCAAAAGACCACTTCAATAGATAGAGAAACTGCATCTGAAAAGACTCACGCTTTTGGAAATTTCTTCTGAATGCCTAACAAGTCTCTCCTCCTTCTCTGGTAGGAGCTCAACTGTGTGAGCTTGATGTGAGTGCTTGTAGCTCTCTGCTCTGCCCATGGAGTTCTTTCATGCTTGCTCTGATGAGTATTCATTGACAAGCTCAAGAGATCCACATACAGATTGGCAGGCTCTTTCTGCCATAGTTCTCCTTATCTTCTTACTCTGCCTCCTCAACTAAGAGCTGGCCCAAATGTATTCCTATTCTGATCTCTTAATTCAGCAAAGCCGCCATCTCTGCTTGGACCCTTCCCATAAGCTGTGGATAGAAAATGCCCTCAGGCAGAAAGCTGGGGAGACTCTGGGTCCTGCCTCTCTCAGGGACCCACAGTCCTCTTGCCTGTTGTCCAATGTCTGAAAATAGTGTTTCATATATTTTGCTCAGATTTCTATTTACTCCAACATGGATTTCAGAAGTGAGATTCTTGGCAAGGAATTTTGAAGGTAGAATCACAATAACAGTTGAGAAAGGAGTACTTGGTAATTGGTTCTTTGAGAATACGTAAAGGAAGAGAGAGATCAAAGAGAGTGTCAAGCATTTGAGTTGGACGCCTGATAGAGAATGGTGGGCAGTGGCTGGGGGACACACAGGAAATGCTCAAAAGGTTGAAGAGGCAGGGCTCTGACTTGACGGGCATATGGTGGTCAGAAGAGGTCCACTTGATGGAGTCCACAGCTGTGGGAGGAGAAGCTGTTGTAGTGGATGAAATTTGCCAGGAGACAGGAGCGAGAGGGGAAAAGAAAAAAGAGAGCTAAGGACAGTTTCTTGTAAATGACTTAGGTTGTATTATGAGTAAGAGCCAGCAAAGAAGGCAGAGAACAGAATATAATCAGAGGAGTTATTTCAAAATAGCTAGAAGAGAAGATCTGAAATGTTCCCAACACAAAGAAATGATAGATGTATGAGGTGATGATGGGTTTCCTAAATAATCTGACTTAATTATTACACATTCTATGCATGTATCGAAATATCACATGTACCCCCAAAATATGTATATATATTATATAGCAGTAGAAAAAAAGTTTTAATTCCATCTGGCAATGAAAAGGTCATTGGTGACCACCAAAGACTGCCAGTAAAACATGGGAGCGTGACCTTGACTGCAATGGTTAATGGGGAGTGAGTGTTGAGGAAGTGGAGGCAGGGGAAGAGCAGGTGAAAGGAAGAAGAGAGATCTCAGGGCAGCTGGAGGGTAGTGAGTAGGTGGGCTTGGTTTAGGGCAGACTAAAGCATGGCTGTTAGAGAGAGGCATCTTCCCTGAGCTGTAAATCTAACTTGCTGTTGGTGTGGGTGTTTGGGTCATAGAAATTCCATTTCCATCTATTCATGTCTGTATTTATTGACTGCTCGCCTGGTTCCAAAATGGATTTCAGTAGGCTCGGCTTCCAGTCTGTCATGAACTCATTCGACTCAGCCTCCCTCTTGTGCCCACCCATGTGTCATCCACACTGTGGAGGATGGCGCAGGTCAGTTCGTGAATTGCCAGCACCTAAATATGATGCAGGCTGTCGAAGCCCAGAGCAAAGGGGATTATGAAGAGAACCCTCAGACTCCGCTGCTCCTGCAGAATGTTGGCCCACCAGCTTCACGTCAGGTCCACCCTTCGGTACCTGAGGGTAGGTGCTGCGTCCTGACTGCCCACTGCTCCTCCTGCTGTGGTGGCTAAGACAGGAGTCCCCGCCACACTGAGGTGCCCCTTCTCATAGCTGGGTTTCACTTTGTTTCTGGGCTTCAAAGCAGTGTGGCCTTGCTCTCCTGTGGGCTCTATTTAACTCATTGCTGTCCTGACAGTGACCATGGGCCAGCGGGGCACAGGGCTGTGTGAAGAGCCAGCTATTTCACCTCTGTGCAACTCCAGGCCTCATGAGGGTAGAAGAGCCCCACGGAGTGAAAGTTTCTAAACTGAGCTAACACTATCTCAGCAGGCCCAGGAGGGAAGGGCACTTTGCGTGGTGATCTGGAAGTTTCTGGGGTAAAAGAACCCCACTGCTTGAGGTGATGGATTTTACCCCATAAGAGGGATAAAAGAGCCGCAATGCAGTGAACTCCACCCCGTGGGGTTCTTTGACCGAAAGACTTCCAGATCGCCATGCAAGGTGCCCTTCCTTCCTGGGCCCGCTGAGACAGTGTTCACTCAGCTTTTCAAATATTTTCTCTAAAAAATGCAAGCAGTTGTTAAGAGCTTATTCACTTTTGTCTAGTCAAATTCCCCTCCCGGGGAATTTGACTAGACTGTTCCCAGTTTTCAGGTGTGTCCAAAGAAGCCCCGAGAGGTCAGACGATCCAAAGTCACATGGCTGAGTCAAGATGGAGGAAGGACTGGCATCAAGGCCTCCAGCTTCCTCCTGAATTCTAAGGTCTTGTAAAGGGTCTGTTACTTGCAGGGAGACAGCAGGTTTCTTGTACATCACCCAGTACTCCAAATATCCAGTATATCCCAAATGAATCCCTACAGCCTTATGAGGCATGTAGAGGGATTCTGCACATTTGAGGAGCTCAAATGGTTGATTTTCAACTCCAGGGACACCATAGGGCTGGGAATTCTGACCTTGCTCCTGGTGCCACTGGACATTTCAGTTTGCAGAGATTACACCAGGGCAGCATCCCAGGGCTGTACTTGAGTGTCGCAGAATGAATATGTCTATATTTCAGAAACATTCCTGGCAGGTTTTGTATATTTCGGAGTTCTCAGTCTGCACCAGCTAATTATTTCCCAAAGCTTTTTGTTAGTGGGTTAGGATTGGTGCCCCTCATCCCACACACTGGGAACAGCAGCAGTTCACACCAGGGGAGTGTCTGTTCTGGACGGAAGAGAAAACCAGGAGCACAGCTTGTCATGAGGGGTCCAGCTGCAGACCCTGGGCCATTCAACTGACACAGCAGGGCCAGCTTTTCTCCATCTCAGGGAATTCTTTCATGGCTAATCTCAGAATGACGTTTTGGGCAAAAAATTGTCTAGAAGAAGACAGCCACTTTTGTTTTTACAGTGTGATCCCATTTATATAAAACTTAATAAATTCAAATAGTATTATGTATTGCAGACTTCATACTATACAAAAAAATCTCAGGGGATTGAAATTCTAAATGTTGAACAAAAACCTTAGGGTTTTGTTATATACTTAGGGAAAGTATATACTTATATACTTAGGGGAAAGTATAGGAGACTGTTATCACCTTAAAACTGATAAATACTAAAAGGTAAAATTTCAGCAGAAGAAAAGAAATACAAAATTAAAGAACTAACCAGAACCCAGGGAAAGATATTTACAACACATATGACTGAAAAATTATTTTTATATTCTCATGTATTTTAAAAAAACAGCCACTTTTTAGAAGTACCATTTGATCCAGCAATATCACTACTGGGTGTCTACCCAGAAGAAAAGAAGATACCTGCACATGCATGTTTATAGCAACACAATTTGCAATTGTAAAACTGTGGAACCAGCTCACGAGTGGATAAACAAACTGTGGTGTGTGTATATATATATATATATATATATATATATGTGTGTGTGTGTGTGTGTGTGTGTGTGTGTGATATATATATGTGATATACATGTGATATATATGTGTGTGTATATATATCTGTGTGTGTGTGTGTGTATATATATATATATATATATATATGATGGAATACCACTCAGCCATAAAAAGGAATGAATTAATGGCATTTGCAGCAAGCTGGATAGGATTGGAGACTATGATTCTAGGTGAACTAACACAGGAATGGAAAACCAGACATCATATGTTCTCACTCATAAGTGGGAGCTAAGCTATGAGGATGCAAAGGCATAAGAACGACACAGTGGACTTTGGGGACTTGGGGGAAAGGGCTGGGGGTGGGGGATAAAAGACTACAAATTGGGTTCAGTGTATGCTGTGCAGGTGATGAGTGCACCAAAATCTCACAAATCACCATTAAAGAACTTACTCATGTAACCAAACACCACCTGTTCCCCAAAAGCCTTTGGAAATGAAACATTTAAAAATAATAATTTTTAAAATAAAAATAAATATGTCTTATCAAAATAAAATAAAATAACAGCCACTTTTAATTTAAGTGAGGTCCCTCAGCAGGTCAGCTGGACCACTCTCACTGCCTGCCCCACGCTGTGGAAAATATATAGAAATACGATCTATTTCTTTCTTTGAACAGCCTGGACTGGAAATAATAGAATCTGTTATGGGCTGAATGGTGTTTCCTCAAAATGCTGATGCTGAAGTCCACACACTCAATGTGACTGTATTTGGAGGTGGGGCCTGTGAGGAGGAGAGGAAGTTTAAATGAGGTCAGGAGGCACTTTGACCTTGGACTTCCAGCCTCTAGAACTGCGAGAAAATGAATGTCTATGGTTTAAGCCTCACAGCCTATGGTATTTCTTTATGAGTGTTTATTTAAAATCCACTATTTTGAAAATGAGGATGTTAGGGCCCTGAGATGTGATTTGGTGGAAGTCAACATAGCATCTGAGTGACAAAGCCAAAACCAGAACCAGATTTGCAAGCCATTCCTCATCATGCCACGACACATGCTTTAAATCTAAGCTATCTGCACCCCAACCTCAACAGACAACACTATTCGTTTTACTTGCATGAGTTTCTGCTGTCTTCCTGAGCATGTCACAGGACGAGACAACACAGATTCGAAGCGTTTATCAAAGAGCGATTTTAATCCAGAGCTTTTCAGGTGTGCAAACTCAAATGTTTCACGGACTCAGGCAGGTGAATGTGAGAAGTGGCTGGGTAAAATGCAATAAGGAGTGGTGAGGGTTGTGGCAAATGGAGCCAGTCTGCTCTGAAGGCCTGCTTTGTACATTCCAATTTTTTAATCACTAAAGCCAAAAGCAAACACATCTGGCTTGTAGGTCATCCATCTGCCACCTCTATCTGGGTAGGCAAGGCTAGGCTGCAAAAATAAATCCTGAAGTCTCAGTGGCTCATCACAATAAAAGCATATTGCTCACTTATGTCACATGGTAATGTGGTTGGAGATTGGGGTGGGCTCTGCTATACACAGTTGTTCAAAGATCTGGCTCCTTCCATCTTGGGGAACCACCAGTCCCAACACATGGCCTTCAAGCCTGTAGCAGAAGGACGTGAGAAAGAGAATGCGAGGGAGCTGGTTGATGTGCCAAGCTTGGAAGTGGCATCTGTCATTTTGGCCCTCATGCTACCATCTAAAGCCAGGCCCACGGCCCCACCTGGAAGGAGGGGCGCTGGAAGTATCCCTTGGTTTGCAAGGTCTGAAACAGTTTGTGGGCAGACAGCATTGTCTTGGCCTCACCTGTTCACAGGTGCTGTGCCATGCCCCATCACGCCTGAGTCTCACAGCTCACTCTGGGAGGCAGGCTGCATTCATAACCTCACTTTACTGATGACAGTAACCAAGGACCACAGGTGTCAGGCCACCTCTCCCGATCACAGACCACTAAAAGGCAGAGCCAGGATTCCTGCCCTGTAACCCCCAGCCCAGCCCTCTCTTCAGCCCAGTTCCCAGAGCCACTCACCACGTGGCAAGGGACAGAAGGAGGTTTCTGGCTCTGGGCTATTCTATCAATAAGGGGTGTGGTGTGATGGCGATGCTGTTCCTCCAGCTCCAAGTACAAAGCACCTTTTCTGGATGAAAGCCTCATGGCTTTTTCTCTGTATACAGAAGGTGCCCAGATATAGAGGGAAGAGATGGGAGCTAGGACTGAAGACTGCCCTGTGGTTTCCAGGTAAGTCTGTGGATTCTGTTGAGGGCCGCGATTAAGAAGAACCAGATTCCCATCTACCAGTGTCGCTGGCTGTGCTGGGCAGTCCAGGGCAGGAGACTCAGTGTCATCCCTCTGGATGTGGCTCCACCAGGCCAGCAAAAGACACGGTGATGGGGCGGGCTGGACGAGCAGGAATGCCTGAGACGAGAGGTGCCATCAGGATGAAGCATTGTGCTGTAGGACTCTGGAAATGGGGAAGCTACTCTCAGTGGTATCGGGCTGGAGAAAGGCAAACAGGCAAACGAGTAACTTCTTTTGCTTTTTATTTTTCTGTACTTATTTTTGCTTTATTCCTTTCATCTGGGAATCTCAAGAACTCACCTGGAATGAACTTCTTGTCAACACGGCATTTGAAAGTTTTGAGGAGCTCGGAGCTCAGCTAGCTCAGCTGGGAGGGGAACGGGCAGTGAGCAGGGTGGGCCAGTGCCTGATGCAGCTTTGCCAACTGGACCCTCTCTTTTCCAAGGCAACTCTCCTGGTCAGCAGCCTCACGGTCCCAGGGATGGGCTCCTGACACTGTGCCATCTGGACTCTTTTTGGTGAGAGGAACCAAATCTCATTCAGGTCACCTCAAACCATGGGTTGAGACTGGTATTTTAAGAACACATATGACTCAAAGAATTCAAAAAAAGAGGAACAATCAGGCCTTTTATATAAAACACCGGGGCTGTGGTAACAGGTGGGCCTGGCAGGCTGGCCTGGACGGTTCTTTGAGCTGCTGCTGCAGGCCCTGCTGTCTGTGCTGCCTCCAACCACCTCCTTGCCTCTACTTCCCAGGGCTGGGGCCCCACACAGTGGACCCGGGCCACCCCATTTGGCGGGAGCAGGTGGGAAGTTTGCCTTAGTGAGGAATGGAGGCCATGGCGTGCACCGTGGTTGCTGGGTCCGATGTGTGGAAAGAAGCACTATTTTATTGGAATCCCTGACAACCCTGAAGTGCCTTTGTGCAGGAAGGATGAGGTGAGGTGAGAAGGGTCCCTCATCTCAATTCACGGTTCTTAATTTGTGGGGCGTGAGGGGACCTGCGGCCTCCTTCGACTTGTGTAAAAATATTCTGTGTATGGGCATGAGCACACTTTTTCTGGGAAGAATATCTGTAATATTTTATCACACTCTCGAAGGGCTCTTGACCTACACGTGGCTCTGCTCCCCCAGAGAATGCAAGGGGGCTCTGAAATCTGCCCACCTTGACCTCCCAAAGTTCTGGGATTACAGGTGTGAGCCACTGTGCCAGGTCTGCCTCCTGAGATTTTAAAATGCCTGTTTACGGGTTTGGTTGTTTTCTGATTTGTAAAGCAGTCTGTGCTTATGTGATGAGAGAAGAAACGATGTAATAGAAGGTGACATGCAAAAGCAGAATACACAATTGTTATTTCTACTCTGCAAAAGTGGGTATTCACCGTGTGTCTACTATGCTTCCTGGCTGCTGAGGATACAGCGGAAGAAGAGAACAGACGTGAATCTTTTTCCTTGTGGAGACTGCTGTCTTGGATGGGGAGGCTGGGTATCCATAACACAAAAACAGACAACAGCCGCAAAGATGAGTGACCCGTGGGGGCTGTTGGGTGGTGGTGAGTGCTAGGGAGGGGTAGGGTGGCCTCGCCACCAGGCAGCATCTGCAGGCACAGACCTTGAGGATCTCTGGGAGAGGCTGGCTGGGCAGAGGAGGAGAGGAAGGGCAAGTGCCAAGGCCCTGGGACAGGAGTTTGGGGCCTGCTGGGCGTGAAAGACCCTGTGCAACTGGCTTTCAGAAGTCAAGCAGAAGCTTCCAGATGTTCATTGATGAAGCTGATGAATGGGGGTGAGAAGGCACAGCCCCCACAAGCCCATCAACTTAGTGAGCTCAGAAGTCATTTTGTGTTCCATCTGTCCCCATAGAGTGAACTGGTCTGGGATCCTCCATCACCGAGAACACAGATTCAGTGGTGAGAGGAAAAGAATGTGCTTTTTGTAGAAGATTTAGAAAACATGGAAGAGAGAAAACAAGGAACTGGGGATCTTCAGGTGCACAGGCTCGCTCTCCTCAGCTTCAGCCAGCAGGACAGACGGCGGAGTCATTATCCAGCGCCGTTGGCCACGAGCCTGTCTTCTTTCTGCTTTCAAAGCAGCCGCATCACGTGGCTTCTCCCTGACCTCCCGAGCTGTGGGTAAGTACAATCCGCATAATTTAAAAGAGATGCAGTCATTGCTCCACAGTGTCGTTGAAAATACTCCAGGGCAGCGTAGGTGGGTGGGGTGGATTCATTTACACAAAGACCTGAGGCCTCTGGGGGGCCACGTGCTGGCCAGCTCTCCTGTGTCTGATGGGGCTGGGGCTGGGGCTGAGGCTGGTTGTGGGGTGGGGATTTGCCGAGGCCTAGGGCTCTTGCAGAGTGAAAAACCCTCTGCTTTTACTTAGGGTTGGTGAGATCATTATCCAACAGCATGGCCACAGGAGAGAGCCTTTTCCAGGTTCCTCAAGTGATAAAAGACCACTCTCCTGATGAGGAACGGCTTGGAATGAGAGTGCTGCTTGGCTCTCACTGCAAACTACAGTTCCAGTCAGCATATAATGAGCTACACACATATATTTGGGACTAGAAGTGAGCGCAGAAAGCAAGCATTCTGGCAGCCTAGGATGTGAGTTGTTTTGACTTTAAAAAATCATCTTTGAGGCTGAAAATATGAGGTTTTTTTTCCTCCCTAACATAAATATGCGCTCACTCTAAAGAACCCCAGGCATCCAGGCAGCACATACCATTTCCCGAAATGCAGCAGGAGGCTGCTACAGTGGACGCACATTTTGCTCACGGTCCTCCCTCACATTTCTCTCTGGAAAAAACCCAAAAAACCAAAACCAGCTGCTGGTGGAACTACTTCTTAAAAGGGCACAAGGCAGGTTCAAAAAGAATCACGGATTTTTTTTCCATCTCAGTCTCCACCCAGTCACACAAAACAAACAACAAAACTCAACCCAAAAAGAGGGTTGAGCGACGTTTGCTTTGACTACCTGTGTGTTTTCTGGCATTAAGCACTTATTTGTGGGCTGACAGTTTGCAGCATTTATAAAGCATCTTGGCCTCCTCATGGGACTCGTGTGAGGTCTTGCCACCCACTCGTAGAAGCTGTAGCCCCCTCTCTCCACTGCTGTGGCCACCAGAGTGTGGATGGGGAGGGTGGGCCCCAGCACACAACTGTAACCAGGCCTACACGTTGGGTGTGGAGAGCTGCTCATTAGGAGGGCTTGGTCCAGCTGGGGCCTCTGTGAGTGGCAGGAACTCTAATGTCACCCATGAGTACCCCTAATAATATTATTCAGCACAGTCCACTGAATCCGAAACTTTTCCTTGGTCCCTGCACTCATGTCATACAAAATGCAAAAACCCAAACTGCCAGACCAAGTGTTTCTATCTGCATCTTACCTTTCTTACCTGTCACTCCAGGGAATACTTGGGAAGAATGTTCTCAGTGGTGTGTGAGTTTGACTCAGCATCAACCCCTCCTGGGCCGCCCCTCTGTTCTGTTCAGATCAGGTGATCCGTGCTCTGGCATATTGGTGGTCTGCAGTGATGTGGGTGGTCCTGTATGCTGAGAGGCCTTTGGTCGCCCCTCACTGGAGCAGGACCAGCTGGTCCTGGAAACACACTTGACACATTGGGACCTGCGTTTTGAGCTACCATACATCATGGGTCTTATTTGGGATTCAGAATATGTCCTGGAGAGCAAAGAACTTGGGAGTGTAACAGTGTCATTTGGCAGGGACCAGAGACTAAGCATTATCTTCTAAGGGGGCTCTTCCCCAAGCACCTTCCACACAGCCGCCAGGGGGCCCCTCCCAGCTTGCTGAGTGTCTGCAGAGCCCCTGCTATTGATGTGTGTATTTAGATCTCTCAGTGTCCTCCCATCGAAGTAAATGAGAGGGCTCGGCTTAACCTACACTGTGCTTCCCTGTATGTACATGTATGCACGCACTCAACACAGCACATAGCACACACACACTCAATACCCAGCACATACACACATGCACACACTCAACACAGCACATACACACATGCGCACACTCAACACAGCACATACACACTCAACACAACACATACACACACAATACCCAGAACATACACACACACTCAATACCCAGCACACACAAGCACACACTCAACACAGCACATACACACATGCGCACACTAAACACAGCACATACACACACACTCAACGCAGCACATACACACATACTCAATACCCAGCACACACATGCACACACTCAACACAGCACATACACACATACACACACTCAACACAGCACATACACACACACACACTCAAGACAGCACATACACACACACACACACACAATACCCAGCACATACACACACACTCAATACCCAGCACATACACGCATGCACACACTCAACACAGCACATACACACACACACTCAATACCCAGCACACACATGCACACATACCCACAGACTGAGTGGCCAGTGCTGATGGGAAGGAGTACTGGCAGAGAAAGATTTGGGGGCCAACACCCAGGCTGAGAGCTTACATGGGGCCCTGGGATTATGGTCAGGGTCTTGGAGAAAGGGGCTACAGGTAGTGTGAAGCGGGTTGTTTTCAGAAAGGCCTGTATTAGACTCTATTCTTCAAGGGTCAGAT
>NW_016107357.1:10160453-10166025 GCF_001604975.1 Cebus imitator
TGCATCTATCTATGTGTCATCTATCTATCATCTCTCTATCTGTCTATCTATCTATCATATATTTTTGATCTTGGTTACACCAGATAAGGTGAGGATTTTGCAGGTAAGCATGTGGAAGCTAAAGGCTAGCAAGACTTGGTCAGGAATACCAATGTGTCCTCTCTCACTGGGACCAACCAGCCGCTGAGGGATTTGCAATGTGATGAAACAGGCCTAAGCCCTGACTGGCTGGGGGACCCAGAGCCTCACAGGTTAGTCGGCCAAATGCGGACAGTAGAAGAAACAATGCACAAGAGTTTTCTGAAAAGCAGAAATCAGCGTGCCCTGGAGTAGTCATGGCAGCAAATTAGCAGCAGTCAGTGGCAAGGTGCCCACAGCTGGGCTTTTCCCGTCCTCTTTTTCACATGCCACAGGGGACTGGTTGCTACAAGGGAGCCTCAGTTGGCACCACTCCACTGTTTATATTTGGTCATTTATTCCCAATCCTCATGAGTCAACCAGAGAGCTCTGCCAGTGGTGATGATTCTGCGGAGCTGTTTTATCTGGAGCAGTGCCATGGACTCTGCGCTGATGCATTCTCCCTGAAGGAAAACAGGAAAAGATAGCTGTACACAGGCAAAATATGTACATATTTCACTGGGGCAGCCGCAAAGCCAGAATAAGTGAACCAGTTCAGCTAAAATAAAAGCCAACCCAAACACGAAACCACATAAGCCCAGGAAATTTTGTTGAAAAAAAAGAAAGATGTAAAGAAGGAGGAGAAAGATGCAACGCACGCTGGGGAACCCTGTTTCAGACGCTGTTTTGGTGATCCTCATGCAGGTGAAATCACTTTCCACAGAGGTCCTGGGGGCTTCGGGGGCTAACTCTCCCCACAGTCTCACTGAGGTTGGTGCGTGCCCTGGGCTGATTCCTCACTATGTATCCTAACACTCTCCTTTCTTTCACCCAGAGCCTGGAGAGCTAAACCCTACATTTCCTAGGCCCAAGGCTCCAGATGTGACTAGTATCTGCCAAGCAAATTCCCTCCTGGAAGGGTTGATTTCAGAGCAGAGTTAAGGGGAACAAGAGGCGGGACACAAGACTTTGAGTTTTGCAGGTGCGGGACTGTAGCAGAAAGATCATGGTTCTGCAGTCAGCAGCTGCAGGAGCAGCGCCTCGATTTCTTGGAGGCAGCTTTCCCTGTGCAGCTCTGCGGACTGCAGTGCTAACTGTGGGTTTCTGATTCAGCAGGCAGCCTCCTCAGGGCAGCAGGAGCTGTGGGGACTGTGGGGACTGTGGGGACTGGGGTGACTTTGGCAACCAGTCCTGCAGTGTGGCTTCAGATGTGATTCCTAGAAGCTCAGCCTCAAATCTGTTTCTTCAGCTCTCCCAATGATTCTGTAAACCATTTCAAACCCTGAATAAGTTATTCGCCGCTTACACTAGTGAGAGTGTGTCGTGTTCTGTGTAACTCAGTGCTGATGGATCAGAGTATAAAATGGATTGGAGCCGGGCTTTCTGACTCACACCTGTAATTTCAGCACTTTGAGAGGCCAAGGTAGGAGGATTGCTTGAGCCCAGGAGTTTGAGAGCAGCCTGGGCAGCACAGTGAAACCCCTGTCTCTACAAAACATTTAAAAATTACCCAGGTGTGGCGGTGAATGACTGTAGTCCCCAATACTAGGGAGGCTGAGGTGGGAGGATCACTTGAGCCCAGGAGGTTAAGGCTGCAGCAAGCTATGATTGGGCCACTGCACTCCAACCTCATGACAGAAAGAGACCCTGCCTGTCTCTAAATAAATAAATAAAGCAGAACCAGATTGGCTGTGCTCACTTAACAATGAAAAGGATGGCATGGAGGCTCAAGGCAATCTTGGTAAGTTGCTAAGTTTAAGCCTAATATGAATGATAAAGGAGAGTTTGCCAACTTTTAACTTTCTCAATTTCAGAAATTCTCACTAATTCCATCATTTATCCCCTTTGAGATCCAGGAGGAATTCTTCCCCACATTGTAAACGATGCTGAAACACTGAGCTGGTTGTCTCTTTGAGATGAAACATCCTTGGGGACCAATAGGGTCTGGACATGGTATACACAGAGACAGAAAACCACTGTCACTTATACAGATTCTTGATAGCAAATATTTTTTGGAAGAATTGTCTCCCAGCCATTCCCAGTGTGTTGTACTTGGATCAGAAAGCAGTGCTGAGGTTGCTGTTCCCTCCATGATCTGGCCAATTCTCATCTTCTCCAGACTATGGTAGGCGGAATAATGCTCCCCAAAGATACCTGTGCCCGAATCTCTAGAACCTGTGACTACGTTATGTTACATGGCAAAGGGGATGGAGATTGCAGATGGAATTAAGGTGGCTAAATAAACTGACCTTAAGGTAGGGAGATTATCTTAGACTATCCAGGTGAGACCAATGTCCTTGTTCAAGAACAAGAGTCCTTAAACGTAGAAGAGGCAGGCAGAAGAGGATCAGAGGGAGATGTGATACAGAAGAATGATCAGAGAGATGCAGCATTGCTGGCTTTGAAGATGGAGCAAAGTGGTCATGAGCTAAGGAAGGGGGCAGCCTTTAGAAACCGGAAGAGGGCAGCTGGGCATGGTGGCTCACGCCTGTAATCCCAGCACTTTGGGAGGCAGAGGTGGGCAGATCACTTGAGGTCAGAGTTCAAGATCAGTCTGGCCAAAGTGTCGATAACCCGATAACCCGTCTCTACTAAAAATACAAACATTAGCTGGGCGTGGTGGTGTGTGCTTGTAATCCCAGCTACTCAGGAAGCTGAGGCAGGAGAATTGCTTGAACCCAGGAGGCAGAGGTTTGCAGTAAGCCGGAAATCACGCCACTGCACTCCAGCCTGTGCGACAGAACAAAAAAAAGAAACTGGAAGAGGGAAGGAAGAACTCTCCCCTAGAGCCTCCACAAGGAAAGCAGCCTTGTCAAAACTCTGACTATTACCCAATAAGAATTGTGTCAGACCTCTGACCTCCAGAACTGTATTATAAGATAATAAATTTGTATTATTGAAGCCCCCAGGTTTGCGAAATGTGTTGCAGTAGCAGAAGACAAACCTTATGGTCCACTCATGTCACTCCATCAAACTCCAAGGGTGTTCATGGCTAAGGAAGCTGTTTTGGGGTTGTGGCTGCTGGAGAAGAAGAGTTTGCAAATAAATTTTCATTCTCTAAGAAGACTGGCCAATGGAAAAATCATGCTTCCCTTCCCTAAGTATGAACAGAAATCTTTAGTAGCTTTAATTGGACAGAAACAATGTGTAAATGATATGTAAAAGCAAATTTCTCAAAATTGATGATGGCTGTATTACATAATTCTATACAAGCAGTCTGGTGTGTGGGATCCTATTTCCCTGATAAGATGAAAAGAAAAACTATCCTATGGTAAAAAATTGAAGGCTGTATCAATTGCAAGTGGGAAAAAATTAGAGTTGAAATGCTATTATGAGTCATTTTGACCAGACCTACTGAATACAATGTTAAAACTTAAACGTACTGTCTCAAACACTGCGGAAGCACTTCATGAAGCCCCTTCTTGCGGCCATGCACTGTTCTCACGGCTGAGTGCGTCTCTGATGGATGTTCCCAGAGGACAGGAACAAAGTGTCTCAGCTCTCTCTGTGTGATCCTTTTAGGAGCTCTTCTCACAGGCCCCCAAAGCAGGAATTTAACAAATATTTATTGGCCAAAAGGCACTTAGTTTGTGGCTACCACTTGATAAAATGTTCATCTGTGCATTAAACCTTGCCTTCAGTACCAAAGAGCTAATGAAGCTCCACAAGGTGTTCATCTAATAAGCACCCCAGGAAGACCTGGCCTGGGAGAGTCTGACTGCATGAAGAGGACCATGCCCTGGCAGTGCCAATAGCAGATGGCTAGGAGCCGGTGGCAAGAGCAGTAAGGGTGAGGTCGGGGTGGAGTGAGGAGGGCTATAAAGAACTCTGAGCACCTGGGGGCAGCCCAGAACTGGAAGAGTGGGGGAGGTGAGGCTGGGGAGGTGGAATCATAAAACAGAAAGTGTTGAAAACCCCTTACACTGGCAGCAGTAGAAATAAGGAGACCCCAAATATGTGGGAGCAGGTCTTCATCTACCATTCTTTACCCATTCTGAGATATCTACAGTCAGTCCTCCCTATCAGTGGATTCAGCCTCTGCGGGCTCAACTAAGCACAGATTGAAAATATTCTAAGTAAATAAATAAATAAAATAACAACACAACAATAAAAAATAATACAAATAAACTACTACCATATCCCAGCTATTTACATAGCATTTACATTGTATTAGGTATGAGAAGTCATCTAAGATAATTTAAAGTATATGGGAGGATGTGCATAGGTTACATGCAAATACTATGCCATTTTATATCAGGGATGTAAGCATCTGCAGAGTTTGTATCAGAGAGGGTCCTGGAACCAATCCCCTGTGGATGCTGAGGGCCAACTGTATATATTTTTCACACTTGTGCATACTGAAACAGCACTGATGTTACAACTGATCCTGTTTTAAAACCACAGTCATCATCTGCCCAGAAGTGAACATGGTTGTTACTTGTGACAGCAGAACTGGACCACTGTAGTTCTTTGATGTTTCAATCAACAAACAGGACAATTTGGGGAAGGATAGAAGTGAGCCCTACTTGACATCCAAAACCTTTTCATGGAATTGCACTGCAGTGGAAAACCTTTTATAAATTGGCCATGTCTGGCAGGGTCACAAAAGCACCGGAATCAGACCTCGCAGAATGGGAATTAGAGCCCTGAAAGAAGATCCTGGAAGCAGTCAAGGGGGCATGGGGGCATCTCAACAGCAAGTGAAAAAACACAAATGAAACTTTGAGTTAAAAATGACTTGGAAGAATCAGACTCTGCCTGCGAAGAGGTTTTCGGAACATCTTAAACCAGTTCATTTCAATCATATTTTCCCTTTTATGTCTGCATAAGTGTTCTACTTAGGCACAGAGTTTAAAAATACAAGTCTAAAAGAGCTTTTTCAGTAAGTGCAAACTAAAATTTCTAATAGAAAAGCATTGTGCCATAGTTTAATTGACAACGTTGTTTTCTTTCTTAGCGTTCAGAAAATAGTGGTGCATCTTATAATCAATAGTGTCTCAGATCTAATGAAATATGACAATTTTCTCTTTAGCTGTGTTAATTTGCTATTAAACCCACCAAAGGAATTTTAACTTTTAGATATTGTATTATTATTTCTAGAAGTTCTATTTGTCCTTTTAAAAATATGCTAGGTCACTTTTTATAGATTCCTGTTATCTGGAATTATTTTTAAGCCTATTTTATTTCTTTAAACATGGTGAGCATCATTATTTGACTTTGTCTGATAATTTCAATACCTAAATATTAAAGGCATATTTGTTCCATTTATTCTTTCAGTTGTTTTTTGTCTGTGATGCCTTGTTTCCTTGTGTACTTGGCTAGTTTTCACTGTGTACTACTCATTGTCCTTGTAAAAGAATTTCTAGGTCTATGTTTAGAAGATGCTTATCCGGCCGGGCGCGGTGGCTCAAGCCTGTAATCCCAGCACTTTGGGAGGCCGAGGCGGGTGGATCAC
>NW_016107357.1:10166333-10186568 GCF_001604975.1 Cebus imitator
AAAAAAAAAAAAAAAAAAAAAAAAGAAGATGCTTATCCATAATAGAATTTGGGGTTCATTCTTCTAGGCACCTGAAGACACTACCAGCCTGGGACTACTTTAAAATAAATTCATAATTAAAGGTTTCCGGTACTATCCAGGTGATGTGCAACTATGATGCACATCCTTACGAGAGTCACCCTGTGGTCACAATTCCTTAGGGGCTATGACTGTTTTTCTGATATTTTTCCTCTGCTCTAATTATCACCAAGAGAACCTTACCTGCAGTCTCCCAGAGGTGGAAAGTGAGGTGGTTTTATTTCTGGTTAACCACTGTCCTTAGGCTGTAGGCTGCTGAAATCCCAGCTTATGTGGAGAAGGTATCCTGTTAGACTTCCCTCCTTTGGTCAACACTGGGCCTTAACTCCTGGTCCCCGGCCCTCAATGCTGCTAAAACTGAAGGCCAGGCCTACCTGGCTTGGCAAAGGACCTGGGGTAGAAGCAGCCTCTCCTCTCCTTGTTTCTCTGTTTCTGCTCACCATAGGCTTTGGCCTGGAAGTTTCTTACAACTTTGTCAGCTGTTTGACACTGTTAAGGAGACGTTTTGAATATTTAAATTAGAGCTTTGATTGTTTTCATAGGGTGAATTGGTTTCAAATAACTTGGCTGAAATTTCTATAAGAAAACAATCTCTATTGTTGTTTTATTATTGTTCTATTTGACAGTACCTTGTTCATAGACACTGAGGCCTTCTACAGTGTGGTGAGAATCAAAAGCAGAGAGCCAAAGCTGCTGCAGAAAAGGAGCAGAGGGAAAGAGCAAGGCCCCCATGAGCCTGGGGACTGGCATGTCCCTGTAAAGTCAATTTCCTCACTGTTGTTGGGGAAAGAGTCCTGGGCATTCTCCCCTACCAATGACTTTGATCCTATGACACTTGGTATCAGTTCATCAATTTGGTGCCCAATCAAATAAGTTGTTCTTTACTCTTTCACAAGCAGATCCCTTGACCACATGGAATATCTGGGAGAGTGGGACTATACATTGTCTTTCCGTTTGTATTTCACTCAATTTCAAAAAGAACAGAAGATACTAGAGTCTGGGAAGGGCAGGGGGAATTGATGGATAGGGGGAGATTTTAAAGGATGCAAAATTACCGCTAGATAGAATAAGTTCTAGTGTTTTATAGCACTGTAGGATGACTATAGGTGACAATAACATACTATAGTTTCAAATAGCTAGAAGGAGGATATTAAATGTCCCTAGTATGAAGAATAATAATTGTTTGAGATGGTAGATGTGCCAATTACCCTGATCTGATCACTTTATCTATTAAAATACCACTATGAACCTGACAAATGTGTCAATTAAACAAGTAAAATAAAAATGGGAAAATATTAAAAAGAGTACTATACCCTTCATTGAATAATAAGTTGATTTGGTAGGTTTGCAGTACCTACTAAAGCTAAACTTACAAATACCCTATGATCCAGGAATCCCATTCCTAGAAATATTCCCTCAAAATATTTATATTTCAAATGACGTGGTAAGAATGTTTGCAGCAAGACTGGAAACAATTCCAATTTCCATCAACAGTAGAATGGACAAATAAACTGCAGTACATTCATCCAAGGGAATATACCACACACCCGTGTAAATGGGCAACTGACTGCTACAGCGAAACAGAGAGGAAGCTCAAATACAATGTGAGCGTGATACATCAGAAATTAAAGAGAACTACTGTGTGACTACATTTATGTAAAGTTCAGAAAGAGGCAAAGGTACTCTGTGGTATTAGAAATTAAGATCATGGCTATCTTAATTAAGGCAGTAAAGAGGGAGGCAGTGGGTGGGAGAGAACACGGGGAAGGCCCTGTGTTCTCTTTCTCAGTTGCCTTTCTTTCTTTTCCTTCCTTCCTTCCCTTCTTCCTTCCTTCCTCCTTCCTCTCCTTCTTCCCTTCTTCTCTTTCTTTTCTTTTCTCTCTCTTTCTCTCTTTTCCCTTCCTTCCCTTCCCTTCCCTTCCCTTCCCTCCCTCCCTCCCTCCCTCCCTTTCTTCCTTCCTTCCTTTCCTGCTTTCTTCTCTTCTCTTTTCTTTTCTTTTCTTTCTTTTCTTTTCTTTTCTTTTCTTTTCTTTTCTTTCTTTCCTTCCTTCCTTCCTTCTCTCTTTCTTTCTTTTTCTTTTCTTCAGAGTCTGGCTCTGTCACCCAGGCTGGAGTGCAGTGGCACAATCTTGGTTCACTACAACCTCCGCCTCCTGAGTTCAAGCAATTCTGCCTCAGCCCCCCAAGCAGCTGGGATTACAGGTGCCCATCACCATGCCCAGCTAATTTTTTTGTACTTTTAGCAGAGATGGGCTTTCACCATGTTGGCCAGGCTGGTCTCGAACTCCAGACCTCATGATCTAGGCTGGTCTTGAACTCCTGACCTTGTAATCCACCCACCTCAGCCTCCCAAAGTGCTGAGATTACAGGTGTGAGTCACTGCGCCCTGCCCTCTTGATTGCATTTCTATATTGTGTTTTTGGTTTCTCCGGTGTATTGACTTTGTGAGTCCCTATTAAGCTGTGTATTTATTTATGTATTTGCTTGATTTTATTTTTATTTTTAGAGACAGGGCTTCTGTCACTCAGTCTGCAGTGCAATGGTGTGATCGCAGCTCACTGCAGCCTCAACTTCCCAGGCTCAAGTGATCCTCCTGCTTCAGCCTCCCAAGTAGTTGGGACCACAGATGCACACCACCACAGCTGGATAACTTTTTATTTTTTGTAGAAACAGTGTTTCACTATGTTGCCCAGGCTGGTCTCGAGCTCCTGGGCTCAAGTGATATGCCTGCTTCAACCTTCCAAAGTGCTGGGATTACAGGTGTGAGCCATCATGCCCAGCCTTGAACTGTATATTTATGATGTGTGCACTTTTCTCTATTTATAGCTTACATTTTAATTTAAAATGTTGATGCTATAAAAATTTGTTGAATTTTTGTTTGTCCCTAAGAAAGGCCATTTCTACTCAAGTTTTGGATACAGAAAAGTGCAAAGTCCTTCTCCAGATGGCTGTGGGGATCTCCCTCTCTGGGAGTTAACATTGGGGTAACTCGAACCTGATTCTGAAAATCAGCACCAGGGCCTCCTATCACTGGGGCAACTCAGCAATTCCAGAGCTGTGGGAGAGAAACACATCAGTTTACAAACCTGCCAAGCCCTCTCTCATTATTTCACCTTCCCAACATGAATCCAGTTGTGTTTTATTCATCAAAAATATAGATTTTTACTGTTTGCCCTTCCCTCTCTCTAAAGGCGGTGATTATGGTGATCGGTCACCAAAGTCCAGCCCCCGTCCCTCAGGGGGGCTTTCTCCCCCTCCCCCTTTCTAGCACTTGATCCTCTGCCAGCTGCTCTCCTGTGGGTCTGCAAGAGCCCAACTGCTGGGAGGTAACTCATGGGGCCAAGGGGAAACGGCTTTTGTTTCCCATTGTCTGAGGGGCTGGGTCTGGGTAGAAGGATGGTGTTAAATGCAAGGAAAAGTGCATTAAAAATGCACATGGATTATCCATTGATTTGCTGCTCAGGACCCAGTTTGTCTCTGCACAGAACAATTTGATTTATCCTCTGGTCCCCAACGGGTTGTGAGCAGCACACGTGTTCCCTGCCAGAGAGATCATGCACGTGTGTGAAGGACAAAGATGAGCAGCCTGGCTCTCTTCCCTGGGGTCCCAGGCCAAGGGAGGGAGAATCACTAAACTTCGGGTGATTTTAGAAAAATCGAGGCTATACATTTAACAGTCCCACAAGAGTCTCATCTCAACTGAGGCAATTGTCTCAATTTTCTTTGTTTCATTTTGCTGAACAAGCCCATTTTTATCAACATCAGGAAGATTTGGGAAAGAAAATGAGGGTGGGGAGGGGAAGAGAGGACACCATTGATTTGAGGGCAAAAGCTCCTCCATTTTTCAGATGAAAAAGCCTCCAGAAATCCCTCTGTGAAAAGGCAACTCAGCTTCCTGGCTTTCCAGCTCAGTCCTGACTCATAAGCAGGGCAAACCCAGGTTTTGAAGAGCTTTACGCTTATAAAATCTTGGGGACACTTGTTAAGAAAAATAATACAAAATTACAATTACAGAATTGCCAGGGCCTCTTTCAGGGCCTTGGAAAGGGTTCAAATAAGGGAGGGACCCTGAAGGCTTAGCTCTGTTAACTGCATGGTAACATCTTTGCTCATGGAATACTTACTTTATAAAAGCAGGAAGTTCTATCCTTACACAGTTTGAATTTTGCCTTTTTTAAAAAATCAAAATTAAAAAAAAAAACAAAAACACATTTACCTGATGCAAGTTTTCTGAAATTTTTATTTGAAAGGAAATAAGGCTAATGGGAATAGCTGATTTAAACATGCAAGAGGATCCATTCATGTCCATCAACAAATGAATGGCTAAAAGAATTGGTATATCCATACAGTGGAATATTGTTTAGCCTTATCTAAGGAAAGAAATTTGGAAACATTCCACAACATGGATGAACCTTGAAGATATTATGCCAAGTGAATTAAGTCAGTCACATAAGGACAAATACTGTATGATTCTGCTTATAGGAGGTACCTAGAATAGTCAAATTCATAGAGACAGAAAGTAGAATGATGGGTTCCAGGGGCGGAGGGGAGGGAGGAATGGGGAGTTAGTGTTTAACGGGACAGTTTCTGTTTGAGAAGCTAAGAGAGCACTAGAGACGAGTGGTGGTGATGTTAGAACTGTGTGAATGCACCGAATGCCACAGAACTACACATTTAAAAATAGTTAAATGGTGAATTTTGTTACATATGTTTATCATAATTAGAAAAATTACAAGACACGTTTGTAGCTATAACTCCTACTGCCTCCAAACTGAGAGAGACTTTCTCCAAAAGCGATTCCTTGCACGCTCAGATCTTTCCAAATACAACATCCTCAAACATGGAAAATTCAGACATGCACTTTCATCTGGTTTGGGGACATCAAAATGTGGTAAACCCTGATTGAAAAAAAAATCAAACGACTTTTTCTTCCAAATGATTAAGAAGTAACACAACACCAGAATTAGAGTTAGCCGCCAAGGCACACATAATCCTGAGTAAGGAGCTCCATTTCTGCATGAATAATCCAAGCAGGCCAGCAGGGAAGCCATGTGGTTCTTGGGTCGCAGCTGTGTGCTCTGAGATTTGAAAGGCCAGCAAAATAGGCCTTTTTTTTGCAGTTAGTGATGGCAATGTGACCCAGGTCAAGCCATTTAACCTGCCAGGATGGTCACTTCCTTCTCCCCAACCCTAGCTATAAATCTGGGTCAGGAGTAATTGCACCCCACCCTCCAGCTACCCCGGTGGGTGTGGGCTTGGGAAAAACTAATGAGAAACGGGGTGGGGAAGGCAGGGAGCTCATTTGCAGGAGGCGTGATACAACACGAGGCATTTTTGCAGCACCCAGCAACCTGGGTCTGCTGTGGTCACGTCCCATCCTGCTGAATCTGGCCTGTAATAAATAACCACACAAAGACGGGCAGCTCTAGCCTGGAAAGCGTGAGAATGGAAAACCCGCCATCAAGGGACTGGCCACCCTCTGTGCTAATGCTTCTCCCAGGGTGAGGCGACCCAGCTTCGGGAAAGTGGACTCTTAGAGCATCAGCAATTCTAAATTCTAAACTTCCTCCTGGGAAACGGGAGTTTTCATATTGCTCAAAGTTATGATTTCCATTTCAAATGATGTGTTGGTGAGAAACCATTATGAAAACCATCAGATATACCTATTAATGACAACAGCCCCTCATATATATTTATATATAATATATGATACATAATATACATTTTAAATATTAAAAATAAATAGCTTTGTAAATAATGTAAAAATATTTATTCCATTTGATTTTTGGATTTCAACAATCCAAAATCAAAGTTGATTTTTGGATTTTTTTTAATGTTCCTCTCTTTCTTAAAAAGAAAGTATATACACACATACATATTGGCTTTTTTTGTTGTTACTAGCTTGTTCACCTCTAAGGCTGATGGTAAAAATAAATAAAACTTTCGTTATTTCTCCAGCATCGAATGACTGTATATGGAGAATTACATTTAGAATGAGAATCATAAGATTTATTTCAGGATTTATGAGACGATAGAAGCCATGGTGGCCTCCTCATCCCCATTTCACAGATGACTACATTGAAGTTAAAAGGAATTAAGTGACTTGTCCAAGTCTCAGTGAGCATGTGTGTAGGGCTGAGGTGGAAAGGCACCCTCTAACCTGTGCCTCGAGCTCGTCGCTCTGTGTCCTGTGCCCTCTCTGCAGCTTAGGGGCTGACCAGGCTCTTTTTACACTATTCTGAATCCCATTTTTACCTTTACCCTCACCGCCAGCCTACTCTATCCCACTTTTGATCATTTCACCATTGAAGGAAAGGAAAGTAGGAAGTGAGGGTGCAGGATGGCTTGAAAAACCGTTTGAAATGACTGGGCTTCGATTTTAAAGATAACCATCTTACCGTATGTTTCATTACTTTAAGTAATAAAAGTTGGCTCATTCAAGACCTTGTCTATATCTCTAAGATAATGGGAATTATTGTTCACTGAGCATTTATTAGGTGCCAATTCCAGACACCAATATAAGTGTTTTATTACTCATCTAATTCTCACAACCACCACCAGGACACGGGTATTACCACCGTCACACCTATTTCACAGGTGAGAAAACTGAGGCACAGAGGGTTAAAGTTACTCTTTCTTACTCCATCACACAGCTGCCCACCCCACTGCCAATGGCTATTGCTTTCTCTGTCCCCTTCCACCTGCGCAGTAAACAGTCATTGAGGCCTAAGGGGATCCAGAGGTGACTGAGGCAGTACTCACAGTCTCAAAGCTTGGATATTTGTCCCCCGCAAATCTCATGTTGAAGTGTCATCCCCAGTGCTGGAGGTAGGGCCTGGCAGGAGGTGATTAGATCACGGGGGCGGGTTCCTGATGAATGGTTGGGGCCATCCTCTTCGTGATAAGTGGGCTCTTGCTCTGAGTTCACACAAGACCTGGTCGTTTAAAAGCGTGTGACACCTTCCCGGGCCCCCAGCTCTCTCTCGCTTGCTTCTGCTGTTGCCATGGGCCGTGCCTGCTTTCCATTCACCTTCCACCATGATTGTAAGCTTCCTGAAGCTGCCGTAGAAGCCAAGCAGATGCCAGCACCATGCTTCCTGTAAGGCCTGCAGAATCCTGAGCCAACTAAACCTCTTTTGTCTATAAAGTACCCAGCCTCAGGTATTTCTTTATAGAAATGCAGGAATGGGCTCACAGCGGGGCACAAGCACAGCCACAGTGGAGAGGGCCTGAGGAGGCCTCGGAGCACGGATGCTGAAGAAGGGGCAGCCGCCTCCTGAAGGGAAGCTGGAGGCAGTTTCCACACAGAAGGTAAGATTTTAACTGGTTATTTAAATGAACTGGAATTTAAATAAACAAGGCCTCCCCCACCCAAGTCAAGAGGTTAAAAACGGCATTTCTAGCACAAGACACAGCAAATGCAAAGGTTAAGAAGCCTAAAGGAAAATATATTTCATTTCCGTCTCTCAGCACACTTTTAAAAATCCTCACTCTGTTGCTCAGGCTGGTCCTGAATTCCTGGGCTCCAGTGGGGACTACAGTGTGAGCCACTGTGCTGACCCCCAGTACACGTTTATTCTTATGACAGTGACTGTTGTTTTAACAGTAACACTGCAGAGAAGAAAGAGGAGGAATATGTGGTCATTCTCTCTAAATGTGATCTTCTCATAGCTGTCCTGGCCTCCTTTGGCTGGGGAGGTGGACAGGGCCAGGTAGAGAATTGAAGTAAAGAGTGACCATGGAATGGTTTGCTAATTAGCTGCCTTCCCAGAAAGCTTAGCATGAGAGAGAGCATGGGCTAAGCTAAGCCAGAGTGGTCAAAACTGGACTGAGTCATGTTCATGTTTCTTCTTAGTAGAGGGAATGGGCTAAGTTAGAATTTAGGATAGGAAAGTAAGTGGGTATCAGGGGAGACGTTGAAAATTTGGACAGTGGGTCTGGCACAGTGGCGCATACCTATAATCCCAGAACTTTTGGAGGCCAAGGTGGGAGGATTGCTTGAGTCTAGGAGTGTGAGATCAACCTGGGCAATGTGGTGAAACCCCATCTCTACAAATTTTATTCTTTTTAAATTAGTTGGGAGTGGTGGTGTGCACCTGTGGTCCCAGCTACTCAGGAGGCTGAGGTGGGAGGATCACTTGAGCCCAGAAGGTTGAGGCTGCAGTAAACCATGATTTCACCATTGAACTCCAGTGGTGGAATTTACTCTCCTGAGCGGCAGAGTAAGGCCCTGATTCTCAAAAATTTGGAAAGCAATAACCGAAGGGGCCTTCAGCATAGGGACATGAGGGAAATGCTCCGTGTGCAGAAAAGAAAGTGACCGGTAAGGGGACTTGTGGCAGAGGAGGTGACTGACAGTGGATCTGCACACTGGATCTGCACTGTGCTGACATGGCCATGGAGACCAGGGCCTGTGAGCTCTGGCCTTGTACTGGGTCTCAAACAGGGACAGCATCTTGAAGTGACCACGTGTCATCAAAGGTAAGGTAAGGGCAGGTAGAGAGCTGGACCCGGGGCAGGTCAGGCATGTCAGGCAACTCTCCCAGGGGAGTCCTAGAGGACTGCACAGCAGACACAGGTATGGAGGCCTCAGATGGCTCCACGTCAGGCCAGAACTCTGACCCAGTGGGGGAGCATCTTTGCTTGTTACCTCTGACATCCTTTGTCTTCACCTTTGCCATGTCTGCATTTCCATTTACAGGGCATGCGTGTCATGTGTCAGTATCTATCCACAGATGTTTCTAATGGATTCACTCAAATTCTTACATTCCAGTGAACTCAATTGTTAGTGGAGGCAGTTTAATCATTACACCTATTAAAACATGGATTAACCACAGAATAAATGGGTTGGGGTTTGTTCACAGTGGGGGGATTGTTGATCGGGGGATGACATTCATCAGGACCCATCTGGCATGCATCTGGGAGGGACCGGGGTTGGATGGGGCTGGACAGAGCAGGAAGAGATGAAATAAGGGCCTGTTTTCTTTGGAGCAGACAAGGGCCTCTATATGCTGTCTTCCAGCAACTCGGTGGGGAAGGTGATGCTTTCAGTAACCACCCCAGCTCCTCCAGTGAGACCTATTCTGTGCTTGTGTGTGTTTTTCTTTATGGCCCTCCGTAAGTGTGGGATGGGTGGTGCAGCGCTGTGCATAGTTCAAGCTGCAATTCTGAATTTTGGTTGTGTCTCTGCCTGTGATGTGAGGCCGACCAAAGAACAAGTCTGTCATTTGCTTCCGCTATTTGTTTAGCAAATAAGCTAGGCCACAAAATCATAGGATTAGCTCAGCTCTTCCTGGGAGAAAAGCACAGGACAGAGGCTGTGAAGGAAACACAAGGGCAGCCATCTTGGAAGCTGTCACATTGGGCTGTTCTGCAAACACCACCAGTGACATTCAACCGGGAGCTGTCAATGCCTGTTGGCTGCTGGCCCCTGCTGATGGGCCAGCTCACTCAGAAAGGTGTGAAGTGGTGTGGCTGATACAGGCTGGAACACTGACCTGATAAATCTGTCACTGAAGAATCCCAGGGAACCTTAGGAGAAGCAGGGTTGGGGCAATCGCTATGTGTCTGATGGAGATACTCTCCCACTGAATATTCCCACTCTATGTGCCTGTTAGGAACAGAAATCTTGAGGCTGATGTCAGCCTGGTTGGATGCAGAATATCCTCAACAGAGATTACAGAGTATTCATCCAGAGGCTACCTGTCTGTATTGCCCATGCCTTTTGGTTTTTGTATTCTGATGCTTTGACATCAGGGGTCTTGCTGACCCTGGAGGAGCTGTCCCTCCCAGGGCCAGCCAATCCCTGGAGATAGCAAAAAGGTCACGTGCAAGCTGCAAGCGTGCTTTTCATATGCAGACCAACAGAAGCAGGGCCCAGGCTCTCGGCAGCTCCTCTCTGGGGCTTTTATATTCTAGTTCACTGTCCCCTGCCTTCATCACCCCAGGACTAGGTACAGGTTCAGAACAGCCCTAGGCCCCAGAACCTATTGAAATTTACTAGGACTAGCCAATCCTAAGCCTTCTTACCCTGCCTCACACATTTCTCACAAAAACCACAGTGAAGGCTCTGGCCCATAGTCCCCCTCCTTCTGCCTTCTGGCCCACCCTGCTGCTTACCTATATGGTCCCCTAAATGTGATGCGGCCTCTCCTCTTGGGAACTGTGAGCAACAAGCTGTCTTTTTAATGGCAGTTGTCCATTAAAAATGATCTGTTGGTCCTATTATACTTAAATAATAATCTATATTATATTTGTATTTTTTTAATGTTAGACATTTAATCGTACATTTTGCATCCATTTCTAAAATGACAATACTGTGCTGCAGAGAACAGTAATTAAATGTGGTCAGAATGTCTCTTGCTCCATAACACTAAGCTAATATTGGTAGAATTATTTACTTGAACTCAGGTCTTTAGCACTACACTGCTGAATTAGAGCTTCCCTGACTCATTAAAAATAATCGCAGTTTAGATTTTCCATTTAATTCAGCAGTTAATTTAGAAGTTCTTAAAATTTGTATGTGGCTTGAAATTACTGCTTGTTTACATTTTAGTTGATAATTTACTGTCATTTACAGTGTTCAGAAATATGGCCTATTGAATTTCTGTCTCTAATTCAGTAACGGTTTTTAGTCCTAAAAACTTTCCATTTAACATATTAATACTTCTGTCTGGTATTTGAAAAGAATTCACAGCTTCTATTTACTGATTAAAAATGCTGCCCATTTAGTTCTACGACTAATTAGTCAAACTTTTCTAATAAAATTATATAACACTCTTTATGTTCATTTATTTGCTGTACACCAAAACACATTAAAATTACTTTTTACTTTGAAATAAAAATAATTTCAACTTTTATTTTTAGATTCAGGGGTGTACGTGCAGGTTTGTTACACGCATATATTTTGCGAGGCTGGGGTTTGGAGTACCGATGATCTCGTTGTCTAGGAAGTGAGCAATTAGTGCCCACTAGGTAGGGTTTCAGCCTTCGCCCCCCTTCCTCTCTCCCCCTCTTGTAGTCCCCACTGTCTAGTGTTCCCATATTTATGTCCATGCATACCCCAATATTTAGCTCCCACTTATAAGTGAGAACGTGAGGTATTTAAACCCCCCATTTAAAACCTCTCCCTTCAGTGCTGCTGGCCGAATGAGCAGGCACAGGCCACTGGGCCCAGGCACCTCTCCCAAGTGGAGCCCAGCCTTCCCTGCCCCACCCCTTACCCAGTCTCCAAGCCACGGCTTCTCCCATCAGCCATTTGAGAAAGATAACAAACGCACTTCCACATCCGCTGAGAAAATCAGATGAAAACCCAACTCTTCTCCCTCTCCTGCTGGGAAGGGGATGACTTCATTTGGGTCACTCACACTTGGAGCAGCCTCGTGGGTCAGCCTCGTTTCAAAGCAGTGGGAAGGGCAGGGGGAGGCCCTGGCAAAGGGACCCACACAGAGATGGGCAGGGAGAAGGAACCCACTGCAACCCCCTCAGAAAGCCTCCCTCTCTTCTGCTAACCCAGGCCATGCTCAGACTGCTGATTTTGGAAGCTCTTCCAGCAAGTCATAAGTTAAAATGAAAGATGTGATTGCATTAAGAAAAATCTGTACTACATATTTGTAAAATCTCTCTGTTAATTCACTATTTTCTCCCATCCCTCTTGAAATTCTTTCTTCACGCTCACTGACTACCCCCTTGGAGGTGGGATACACGTCTTCTCAAAAGTGTGGAGGCCAGGTAAGCTGGAGGGCATAACGTTCAGCTTAAAAGAATAAAAAAGAACACCAGGGACTCTGGAAGTTTTTAGAGTAGATGCGTTGGTCACATTCCTGTGAGCTGGGGATTGGACGTGAGCCATCTGACCGCAACTCTGGGAGGACGCCTTGCTGAACGGCCTCATGCACTTGCTTCGGGAGCGGGGAGAGGCGGAGGGACTCCTGATGCTGTGGGATTGTTTGGCCCTGGGAGGTGGACAAGGCCTTCTTTTGGGTCCACTAGGTGGTTAATGAGATGGAAACTTCTCAATGCTCATCCCCTGGGGAGACTGGAAGTCGTTTTCAGTGCAGAGGCAGCCAGGGACAGATGAAAGTGATGTTTGCGGTCTTTCTCTATTCCCGCTGCCCTGTGTTACCCTCCTCCTTACCAGCCCCCTTCCCTACTCTCCCCCGCTTCCATCTCCATCATATTTTGCCCTTAGGTGAGGATGCTGTTGAACCATGAGAAGCCAGTCTGAAAAAGTCATAGCTCTTGGCCTCAGTTACAGAGATAGCCTAATGACAACCCCCACTGCCCCCATCCCCAAATGCAGGGTGACCGTGAGCACACCGGGAGCCTGATAGATGCAAACCTGCACTCCGAGGAGCAACTCCAGAACCATGCAGCAGAGACCGACCCAAACAGCCCAGCACCCAGGGTGTAGTCAGAGCAGCAGGTGCCCCAGGACCAGGCTGTCTGCAGAAAGGGAGTGAAGAGTGTTCCCATGGAGGTGCCATGTGACGACATCCTCAAATAACTGAGGGTAAGAGGGACTGGATTTCTGCTGAGTGTTCTCAAGGTTGAGGCTAAGACCAAGGCCTCAGGTAGAATTTCCGGGTCAGCAGGAGTATCTGGAAGATAATTAGTTCAAACACTGATTCTTGGGACTGACAGGTTCTGCTTCGTTCCTGACAACTCCGAGGTGAAAATAGTCAGTAGAAGATAAGACAGCTTCATGAATCTAAGACTGAAAGGGAGCTTAAAAGTACATTTCCATATTTTTAATCACTAGGTTTTTTTGTGTGATTACACAGCTTATTAGGTGGGTTCACTGCAGGACCTGTAAACCCAGCTGCCAAAGAGCAGGGTCCCAGTGACAGTCTTGAGAAGTAAACTAATATAAGCCTTTTAGTATAGTAAATGCTCAGTAAATTCTTGAAATGGAGGGCAAGGACTTATCCCCATCTCACAAGCCAGAAAGCCAAAGAAGCAGCAGCTTAAATTACAGCTGAAAAAGAACCAGCTGGAATCTTGGACGTGGACAGCCAGTTTTTGACTGGGGGAAGGATTGGGATTCTCTGCAATTTGAGATTCTTTGCAAAAAAGCTAGTTTAAAAATTTTTAATGCTGTTGTTGCTGTTTTGCCATTGTTGTTGTTGTTGTTGCTATATTTTAAATATTGTAAGGACAGAAGATTTTAATCATAAAGACGACGTGCTTAAAATGAATGGAGGAAAAGCCAGGCAGGACCCCAGAAAGATTTTTGCATTAGTCAGAAGTGGCTTTGAATCTTGGCTTTTAAAATCTGTGTGACCCTGGGTGAGCTATTGAAACTCTTTGTGGTAGATTGTGTGATTGTTAAAATGTTTGCTGCCCTTTCCCATGGTGTGTGATTGTTAAAATGTTTGCTGCCCTTTCCCATGGAGTCATCCCTGGGTAAAGATTATACTCCTTGTGCTGTTGACATGAGGCTTGTCAGGTGACTGTGTTTCTAAAGAGATGACAGTGGAAATGACCTGTGTCCCTTTGGAGTAGAAACTCGGTTCTTCCATCTCTACCATCTGCTGTGAGAAAGACAGGATATTTCATAGATGGGCTGCTCTTTCAGCTTGGGTTCTAGTGGAAGAGGACATGACGCCAGTATGTAGCATGACTGAGAATAACTGTTTCTGGTTGTCCGTAACCTGAAGCTGGGGGTTATTTGTTAGTGCAGCATCACAGAACCCATGCTGACTGACATGCACTTTAACCTCAGTCTCCTTATCTACAAAAACAAATATAAAAGAATCTGTCTGTGGTGGGAGGTGGTGGTAATGATGATGGTCCTCTTAATAAAAGCTAACATGTGGCAAGCCCTTCTGATGTGCCAGTGGTAATTCTAAATGTTTTCCATGTAGTAGCTCATTTGCTTCTTAAACAACAAACCCATTACATGGATACTATTATTATCTGTATCTTGCAGACAGGGAAACAGGCAAAGAGAGGCCAACATATGGAAAGTAGATGGATGGTGACAGGAAATTAATAAATGCGGGCATCTTAACTTTTCTTTACGTTTGACAGTGGTTTTGGTTCTTTTTTTTCCAACACCTGCATCCCCATTTCCTGTTCTCTGCTCAGGAAAAACCGTATGAGGGTGACTCACAAAATTGCTGGATGATACACTCCTTCTGGAGGTCCATTGCCGTGGGCCACGGGGAGATGTCACCTTTTGTGGGTCTGCCCCCACAGTTCCCCAGGTCTCCCTGGACCTTGCCTGGGGCTGCTGGACTGAGGCTGGGCATGATGTCTTTTATCCTGGGACTAACTTCTGTAGAGTGAACAGTTAAAATCTATGAACTTACAATTTGCTTCAGCTACCACTGTCCTGTAGTCCTATAACTTCTCTCTCTCTCTCTCTCTCTCTTTTTTTTTTTGAGACAGTCTTACTCTGTCACCCAGACTGGAGTGCAGTGGTATGAATATAGCTTCTCAAACTCCTGGGGTCAAGTGATTCCATCACTTCAGCCTCCTGAGTGGCTGGGACTACAGGCACACACCATCACAACTGGCTAATTTTTTTTTTTTTTTTTAAGTTCTGTGAGATGGGATCTTGCTATGTTGCTCAGGTCTAGTCTCAAACTCCTGGCCTCCAGCAATCCTTCCACCTTGGCCTCCCAAAGTGTTGAGCTCACACCCAGCCTCCATAACTTCTTAGAGGCCCTATTGTTTCCTATGGTTCATTTTAATCAAATGAAATTTTCTTATAGGCAAACTCAAACCATTTGCAAAAAACATAACTTGGGAATTTTGAGTAAGAGCTGGGTTAGAAAGAGATTGCCTGTGACTTTTGCTTTGTCACAGCCTAGGGCAGTAGTTAGCACAAGGATCTTTACATAGACCAGCTGCTTCATGTGAACATCTCTGAAGTCCAGGGTGAATTAGAAAGTCGTAATTTAAAATGCAGTGATTCTGAGGTTAGATTTCTCCTCTTGAAAAATAATGATAATCACCTCTCACTTCACAGTGCTTTGAAGGCTAAACCTCCATAGTCCAATATGACTTACCCATTCTTACAAGGTCCTGTAACAGTGCACGGTACATGGTGCTGCTGGACAGCGTGAGGCACACGAAGGGCTGGCAGATGAAGCCCCTGTTCCTTTATGCATTTTATCCTGTTTGGAAGAAAACACATGCACATTCTGGAAGGTGAAGCAATTTCACTGCCATCTGAGTGATAGAAACTGTCAACATGAGTATAATAGTCTCAGGAGGAAAGATGGAACCCCCAGTACCCTAAGGGCTACCTGCATGGGACTAAGCTGGGTCATTCTCCACAAACATGCTCCTCTTTTGTCTTCCGTGTCTTGGAAAATGAAACCTCCATTCAGCAGTCTGAAATTTGGGAGCCCTTCTTGACATTCTTTTCCATCCCCTCTACATCCAGTCCACCACCATGTCCCATTTATCCCATTCATTCCACCTTTAAGACATTTCATCCATCTCCTGCTCTCCATTGGGTCTGATCCACCACCTGCTCTCATCTCATTTATGCAATAGCCTCCTAAATCTCCTGGCTTCCAAGTCATCCTCTCTTCAGCAGCAAGCAGATCCATAACCCTTAATCCAGTCTGCAAGGCCCTGTGTGGTCCAATGTTTCAGCAGGTCGTTATTCAGACATGAGCAGGGCAGGAGAGCACCCCCCACAAGCCACAGGAATGTCAGGTGGCCGTCAGGTGATGGTCAGGCGGTTGTTAAGCTGTCTCTCTAAAATAGAAACACCTGAAGCTGGTGATTGGCAGCTTTTTGATAAGACTGCAGGAGTTGGGCAGGTAGGCTCAAGCACATGCACTAAGAGGCAAAATGGTGGAGTTTAACTGGTCTATGACCTTCCCTAGGAACACTCAGCTGGTAAGGAGAAAATGCCTCAAGTGAGCACGTACACAGCTTCAGTAAACACACTGGGCATGCGGCCCCTCCCAAGTGCTGGCAGGCCACAGTCATGTGGATAGCCACCCCAAGGGAAGAATCTGGGGAGAAGGGAGCAAACCCCCAGAAGCAGGCCAATGCGTAAAACGCCAAGTCAAAGGTCAAACAGCACACTTGAATCCCTCAAGTCACCCGCTTCACCCTCTTCCAAGTGTACTTTACTTCCTTTTGTTCCTGCTCTAAAACTTCCTAATAAACTTCCACTCCTGCTCTAAAACCTGCCTTGGTCTCTCCCTCTGCCTTATGTCCCTCAGTTGAATTCTTTCTTCTGAGGAGGCAAGAACTGAGGTTGCTGCTGACTTGTATGGATCTGCCGCTGCTAACACAACCCTGCTTCTTTTCCCAGTGTCACCTTGTGTCCTTCTTTCCTTAATAGGTGACACTCCAGCTCCTTGGGTTTGCATCAGTTGCTCCCATAGGCCAAGGGCTTCCCCACCTCGGTGCTCTGCACATCCCTTCTGTTAGTCCTTCCCTGGCCAACTTCTGCTCATCCTCCATGTGTTCAGCCCAAAAGTCACCTCCTCAAAAAAGTTTTCCTTAATCATAACCCCTCATCAAAAGCTGATTCTCCTAACATAATTTTTGCTTTCATAATTTGCAATTATTTCTTTATTGAATGCTTGGTATTTGCTCAATATCACCCAGTCACCCTAGACTTTATGCCACAGGACCAAAGCCATAGCTCATTGTTCATCACTATATTCACAGTGAAAGCATATTTCTAAGAAGGAGCTGTGTGTGTGAAAAGGCAGGTGTTTTCCTACCCTGTAGGTAAGGGGGCAGTCCTCAGGCTTGTGAGGAGGGAAAAGGGATGGTCAAAAGACATCATAAAAACACTATTTAGAGCCAGGGGAAGTGGTGTGTGCTTGTAGTTCCAGCTGTTTGAGTGGCTGAGGCAGGAGGATTGCTTGGACTCGAGGGTACAAGATCAGCCTGGGCAACATAGGGAGACTCCATCTCAAAAACAAAAATGAATCCAAGAACAAAACAGATGACTTAGGTGAGCTGTGTGGACATGATAGAGATTTAGGCCAGTTAGGAAGCTGTTGCAGTTTTGGCAAGTGGGAAGGAAGACAGGGCAGGTTTAATGTGTGATGACTGAAGACAGCAGTGAGTTACTCAAGGGTAGGTGTCCCAGACACAAGAGAAATGGGAACTTGAGCATGCAAAAGAAGAAAAAGTGGAAGATATAGGATTAAAAAACTCACTCTAAGGTTTAATGTTCTCACAAGTTTAGGATCTTTCCTAATACCATTAAAGGTAACCTTCCCTTTACTTTGGTTTTCCTTTAAAATTTCACTTCATAACTCCCCAGATGGTGGTCCCCTCTGCATGACACCAGTGAAAACACATGGCCAAGAGAAAGAACCGTGGCAATTCCACTTGGTAAGCTGTCTGTCAGTGTAGCAAGATAGCAGTTGGATCTAGGTAGCTGCAGCGCCCTTCCAATTGGTAGACATTTCTTCTCATTTGGTTCGCTTCGTGAATGCCAGCTTCTCTAAGCATCCCCTTTTCTGTGACGTCTCCCTTGCCCCTGTGGAAGTGGTGGATGTCCTTCCTCTGTGTCAGGCATGGCGGCAGTGTCCCCAGAGGTGACATCTCCTGACCCTGTGGACATGGTAGACGTCCTTTACTTGGTGCCCAGGCATGATGGCAGTGTCCTCAGCAGAGCAGCCACCTCACTCCATTGTAACATCCCCTCATCTGGCAGCTATAGATGCGTTCTGCAGATACCACCCATATTTAGTATGGCCTTAGTGATAACTGTCTTGTCCTCAGTCCTGCGTCCACCTACGGAAGCTAAGTGACTCCTTTCCTGTGGTCCTAGAGAAGTAAAATCCTTTCCATTTGGGCCCCAGCACTCACTATTTGGCTTACGGTCAAAAAGACACTCCACAAACTCCCCACCCCACCCCTACCCCACCTCCTGGTCTGCTGGGAATTTGTGATCAGCCTCTCCCTCCACTGCCTCTTTCCCATCGTTTCCCCTTGCCCTTGTTTTGGTTATAAGCCCTCATTTTCTCAGCCACTCTTTTGCTGGCTGCCAGTTGCTCATGCTTATTGTCCTTCCTTCCCAGACGCTGTTCACAATGCACTTCCCAACTTCTGTCATGTTCGGTGGCTTGCATTTGCACATGTAAAAAGCCCTTATGTTTTCTGGAGACATTCATGTGAATTTCCAATGATATTTTAAAATACTTGTGAACACTCTTTGCATTCTGTCTCTGAAATTTCCCATATTGTTTTATCTTCCATTCTACAGAAATCACTTCTGAAGAGAAGGAAGAAATAGAATGTTTTATATGGTCACTGTACTAGAGGGATTTATTTATTCATTCAACAAATATGTATTGAGCTCCTAGTGTGTGCCAGACTCTATTCTAAAGGCTGAAAACATACCTGTACATAAAACAGGCAAAGTGCCTGCTCCTGCAGTGTTTGTGCTTTACTGGGGAGAGGCAGACACCGGGGCATTTACAAACATATAATACCTCAAGCAGTGTAAGTGCCGTGGAGTAATATAAAGCAAGGAGGTAGGAGAAGGGAGGATAAGAAGACAGCCCACACTTGAGCAGAAAGTTGGGGGACGTGAGGGAGCCCGGTGGACGTGTGAGGGGGATGCCGTGGCGGGAGCAGTCCAGGCTAAGGCCCTGAGGCAGAATGGCCAGACAACACGGAGGACATGGGCGCGGGAAGGAGCAAGGTGAAAGGCTTAAGAGGGAAGAGGCTGCAAGCCTGTAATTCCACAGGCCTTGCAGGTCATGGGGTTGATCTTATCTTTTACTCTGAGTCAGACTGAAAACCATCTGAGAGTTTTTGACAAGCTGGTGACACAATCCTGGATTTAAAGAGCCTCTTGGCTGTGGTATGAAGAGGGACTGCAGATATGGGAGTGGGGCCTTTGAGGGGGTGACTGCAACAACCCAGCATAGAGATGACTGTGACTTGGGGTGGTCTAGTGTATGAGATGACCACACTTCTCCTATTGTCCTCTGACGTAATACAGCTTTGTGGTAAGAACTATTATCATTTTCACGAGGAAAGGGAGGCTGAGAGAGGTAAAGTGTCTTGTGCAGTCACACCGTGCCAGGGAGAACCCCACTTATGAGGACACACACCCAGTTTCATAGGGTTCTAAACCCCCGTCCTGTCACTCTGACGAGTGCTTTCAGGTAGCACGCTGCCCGGAGACCCCCCTCCTCGTCTCCCTCATCTCCATCGGGCCTGTCTCTGGGGTTCTAGAATCATTTCTGAGGAAAACCCATGGAGCCTGAACACAGACTGGGCTTGTGGGCTCCCAGCTGAGGGTCCCCAGGAGAGCAGTAAGCTAGGGGGCAAATCTGTGCTGCTCAGAAGTCACTGCTCGTCTTTAAGCAGCAACCATCCAGCTGGTGCCTCCAGGAAGGGAGGTTTGGTAGCAACGAGGGGATTAGTTTTTAATCAGGGGAAAAAATCACTAAAGTAACACAATCAAAACATTGGTCTTGGAGAGAGATCCAAGATGGCTGATCACTAGCAGCTCGGGATTGTAGCTCCCAGTGAAGGCGCAGAGAACGAGAGGACGCCACACTTTCAGATGAATTTTTGTTGCTCACGCACCAGGAGATTCCCAGCGGAGGAGCCCCACAGGTTGCCAGCACGACTCTTGTGGCCGGCGAGGCGGTTTTGCCGCTGCCTTAGTGCGGCGGTTCTTGGTG
Organism: Cebus imitator; assembly: GCF_001604975.1. Classification (NCBI taxonomy): domain Eukaryota; kingdom Metazoa; phylum Chordata; class Mammalia; order Primates; family Cebidae; genus Cebus; species Cebus imitator. The sequence continues at coordinate 10,186,046 of NW_016107357.1, forward strand.
CAGAGTCAGAAAAGCACCATCAATCATAACACCGCTGTTTTGGCCGGCGCAGTGGGTTGCTCAGATTTTAGTACTGGGAATCAACAAGTTGGACGTCCACTCAGAAACCCAATTATAAAGACGGTAATTATAAAGACCGCAGATGGATAAATATATAACGAAGGGAAGAATCCCAGCCTAAAAAGGCTGAGAATACCCAAAATCAGAACGCCTCTCCCTCTACAGGGGGGGTCACAGTTCCTCATCAGGCCTGATGGAGAACGAGTGTGTTCCATTAACAGAAGCAGGCTTCAAAAGGTGGATGATAAGAAACTTCTGTGAATTAAAAGAACTTGTTCTAACCCAATGGAAAGAAACTAAGAACTTTGAAAAAAGGTTTGATGAAATGTTAACAAGAACACACAATTGGCCGGGCGCGGTGGCTCAAGCCTGTAATCCCAGCACTTTGGGAGGCCGAGGCGGGTGGATCACGAGGTCAAGAGATCGAGACCATCCTGGTCAACACGGTGAAACCCCGTCTCTA
>NW_016107357.1:10187513-10216000 GCF_001604975.1 Cebus imitator
ATAGAAAGGAACAACCAGTATCAGCCTTTCTAAAAACCAAAAAGTAAAGCGCATCAACATAATCAAGAATTAACATCAACTAATAGGCAAAACAGCCAGCTAACATTAAATGGTAGTATGAAACTCACATATATTATTATTAATTTTAAATTTAAATAGACTAAATCCCCCAATCCAAAGACACAGACAGGCAAAAAAAAGCCAAAACCCATCGGTGTGCTGCATCCACACCCATCTCATATGCAAGGATACACAAAGACTCAAAACAAAGGGATGGAGAAAGATTTACCAACCAAATGGAGAGCAAAAATAAATAAATAAAAAGCAGGAGTTGCTTTAAAGCAACAAAGATGAAAAGAAGCAAAGAAGGATATTAAATAATGATAAAAGGATCAATGCAACAAGAAGAGCTAAAGATCCTAAATATATACGCACCTGATACAGGAATACCCAGATATATAAGATTTATAAAGAGACTTAGACTCCCACACAATAATAGTGGGAGACTTCAACATCAATATTAGACAGATCAATGAGACAGAAAATTAACAACGATATCCAGGATTTGAACTCAGATGCGGAACAAGTAAACTTAATTAACATTTATAGAACTCTCCACTTTAAATACACAAAATATACACTCTTATCAGTACCACATCACACCTATTTACAGGCTTAAATGAAATATTGGTTGGCTGCTTGTTTGTTATTTTCTTCCCTCATTTTTTTTTCATGTCTCTACTATTAAGCACAATTATAGGCATACCCATTTTTAGACTGCATTCTAGCCCGAACAATAAAGCAACACCCCCGTTCTCTCTCCCTCTTCCTCTTTCTCTTTCTTCCTCTCCTTGATTCTTATTTTCTTTCTTTCTTTCTTCTTTTTTTTTTTTAGAAAAAAAAAAAAAAAAAAAGAAAATGCATTTTATTTGTCTGCCTTGACATTACAATGACATACGATTGTGTTGAAAAGCCCATTAAAAAAAAAAAATTGGTCTTTTTCTGCATAAAGTCGGAGACTCCAGAAAGAGCCACACCTTCTAGCAGTGGGGAGAAAACAAGGTTCCAGGCAGCTGCCCCTCCTTGACATGAGTCAATGCAGGATGGTGGCTGATGAAGACTTCACCTGAAAGACGCTGGTAATTAGGGCTTCCAAAGTTGTCCATGTGTTAGTGTGGATCAGAGCGGGATGTGGAAATAGGAAAGGACCCCAGGGACAAGAGGCCAGAAATAAAGAATACTTGGAAAGTGGGGGACATGGAGCTTTCTTTCAGCCCGTCTAGCTAAGAGCCACCAGTGCCATTAGGGGGAGATGAAAAGTAATTCATCTGTGGGTTATATGTAGCCTTTGTATGTATAATTTATACTTAATGTTGAACAAGTGGTACATATTTCATTTCATAGCATGGTTCAGCTACTCACAATAAACCTTTCTTGTTTATATATCTTACTGAATTAACTGCAAAACACCTATCTCACAAAGAACTTGGATCTAAGATGTGTAAGGAATTTTTTTGTGTGTGTGAAGGATTCTTCAGACTCAATTACAAGAAGACAAATAGTCCAACTTTAAAAAATGGGCCAAAGATTTGAACACACTCTCTTCACCAAAGAAGATAAATGAGAAGGCAAAATAAGCGACATGAAAAGATACTCAACATCATTAGTCATTAGAGAAATGCAAATGAAAATCACAATGAGATACCACTACACACCTAGCAGTGGTAACATTTTAGAAATGGACCATACCATGTGTTGACAGGTGGGTAGAGGAACTGGAACTCTTCTGCGCTGCCGGTGAGAATGTAAAATGGTACAACTACTTTGGAAAACAGTTGGACAGTTTCTCCAAAGCTAAATATACACTCACTACACAATCCAGCCATTCCACTTCTAGGTATTTATTCAAGAGAAATGAAAGCATATGTCCACATGTATACAAATGTTCATAGCAGCTTTATGGTAATGGCCCCAAAATGGAAAATAATCCAAATGTCCCTCAACAGGCAAATGAATAAGCAAATTGTGCCATTTCCACACAGTGGGATGACACTCAGAGATCAAAGGAATAAACTATTGATACAGACAACAGTATGGGCAGATTTCAAAGTAATTATGCTGAGTGAAAAAAAGAAGCCAGGCAAAAATAGTACATCCTGTATGATTTCATTTATATAAAATTCTAGAAAATGCAAACTAAGTCATAGTGACAGAAAACATATCAGTGATTGCTGGGAAGGGATGGAAGGTTGGGCTTGTGCAGGGGAATGGGGAGCAAGGTGGGCTTAAAAGGACATGGGGAAACTTGGCAATGATGGAGGTGTTTGTTATTTTGATTGTGATGACAGTTTCACACATGTACACCAATGTCGAAATTCATAAAATTACGCACTTTAAATATGTGCTGTTTGTTTTATGCTGGTTACATGAATAAAGTTGTTTTTTAAAAGGCATGTATAAAATCTGGGGGGAATGAAGTGAGCCGATATTTGTCTTCAAAGTTTCACATCCCAGATGAGTGAGCAGCAAATTAAGCCACACCCTACAGGATGCCATCTGAGCAGAGCCATGTCTTCTGGGACTGCCCATAGCACATTTCCCTTGTATCCTCAAATGCTCGGGCATTTTAACGCTTCCATCAATCATCTCAAGCTGGAGTGTCCAAGTACCGTGTGGCTGTGGTGTCTCCGTCTGCCGTGGTGTGAGCAGGGCTGGAGTCTTTCACATCTGGTCTTTATGAATGTGTGTTTTCTGTGTTCAGTTCCTTCACCATGAGGATTTCCAGCTGAGTCACAGGTTTATCAGTACTGAGAAGTACACATTCAGGCAAAAGTGTCTGGGGTTAGAGGCAGCAGGAATTCAGCTCTTACAGGGTATCTACAGGGTAGCTCTATACATGTTCCATGTTCACATAGTGAAGGATGCAGAGAAGAACAGGTGCTCAGGAGTTTTACACCATGTAGGTTTGCTCATAAAAGAAAATTGCTAGGAGAGCGGAGGGCGAGGGCGGCTCCAGCCCCTCAGCTCTGCCGCTATTGCTGCACAACAAGTAAATTCCTTTACTCTTAAGCCTCAGTTCCTCCATTTGCAAAATAGCCATTGTGATATCTTGCAGAGTTGTTGGAAGGATCCAAAAGAAAATGGCTACAAAAGCCTTAAAAAAAACCTAACCATTCTTTACAAATGTTAGGTATATCCAACTTTGACTTAAGGGGAGTGTATTAGTTTGCCAGGGCTGCCCTAACAAAGTGCCACAGACTGGGTGGTTTAAACAACAGAAATCTATTTTCTCACAGTGCTGGAGGCTAGAAATCTAACATCCAAGTGTCCTCTGAGGCCTCTCTCCTTGTCTTGCAGACGGCCGTCTTCTCCCTGTGTCCTCACGTAGTCTTCCCTCTGTGTGTGTCTGTGTCCTCATCTCCTCTACTTTCAAGGGCACCCAGTCATACGGGACTGGGGATCACCCAATGACTTCATTTTAGCTCCATCACCTCTGTAAAGGTGACTGGGCCCTATCTCCAAATACATTAACATTCTGAGGTCCCAGGCGTTGGGTAAAAGTGTGAATTTTCTGGGATACAACTCAGCCCACAGCAGGGAGATCGGTGTGGGTGATAAGCATCTGATCACAATATTTTTTCAAGTCCCCAGTCACATGGGAAAATGGACAGTATAGCAGAGCCAGCACCGTGTGCCCAAGGTGATGAAGCCCTCATCACCACATTTGTCTGGCTGGATTTCCAGGTCTGTTTTGTCCCTTTGCCCTTTTCTGTGGATGGCGACCAAATCAGTGGTGGAGGGCAGATGTAAGTCTGGGAAACCACCTGTAAGGACACTTTCTACTAAGCAGCCCCTGAGTCCCTGGAAACTTGTCCCCCTTTCCTGTCACTCTCCTCTTTGCATAGACCACTCCTCCTGAACAGGGTCAGAGAGCAATGCTCTGGCTGCTGTGGGTAGAAGTTGGGGTGAGACGCAGGGGCAGAGATGTTAACATTATCTTGGAGAAAATTCATGTTATGCAAACCAAAAAGTGACTTCATTTGTTGAGCTGTTTTTAGCTTTAGGGGCAATGGGTGATTTCGAATGGGGCTATTCCCACGTGGCCTTTGCCCATAAACACAGTGCCGTGGAATATCTGTGTGTCCACTGGCATTTGCTGCAACTTAAAGCTGTATTTCCAGATGAGACAGACAGAGAAAAGCTGGACAAGGGCCAGCTGAGTGACCCTCTTGGGTAAGTGCTCCTGATCATGTATACAAAATAATGTTTGTGGTGTATTGGAGAGCTGAGAACCAATAAGCTTTTTCCTGGACTTGTCTGCTAAGAGCTTTTCATTTTATCTTGGAGCAAACTAAATCGAGGCCCTGGAAGAAGATCCTGAGCCGTGAGAGGGCAGCTCTGCATGCCACAGAGCAAACGAGGCAGCTTCACCTCTGCCCTGCTCACGCTGTGCTGGTGCTCACCTGTTCCGACGGGGAGGGTGACAACAAAGTCAGTGGGCAATTGTGGGTCAGTTCAGACACAGCCCTCCTGCTCGCCTGGCAGGGGCCAGGTGCACTGCTGCTTTGGCAGCAGGCCTTTTTGATAAATGATTCCGCGTTATCGCTGGTGATTAGGGATGTGTCCAGAGGAAGCTGGTGTCCATCCCGACATAAGCGATGTATGCATTTTGTGTGAACTGCTGTTAGCTTTCCCTTCTGAGTTTTTGCTGGTACATCACAATGAGCCATCACTACTATTTGTTTTTCTCAACTCATTACACTAGTGTGCAGGCACATGAGACGCCTGAAGTTGAGTGCAGAAGTATATGCCTTTTTCGAGTGTATGTGTGGGCATTTTTCTGGGGAGGGATTTATCAGATTATGCTCGGCAAAAAATGCCAAGAATGAGATGCCAATGACTCATGCCACTGTCCCATAAAGAACAGAACTAACACAAATTGATCGTGGGAGGTGTGGGTGATCTCAGCGGTTATCTCAAAAATCAACCACCACATCTAGTTCTGAGCCTTCATAACTATACTTATTATCAACCTGAAGTTTTTTTTTTTAGACGGAGTTTGGCTCTTGTTACCCAGGCTGGAGTGCAATGGCGCGATCTCGGCTCACCGCAACCTCTGCCTCCCGGATTCAGGCAATTCTCCTGCCTCAGCCTCCTGAGTTGCTGGGATTACAGGCACGCGCCACCATGCCCAGCTAATTTTTTGTATTTTTAGTAGAGACAGGGTTTCACCATGTTGACCGGGATGGTCTCGATCTCTTGACCTCGTGATCCACCCGCCTCGGCCTCCCACAGTGCTGGGATTACAGGCTTGAGCCACCGCGCCCGGCCAGTTTTTTTTTTATAATAAGCTAATACACCCCTGTATTCCTTTCCCAAGACTGTTGCTAACAATGTACCCCAAACAGAGTGGCTTAAACAGAAATGTATGGTTTCAGAGTTCTGGAGGATGGAAGTTCAAGGTCAAAGTCTTGGCAGGGTTAGTTTCTTCTGAGGGCCCTGAGCGAGAATCTGTTCCAGGCCATCCTCCTGGCTTCCAGTAGCCTCAGGCATTCACTCATTTCCCTGTGTCTCCGCAAGAATTCCCTCTGTATTTGTCTGCCTCCAAATTTCCCTGTTATATAAGAACACCAGTCATATTGGATTAAGGTCCACCTTAATGACCTAATCTTAGCTTGTTCATCTGCAAAGACCCTATTCCTAAAGACAGTTATATCTATAGGTGCTTGGAGTTAGGACTTTAACATCTTTTGGGCAGACACAATTCCATTCATAACAGCCCCTCTGAACCACCACCATCAACTCGGTGCTTATTCATGAGCCAGGGGTGCAACATTGAGTGCTGTTGGGCTAAACCATCTGCCCCAGAGAGCCCAGGTCAGGCAGGGCCGCCTCTCCTCCATCTTCCAAAAGTGTTCCTGGCCAGTCTGTTGCTGCTGATCCAATCACATGCTTTACCATTTAAACCTCAGGCTGGCCTGATTTTGAAGGTGCATGGAGAATTCAGTGAAGGGATCTCCTAAAGAAGTCAGGCTGCCAGGGAGTTGCTAGCCTTTATGAGAAAGATACTTGGTAATTCCAGGAGGTTGAAAAGCCCTCTCTTTCTTTGCTTGTGTTGGTCATTTTATTAAAGAAAGAATAATAGCACCGTTACCCACCTGTGTATCAGGCATTGTTCCTGGGAAGTTATAAGATCTCTGTGACACACACAGGCAGAGCATGCCACCCTCAGTTAGGAGGGGAAACCAGAGGTCTTAGAAGTAAGTCAGACATTAGCAGGGAAGAGACCTGGGTTTTCCCACGGTTGTCACTACAGCCTTCCTGAACTCTTGTTCCACAGACGCTATGCTGACATCCACAGATGCCTTCTCCCCATCTAGAGCTCTGTGAACAGGAAGACGTTGTTGTCCAGCTGTGTGGAGGCTGGGGGAACAGCCCACAGTGCAAGCCATGACTACCTGCTCTGAAGTGGAGGGGCTGCAGAGCAGAGAGCAGACAGCAGGCTTCTCCCAGCTGAGCAGAGCTGGGCAAAATAGATCGATCTAAATCACCCTTAGCGGATGTTCTCATTTCCCTGCTGCCCTAAAAGTGGTGTCAGCCTGAGGTGAATACTATAAATAACTGTTTACAGGCAGGTTGTTACAGGACTCTGTGGCCTGTGTTGGCAGAGACAGATTCCGGGAAGTCAGTGACTTGGTGGCTTCCTACTCAAAACTCAGTGCACCAAGGAGCCTATATTGGGCTAAGTGCAAAAGGCTGGGAATCAAAGAAGAAACAGTAGCAGAGAGACCAGAATCTCAAATAGACTGATGCCATTTGTTCCTTCCCAGGAGGCTTCTTTCGGCAGCCACAGTGAAAAGTTGGGGCTGTGAGGCCCCAGCACCAAGCCGCCTCCCTCCACCTTTGGGAATCTTAGAAATGTGAGGAGGGGGCAGGCCCTCACACCTTGGCTCAGGCCTGTAATTCTAGTACTTTGGGAAGCTGAGGCAGGCAGATCACCTGAGGTCAGGAGTTTGAGACCAGTCTGGCCAACATGGTAAAACCCCGTCTCTACTGAAAATACAAAAATTAGCCAGATGTGATGGTGGTGCCTGTAGTCCCAGCGCTCGGGAGGCTGAAGCAGGGGAATCGCTGGAACCTGGGAGGCACAGGTTTCGATGAGCTGAGATGGTGCCACTGCCCACCATTTTGTGTGACAGAGTGAGCCACACAGTCTCAAAAAAAGAAAAAAAAATCAACAACAACAAAAAGACAAGTGTGAGGAGGGTGGTTACAGATCTGACCTCACATTCCTTTTTGTTTATTTGTTTATTTATTTATTTTGAGACAGAGTCTCGAACTCTTGCCCAGGCTGTAGTGCAGTGGCACAAACTCGGCTCATTGCAATCTCTGCCTCCTGGGTTCAAGCAATTCTCCTGCCTCGGCCTCCCGAGTGACTGGGACTACAGGTGTGTGCCACCACGCCCAGCTATTCTTTTTTGTATTTTTAGTAGAGACGAGGTTTCACCATGTTGGCCAAGATGATCTTGATCTTCTGACCTTGTGATCTGCCCACCTCAGCCTCCCAAAGTGCTGTGATTACATGTGTGAGCCACCGCACCCGGCCCAGACCTCACATTCCTAAGTGCACATGCTGAGATGAGATTCCAGTCCTTGCTTTTAACCACAGTTTAGAAAAGTTTTTGTTGTTCTTAACAACTTATTATGTGGAATTTATACCCTGGACAGATGGAAAGTGGTAAAAATGATTTAATTAATTATTAACCTTGGTATTTTTCCTTCATAGTTCGCAACATGCTTCACACACCTTTCCTTCTTTGAGCCTCCCAGCAACACTGTGAGTAATCTTATTGTTGTGATCCCATTTTACAGGTGAGAAGACTGAGGCCCAAGGATGAACCAGGAGACAGAGGCAATAAATATAAGAGCTGGGTCTCACACCTGGATCTGCTACTCCCTAGCCACTAGTTATTCCCTCACCTCACACCCAAGACCATGATATGAAAAAAAAAAGAAAAAAAAAAAAAAAAAAAAAAAAAAAGAAACAACTTTAAGAGCAGGCACTGCTGCCTGGTTCAGGCAGCAGTAAGCCATCAGCAGATCTCACCCAGTTACAGCTTGATCCACCTGTTTGTAATAAGCACAGTGAGAAGGACAGAATCCTAGTGGGGTGGTTGGCAGGTTGAGATGAAACTGACCATAGGGTGTGTTTGGTTTCTGAATAGGGCTGGGGTCCTTCTGAGCATGAGACAATAAATGACACTCGGCCATAGGAGGCTGTGCCCAGCAGGGCCACCAGCCTGGAAGCAGTGGGGTAGCAGCTCTCAAGTCAGAAGTTGAGGCTGCAGTCTTGGGGCAGAATTTCTTCTGTGGGACACTGAGTTTTTGCTCTTGGAGGGTTCAACAGATTGAATGAGGCCCACCCATAATCAAGGGCAATCTCTTGAAAATCAGCTTATTGTAGATGTGACCCACACCACAAATACCTCCACAGCAACGTCTCCACTAGTGTTTGATTAAATAACTGGGTCCTATAGCCTGGCCAAGGTGATGTATGAAACTCACCGTCACACCCCTGTATGCATCTACAGCTTTCTAAGCCACCGTGGTAGCCCAGGTTGAGCCGCTGTGCTCTAAACTCAATTCTCCAGAACAAAACTGCCGGGCCACTTTTTTTTCGGCAGCCACAGTGAAAAGTTCCTGTGTCTCTCCTCTGATGTGCTCAGCTGTGCCTCAGGATTATGAGGTTCTAGGGTAGAGGACAAAGAAGGAAAGAGGGAGCAAGTGTCTGGGAGGAGCCGCAGCCAACTCCGCCGCTCAAGTGTGTGCCTCCCTCCCAACCCACACCCGTTGCTGAACTGCTGTCCCTGCAAATGGATATGACTAGGAAAAGCATCACATCCCAGATCACCCAGAGACCAGACGGTGCTGCGTAAAAGAGCCACAGTTTTCCCTGAGACTGCAGCAGACACGAAAGACAGTCGAGGCACTGGATGAGGACACAGATCAGGCAAAAGCACAGGAACAAAAGCGTCGGTCCCTGGTTGGTGTCCCCCAGCTTCTCCTGCAAGCAAATCTACATGTAAATCCTCGTTTTCTCATGACTATGGTTCAGTTGATGGTCAGTTTACAGCACCTGGACATGGTAGTTTAGGAAGAGAAGGTTGGGAGGTCTAATCCTGTGATTTCTGGAGAAAAATGTGATGTTGAGGGGGACCCAATGTGCAGCCTCATGATAGAGCCCTCGGGGTTGTTGACCTATTAGATTCAGTCGCCAGAGCTTGCCCATGGTGTCTCTCAGAGCTGGCAGGACTAAGGGGGTCGCTAGTCAAGAGAGGCCAGGGCACAGGCTCCTGTGGCTCTTTTACGCAGCACCGTCTGGTCTCTGGGTGAGCTGGGATGTGATGCTTTTCCTAGTCGCATCCATTTGCAGACACGGCTGCCTCAGCAACGGGTGTGGGTTGGGAGGGAAGCACACACTTGAGTGGTGGAGCTGGCTGCTGCTCTTCAAGTTGTTCATGTGACCTCATTCCTCCTGAAAGCCAGACAAGAACTCAGGTGCCATGAGTGTGGGTGCAAAGGCTGTCACACTGACCATATACTGAGCTGTTAACATTTAAGCTGTCCATGGATGGCAAAGCTAAAGGTACGCTATAACCCTCCCTTCTGGGGCTTCAGGGTTGCAGTCGCCCTTTAGATGCTGCCATGGGGCTCAGAAAGTTTTGCTTCCGCCATTCCCAAAAGTGCTCACCCTGCCTCCTGCACCAGCTCATCTGCACTCCCCCTCCCACAAGAGGTGGAGGGCAGCAGGATTGAGCCAGTGCAGCCTCCCCCTACCAGCACCAAAGTGGCTGACTAGTTCTAGTGCCCATGCACCCTAGTTCCTGCCTGCGAAGGGGTCAGGGAAATATACTGCTTCACCATCAAGGTGGATGTGATGTAAGCAGCTAAGTGACTAAGGAAGGCTGTGCTAAATGCCATCAGTCAGGCTAGCAAAATAAGATTCTGTTGCAGGAAGGGGTCCCCTGCTGCTTTGTCTGTGTGGCAGAAGGAAAGTCAGGGGTTTGGGTAATTGATGAGACCCTGTGACATCTTTTGTTTATTTTTATTTTTAATTTTTATTTATTTATTTATTTATTTATTTAGTAGAGATGTGGTTTCTTCAAGTTGGTCAGGCTGGTCTTGAACTCCTGACCTCAGGTGATCCACCCGCCTCAGCCTCCCAAAGTACTGGGCTCACAGGTGTGAGCCACCGTGCCCAGCCTGACCCTATAACATCTTAACTGGACCACTAGGAAAGAAACCCCAAGATCAGTGGCTGACACTGTGTTCAAAACACACAGATAAGGTTTGGGAAACAGGATTTGAGCCTCCCTGTCTGGAATGATTTTCTTGGAAAGCAATTGCTTATGCAGATTGATGTGAGCCTGGGCTCATACTTGTCCTAGAAGTGGAATTCACTGTGTTAGCGGTTCTTCTCCTGCAAGGTTGATGCCAAGGCATTCATACATGGCTGCCCTAACAGGGAACTTAGAGTAGGGGCTTGGTTTTGAAGGATGGCCCTCTTCTCCTATTTTAGCAATTCATATTTTAGAATATGGTGAAAATTCATAACTTGAAAAAGTTTAAACTATTTCCTAAATTCACTGTGTCTTTCTGGAGTGTAGGCCAAGTTGAATGCAAACAGGGCTGCCAATAATTTCGCAGCTGCAGTTCCCAAAACTAGACTGTGGGTGCTTTGCAAGAATGACACCAATATGACTGGGGAGGAGTGGCACTCACAGCCTCTGCTCCCTAGAGCCAAGTGACTGCTTTCCAGTGGGAACAGTGCGGCCACTTCCTCCCGGACAGGCCCATTATTTTTAATGCTGGATTAATACATAATGATGAGGGCTACTTAACATCTTAATGGGTCATTCATTATTGCTGAAATTCTAATGAATTCTGGAGATGGGGGGCAAATAGCAAAGCACACAGATTTGGAGTGAATACCCTCGCAGTTAACAAGATTGCAGTGACTCTGACAGAAGCAGAAAATAAAAGTATACTTAAAATTACTTGTCACCAACTGCATTTGTAAGGCTTGCGTCCTGCTTTTCCTACCATTCTCTAAGAGGACACTTGAGGGCTGAACTGGGACAACTCGTATATGCAACTGGGAGAAAAACCTCAGTTTCCTGTAGTATCTGCTCTAGACCCTGCGTGCAGGCCAATCTGAATATAAAATAGATTTAAATTATTTCTACGAAACAGCATTCCCTTAGGGAACCTAGTGACAGCACACAAAGGATGTTTTGACTTTGCTCATGTATTTTGATTCTTTTTTTTTTTTTTTTTGCCCTAAGTGCAATACTACTAAGCAGGGTCAAATAGAGGTGACAATAAACATTACTGTATATTAGCAAGCACTCAGGTTCCCCTCATTTCAGACACTTAGCCCTGCACTCCCTAGTCTCACCTTTCAAGTCAGACCATGTGACTTGCTTTGCCAATACATTGTGTGATGTGTGTCACTTTTAGGCTGAAGCTTTCTGAACAGCGTGAGATTTGCGGCATCCCTTTTCTGCCTTGGCAATCCTTGAAGTGTGTATTGAGATGGAGCCTTCCCCATCTTCAGTCCCTGAGTTGTGATAACGAACAGAGACCCTCTCCCAACCCATATGGGGCAAGAGTGAGAAATAAAATTGTATAGTGTTAAGCCACTGAGATTTTGGGGGCATTTTTGTTCCAACAGCTCATTTTGACCAGTACAACTTCAGAAACAATGGCTCTGGGTAAGTCGGAGGCATGGAACACTCCCCAATCCTTGGTGATTTTGCTAATAATGGGTTGGTGGTTTTAATAGAGGTCCCAAATTCTTTGACACCACGCCTCCTTTCAAGATAGAGCTTACGTTTTCTCTCCTTGAGTACAAGCTGAACTCAGTGACTTGCTTCTAGTGAACAGAAAAAGACAGCTAATGCTAAATGTCTTAGTCCATTTTATGTTCCTATAAAGGAATGTCTGATGCTGGCTAATTATCAAGAAGAGTGGTTTATTTGGCTCACAGTTCTGCAGACTGCATGAGAAGCATGGCGCCAACATCTGCTTCTGGTGACGGCCTCAGGCTGGAGCCACTCATGGTGGAAAGCAAAGGGGAGCTGCTGTATGCAGATATCACATGGTGAGACAGGAATAAGAGAGCCAGCGGGGAGATTCTAGGCTCTTCTTAACAACCAGCACTGGGAGAGAGGGGAGACTAACAAAAACCAGAATTTACTCACCTCTCTCTCTCCTCCAGCCAGGGAGGACATTAATCTATTCATGAGAGATCCATCCCTGTGACCCAAACACCTCCCATTAGGCCCCACCTCCAACACTGGGGATTAAATTTCAGCATGAGGTTTGGGGAACAAGCATCCAAACTATAGTAGCATGGCATAAGATGGCTGAGGCTTCCTGATAAACATGCTTTGAGTTTCCTTCTTGCCGTCCCTCTGGAGAAGCCTCTGACATACCATGAAGACACTCAAACAAATTGAATAGCTCAAGAGGTGAGGAGGCGAGGCCTCCTGCAAACTTTGTGGGACCTCATCATCTTGGAAATGGATCTTCCAACTCTGGCCCCTATCTTACTGCAACCTCACGAGAGACCCTGAGCCAAGTCATTTTTGAACTCCTGACCCAAAGACACTGTGAGACAATAAATTGTTGTTGTTTACGTCACCAAGTATTGGAATAATTTGTTTTACAGCAATACATAACTAACACAATGGAAAAGGAATTCGATCCAGAAGTGTCTAAATTAAAATGGTTACTTCTAGTGCTGCTGCTGATGCATGCTACCTTGCTAGTGGAAGTCTCCAAAACCTCCCAATACCTCCCAAAGCTAACTCAAATAAACATAAAATATCAGTTTAAAAAATCCAGTGGGCTCACTATGTAATTATAACTTCAAGATAAATTCCTGAATACCCTTTCCCAACCAAAGTTCTGACCCTAAATCTCTCCTTGACAGAAATTCCAAAATTGTTACCAATAACTTCAAAAATTAGAGTTCCCAAACAGTGAGGAGACTGTCTCTAGCTCTTTCTCTTTATCTCAATAGGGGAAGTTTCTTTAAATGCAGTGGATGTTGTGGACCATGAGAAGATTAACTTGTATATCACATATATATATATATATAATTTCTATATTTATCATTTGTGAAGCTCCAGTGAAAGGCAAAATACTTTCAAGCAAATAGCAAGTCTCACTAAACCCCTGGTATAAGCTCAAGATCAGAGCTGGAGGAGGCCCAAATGTGGTATAAGCTCAGTTCTCACCTTCTGGGAGCTTAACGCGTAGTTAGAGAGATAAGACATGCATGAAACAAATTGGAAAAATACAAAATAAAATTTAAGTGGTGATAGAATATAGGGAAGAAAAAATAATTTTCTCTCTACTCTTTATAGTTCTTAGTTGGGATAGACCCCTGTAACAATAGATAGATTAACAAGGGAAAAACAAATACTTATTAACACGTTTAGCTCATGTATGTATGGGAGAGACCCAGAGAAAAAGAGTAAATCACAAAGAGGTGGCTGTGAGTTCAGGCTTAAATACGGTTTTCAACTGAAACAAAGAAAGAAGGTGCCGTGGTTTGAATGGCCACTCCAAAACTCATGAACCTTAATCCCCAGTGTGGCAGCATGAGAGGTGGGGCCTTTGAGAGGTGATTAGATCATGAGGGTTCTGCCCTAATGAATGGAATAGCCCATTCCTGTATTAATGGATTAATGAGTTATTATGGGAAGGGAACTGGTAGCTTTACCAGAAGAGGAAGAGAGACCTGGGCAAGCACAGGAGCTGGCCATGCGATGTTCTGTGCCTCCGTGGGACGCCTCGGGGAGCCCTTCTAGCAAGAAGGTTCTCACCAGATGTAGCCCTCTGACTTTGGACCTTTCAGTCTCCATGACTGTAAAAAACTAAATTTCATACCTTTTTAAAATTGATACATAAGAGATGTACATATTTCGGGGTTACATGTGATATTTTGATACATATATATATATAATGTATAATAATCAGATTAGGGTAATTGGAACAGCCACCACCTTAAACATTTATCTGTACTCTGAGAACATTTAAATTATTCTCTACTAGCTATTTTGAAATATACAATGCATTGTTGTTTACTATATTCACTCTACTAATTTATTGAACGCTGGGTCTTATTTCTTCTAACTGTATTTTTCCTGTCAATCATCCTCTCTTTATTTCTCTCCACTACTCTGGCCTCTGGTAACCAGCAATCTACTCTCTATCCTCATGAGATCCACTTTCTTAGTGCCCACATATGAGTAGAACATGTGGTTTTGACTTTCTGGACTTGGCTTATTTTACTTAACATAAATTCCATCTTTGCTGCTGCAAAAATGGGATTTTATTCTATTTTATTACTGAATAATATCCTATTGTGCACATACACCATGTTTTCTTTAACCATTCAGCCATTGATGCGCACTTGGGTTAAGTCCGTATTTTGGCTATCATGAATAGTGCTGCAATAAACGTGAGCGTAGCCGGGCGCGGTGGCTCAAGCCTGTAATCCCAGCACTTTGGGAGGCCGAGGTGGGTGGATCACGAGGTCAAGAGATCAAGACCATCCTGGTCAACATGGTGAAACCCCGTCTCTACTAAAACTACAAAAAAATTAGCTGGGCATGGTGGCACGTGCCTGTAATCCCAGCTACTCAGGAGGCTGAGGCAGGAGAATTGCCTGAACCCGGGAGGCAGAGGTTGCGGTGAGCCGAGATCGCGCCATTGCACTCCAGCCTGGGTAACAAGAGCGAAACTCCGTCTCAAAAAAAAAAAAAATAAATAAACGTGAGCGTGCAGGTAGCTCCTCGATACATTGATTTCCTTTCATTTGAATAAATAGCCCAGCTGTGGGATTGCTGGGTCATATGGTAGTTCTATTTTTAGTTTTTTGAGGCACCTCCATACAGTTTTTCATAGCAGTTGTGCTAATTTATATTCCTACCACGAGTGTACAAACTTTTCTCCACAATATTACCAGCGTTTGTTGTTTCTATCCTTGATAAAAGCCATTTTGACTGAGATGAGATGAGATCTCACTGAGGTTTTGATTTTCATTTCTCTGGTGATTAAATTAATGATGTTGAGCATTTTACACATACCTATTGACCACCTGCATGGCCTTTTTTGAGAAGAGTCTATTCAGATATTTCACCTGTTTTTAAAATTAGATTATTTACTTATTTTGCTATTGAGTTGTTTGAGTTCCTTTTGTATTCTTGTTGTAACTCCCTGGTCACATGGCTAGTTTGCAAATGTTTTCTCCTATTCTGTGGTTTGTCTCTTTGTTACAGTAGGCAGCTAGTCAGACATGAGCAGGGCAGGAGAAGTCCCCCAAACTCCAACCAGAAATGTCGGATCACCATCAGGTGATGGTCAGGTGGTTGTTAACTGTCTCCCTAAAATAATAATTGGTCACAGCCAGCTCCCAATAGACAGAAAATTCCTGGAACTAGTGATCTGCAGCTTCTTGATAAGATCTCAGTAGTTGGGTGAGTGGGCTCAAGTATGTGCACCACAAGGCAAAATGGCAGAGTTTAACTGGTATACCACCTTCCTCTAGGAACATTCAACTGTTAAGGGAAAAACACCTCAAGTAAGCATGTGTACACCTCCAGTAAACACACCGTGCATGTGGCCCCTCCCAGGTGCTGGCAGGCCACTGTGCATGCACACAGCCCACTCCAAGGGAAGAATCGGGAGAAGTAGCGCAGCACCCCAGAAGCATGCCAACATATAAAACCCCAAGTGAAAAGGTCAAACGGTGCACTTGATCTCTCAAGTCACCCACGTGGCCCTCTTCCAAGTGTACTGTACTTCTTTTCATTCTTGCCCTAAAACTTCTCAATAAACTTTCACTCCTGCTCTAGAATATGCTTTAGTCGCTCCTTCTGCCTATGCTCCTCTGCTGAATTCTTTCTTCTAATGAGGTAAGAATTAAGGTTGCTGCAGATCTGTATGGATTTGCTGCTGGTAACGCCTTCACTTTGTTGATTGTTTTCTTTGCTGTGCAGAAGCTTCTTAGCTTGATGATTCCATTTGTCTGGTTTTGTTTTCTTTGCCTATGCTTTTGAGGTCTTACTCAAAAATTATTTGCCCAGACCAGTGTCCTGGAGCGTTTCTCCAATGTTTTATTCTAGCAGTTTTATAGTTCCAGGTCTTAGATTTAATTCTTTAATCCATTTTGTTTTTATTTCGGTGTATGGTGAGAAAGAGCATACATTTCCCATTGTGTGCTCTTGGCACCTTTGGCAAAAATATTGGCTGTAAATGCATAAATTTGTTTTTGGGTTCTTTATTCTGTTTCATTGGTCTATGTATCTGTTTTTATGTCAGTACCATGCTGTTTTAATTACTACAACTTTAGAGTATATTTTGAAGTTAGATAATGTGATGCTTTTAGCTTTTTTTTGCTCAGAACTTGTTTTTGACTATTCAGTGTCTTTCATGGTTCCATGTAAATTTTAGGATTGGGTTTTCTATTTCTGTGAAAAATATCATTGATATCTTGATCAGAATTGCATTGAATTTGATTACATTGAGTAGTATTGACATTTTAACATATTAACTCTTTCAATAAGCACCCAGTTTCAGGTATTCTGTTATAAGTAATAGAAAATGGACTAAGACAGAAAGGCATTCAGGGGGCCAGTAATGGGGAAGTTAAGAGGAAAAGCTCAGTAAACAAGGGTAAGGTTTGTTATGCAAATTTAAGTCAGGCATTCTCCACGGATAAGTCAGTAACTTAGAGTCATTCTTTTCTTCCTGGTACAGAGAGGGAGACACCCTTACAAATGGAGATTTTCTTTATACATGTAAATTCCCCTTATCAAAGGGTAACTTCTACACTATGTTTAGAGTTTCTCCTGTGTCTAAAGTTTCCCAAAATAATCAGCTCAAATAATCCTTATGCAAAAAAAAAAAAAAGTATGTTTTAGGGGGGTCATATTCTGAACTCCTGCAATGAGATAAAGACTCCACATGTAATAATTCTGGAGAAGGCATGGTACAAAAAGCCATGTGAGTCACACTCTCTGCTTGCAAAAGAGTTACCTCCTCAAGCTTGTGTAAGATGGTCCAAGCCTGTGGTTTCATCCCAAGTATGTGGAGGAGTTGGCAGATTGGAAAGGAAAAGGCCTGAGCAGTGCTGAGTGGGCAAGGGCAGCAACACTGTCCCAAAGGGCCAGTGAGTTTTGAACTGAGATGAATTAGATGACCATTAAGATTTATTCCAGTCTAAGATCCAACGCTTCTATGACTCTAACACGTTTTACAGTTTCTTGTTTTGGTGCTGCAGTACCACTAATAGCTATTATTTACTAAGCCGCTTAACACTGAAACTGCCCATTGCAAAGTTGTGACTGAGGCAGTGAAAAAGATCAGACCTAACCAAATCCATCTTGCTTCTAACCTCCAAGCTATCCTTGTTCATTCCTGGACATAGGCTGCACTAACTTTGGGAGAAACTTAGTTTATAGTTAATAGTTTAAAACAAAGACGATAACAGCCCTTTCCCAAAAATCAACCTTACTCTTGCCTGGGAACTAGACTCCCTTTGTAGGACTAGCATGGTAACCACAGATGAGAAATTATGGTTTAGGAGTCATGCTGCTGGAAGCTACAAGACTCTGACCCTCCCTAAACTGTTCCTAAAATCAGTGCTTGAGATATTTTGCAGAGCCTGCACTTGATGGATCAGCTGGTACCACCCAGATCAATAAACTTGCTCCTCTGATCTTGTGGCCCCCACCCAGGAACCGACTCAGGGCAAGAAGACAGCTTCGACTCCCTATGATTTCATCTCCGAGCTGACCAATCAGCACTCCTGGCTCACTGGCCTCCCCACACCCACCAAGATGTCCTTAAAAACTCTGATTCCTGAATGCTCCGGAAGACTGGTGTGAGTAATAATAAAACTCTGGTCTTCCACACAGCCAGTTCTGTGGAAATTACTCTTTCTCTGTTGCAATTCCCCTGTTTTGAGAAATCGGCTCTATATAAGCAGTAGGCAACATGAACCCACTGAGTGGCTACACTACGGGACAGGGTATGCTGACTTTTGTATGTATAAGCTTATTTATTCTTCATGATAACATAATTTTTAAAAAGTCTAAATCTGTTGAAATGAATTTATGAGAAATATATTAACAGGAAATAAGATGCACAAATGTATTAATGTGCACATGGACACGAGTCACACAGGTAGAAGACTCAAAGAAGGACCAGATGGCTGAGGTTTATACAATCTCTTCATAGAGGCGAGGGGGATGGTGAAAATGAAGGCAATTTAAGGGACTGCAAATAAATTTGGGGGAATTGAGTGGACCTGGGAGGCAGATATTGTCTTGTAAATGATGTTCTTAGGAAGCTGAATGGGATCTGCAAGTTACAGGAAGGTGAGGGGCAGAACCGTACTGTGAACAGAGGTTGTCTTATTATGTAGAAAGTCTCCCAGGCAATCTATTGGAGCTGCTCTCAGAGGAACAAATAAAAGTCTATCTGGGTGTGGTTGCAGCTTTCAATCACTTATCTTCTTCTCAGTCAGATAAGAAAATTCCAGAGTCTCTTCCTGCACTTGGGTGAAGAGGGCGTGGGTGAGAGAGGAACAGAAGATTAGAAAGGTTTTGGTTCTGAGGCAGCTTCTAAGGCCTTCCAATTTCTTTTGTCAGCAACAACAACAACAAAAAGCAAACCCTGTAAAATATTTAAAGAGACTTATTCTGAGACAATATGAGTGACCGTGGCCCAGAGAACAGTCTCACAAAGTCCTGAGAAAGTGTTCCCAAGGTGGTCAGGTTACAGGTTGGTTTTATACAGTTTAGGGAGACAGAAGTTACAGGCAGACATTAATCAATACATGTAAGGTATACATTTGTTTGGCCTAGAAAGCGTTTAACCGCAAAGTGGCAGATTTATAGGAGCATTCATAAGGGAAGCCTATGAATGGAGAAATCAATTCACAGGTGAATTCAAAGATTTTCTGATTGGCAAGTCATTGAAAGAATTCAGCTAAAGACTTGAAGTCGGTAGAAAGAAATGCTCAAGTTAAGATAAGGGGGTTGTGGAAGCCAAGGTTCTTGTGTAGACAAAGCCCCCAGGTAGCAGGCTTCAGGGAGAATAGATGGCAAATACCTTTTT
Source organism: Cebus imitator (assembly GCF_001604975.1). Lineage (NCBI taxonomy): Eukaryota > Metazoa > Chordata > Mammalia > Primates > Cebidae > Cebus > Cebus imitator. The sequence goes on from NW_016107357.1 coordinate 10,206,711, forward strand.
TCAGACCTTAAAAGGTGTCAGACCCTTAGTTAATCTCTCCTACATCCTGGAAAGTTTGGCTACACTAATTATGATTCCCTACAAATAGAAAATTTTCCCCATGAAAGAAAACTTTGCAGAACCGTTTCAAAATATGTCAAAGAAATCTATTTTGGGGTAAAATATTTTTATTTCTTTCAGGATCTGCTATCTGTCATGTGATGCTATACCAGAGTCAGGTTGGAATTTGGTATCTCATTGCTGAAGAATCTGCTCTATTAGTCTTAGGATCTCTATTTTAATGTTAATGCTGGTCTTGTGCCTACATTCTAAAAGGCAGGGGGTATCAGGAGGCCTGTTTCACCTTCTTTCCCATCATGACCAGGGATTCAGTTGTTCAGGTTTCCTGTGGCCCAGAGTGGGGTCTGTTCAGTTGGTTGTGAAGGCTTAGAATTTTAGTTTTGGTTTATGTGTTTAATCTGAAGTGGCCAACATGCCACAGCACCATATATTGGGGTCTCATTCTCTTGCCCCAACATCCCCACCCCCAAATGTGATATTTTAGTATATGCAAACTTGCTTCTATTTTTCTTCTGAGAAGAAGTTTAGCTTTCCACTAAATCCACAAGTCATTCCTTTAAATTCACAAGTCCTTCCTTTAGGGGATTATTAAAAGTGCTGGGGTCCCAGAGATAGGAGAGAGACTGAGAAGAAGACAGGGTAAGAAAATGAGTCCAATATTGAAATTTAGGGATGGAGATGGGAAAATGAGGATGGCAGGACCAGCCTGGAACTGCCCCTCGGCCTCTGCCCAGAGGGGAGAGGGATCCTCGGAGAGGGGAGCCCTAAAGCAGAGCCCAGTGGGCCATGCATACGGGAGGAAGGAAGCAGGCCCAGCAAAAAAATTCTCTTTTAGTTCCTTCTTAGGGTGCAGATGATGTGCAGGGGCGTGAAGTCAACCTGTTCTTCTGAATGTGAGGCCTGTGTGCTTTTTGGAAAACCAGGGATTTGGGAACCATTGGAGGTTCATAGAGATATACTTAGGGAGCCTGACTGTTCTCAACGAGAATGTTTAAGTTTGTGTTTTAATTTTAAACCTGTATCTGTAAGCCATTCTGGATCATCTTAATGACATTCTTAGCAGCATTTTCAGGATTTCCATTGGGGTTTTGTGTTTCTAGGCCTGGCTTCATGTGGCAAGACTTACTGATCACCAGCTCATAGCCAGACAACAGACGGAGGCATAGGGAGGGCAGGTGATGGCCAGGCAACGCCTCACATGCTCGGCAGATGGGAAGCTGGCAGCCCTGCCTATAGGAAAAGTGGTGGGAGCAATGTGTCACCCCAGAGAGTATGGTGGGATGGGAGTTACAAACTGAAAAGAACTGCAAATTCGAGGCCATGGCACTGAAAAGATCTGTTTGGTGTCTGCAAAACATCTGCCACTTTAGTGTTGTCAGTTTCAGTTTTTTAGTTTTTTTGGGTGTGTGTGTGTGTGTGTGTGTGTGTGTGTGTGTGTGTATTTTCTGGGTTTTATAGTTGTATAAGAACTCTATACAGAATAGAAACCTAGATTCACGTTGTTTTTTAATGAAGTACACACGTACAAATGTAAAGGCAAAGTAGGTCAACACTGAACAACTGTCAGGTTTTGGGTTTTGTTTTGTTTTCCTGAAGCATAACAGGAAATCAACATATTCCTCAGTTTGGCATTAAACTGATCAAAGCTCCTCCTTTAGGTCACTATGGTTCCCTTCTGGGATTTGTGCAATTCTCTGCCAAATGGAAGGACCCTTACTAAAGATGTAACAGACACACCCACAACTCTGTCCTGTGGTGTCATATGGCAATCACGTGATGGCTGCAACAAAAGCAAACAAACAGGACAAAACAAAACAAAACAAAACAAAACAGGCTAAGCAGAGAATACGCTCAGAAGACCATAACCCTAGCAGCTAAGAAAAGAAGCAGACCAATGTGGCAGACATCATATTTTTATTGTGGTAAAATATTCCTAGCATAATGTTTATCATTTTAACCATTCGTAAGTGTGCATGGCATTACACACATTCCTATTGTCGTGCAGCCATCCACACCGTCTATATTCCAAAAGCTTTTCATTCTACCCAACAAAAACACTGTACCCGTTAAACAATAGCTCTCCACTCGTCATTTCTCCTAGTTTGTGAGAACCTCTATTCTTTCTGTCTCTGCGAAATTACCTACTCCAGGTACCTCACATAAGTGGAATCATAGAGTATTTGCCTTTTTGTGACTGGCTGGCATATTTCACTTAGCACTTAGCATAATTCATTAATGTTAATCAATGTTTTAGCATATATCAAAATTTCATTCCTCTTTATGACTGAATAGTATTCCATTGTACAGACATGCCACATTTTATTTACCCATTCATCCCTCAGTGGACACTTTATGGCTTTTGTGAATACAAGCATCTGTTCCAGTCTCTAATTTTAATTATTTTGCACATAGTCCTAGGAGTGGAATTTTGGGGTCATATGGTAACTCTATGTTTAATCTTATGAGAGATTGATAAATTGTTTTCCACAGTGGTTGGACCATTTTTCATTCCCACCAGCAATAAACAAAGATTCTAATTTCTTTACATCTTTGCCAACATTTCCTCCCCACCTTTTTTTTTTTTTTTTTTTTTTTTTTTTTTTTGTCTTTTTTTTTTTTTTTTTTTTTTTTTTTTTTTTTTAAGAGATAGGGTCTTGCTATATAGTGACTAAGATAGTCTTGAACTCTTGGCCTCAAATGACCCTCCCACCTCCCATCTCTCCCCTCCCAGTTTACTGGAGGGCTTCTGAGAAAGATTTTTGCACAATTAAAAAATACACAAGAAGGAGCAGTCCTTTTTCTTCCGGACATTGTTGTTTTAAGATGAGATATCTGGAATTGTGCAGCCAACTTACCACCATGAGGGCAATTGTCCTGAAGACCGATCCAACCTGCAGAAGTCAGCAGAGCAGGAAGACTGGATCCCTGGTCCCCAAAGACATTGCTGAGTTTTCAGATGAGCCAAACTTGGAGATGCACCGTGACCTTGGGACATCTTGTCATATGCGATTATACATCTCTAACTGACAAGGACATTGGAGTCAGGGATTTCTGTTCCTCGAAGCCAAGGCCATTCTAATAAGGAGTTTTAAAATTTCTTCTTTGAAATGTACATAATTACACATATAAAATTAATATACTCACCAAATATTTATGGCATCAAGCATCAGTTTGATTTTTTTTTTTTTTTTTTAAAGAGACAACGTCTCTCTCTGTTGCCCAGGCTGGGATGCAGTAGCAATCACAGCTCACTGCAACCTCAAACTCCTGGGCCCAAGTGATCCTCCTGTCTCAGCTTCTGGAGTTTCTGAAACTACAGGTGCACACCATCGTGCCCAGCTATGATTTTCTTATTTTTAGTAGAGATGAGGTCTCACTGTGTTACCAGAGTGGTCTTGAACTGCTGGGCTCAGGTGATCCTCCCACCTTGGCCTCCCAAAGCATTGGACACTGCACTTAGCCTTCATTTGATCTTTGTCAGCACTCTAATAGCTCACAATCTGCTTACTGGAAGATAAGTGATGCAATATAAAACCTTACAAGATTAAGTATCAAAGGAAACATCACAGCCAATCAGTGGTTCAGAGGAAGGAGTGGGGTTTGCTGGAGTGGGATCCAGGTCAAAGTGAAGGTCATAGTTGGGCTGGACCTTGGAGGTGGGCAGAATCACAAGAAGACAAATGCAGGGCACTTCTCCCCTCTTTAGTGACATTTCCTTTTATAAGGAAAAAATTGCCCATATACCAAAGATTGTGCTCAGGAATTTCTGATAGTGATTGAAGCAACCCCTCTCTCTAATCCCACTCTCCCTGCATTCCTTCAAGTACAAACTGTTTTCAAAATATTCTATCTAGCACATTTCTTTGCAAACTGTTTTCATCATTTGGAACTTGCTATCTCACCTAAATGGAATGCGGGTTTACTCAGCTCGGAGCTTTTCGAATGTGATAGGAGGAGGCACATGAGCTGAAGCAAACCACCCAGCGGCCCCTGGAAACATCTTCAAGCTCTCGGTCGTGGGTGGGACCCTTCCGACCCAACAGCGTGCTGATTAAAATACAAGAAAAACAGAAGAACAAAACCCAAAGTAACTGCCCTTGCCTGTCCGTGTGTTTGGATCCTGGAGGGAATAGAGAGAAAGGAGAGGGGGTGTCCCCTAGTTAAGAGTGACCAAATGTCCCCTCCCCTTGTTAGACACCACAGGACAGCACTCTGCTTCTGCAGGACAGCTCAGAGAGGCCATATCCTGCTGTCTGTCAGCCCTGCTGCTGTGTGTAAATAAATCTTATTCCTGGGAAGGGCGGGGGCTGGAGTGAGCAGCTTAATCCATACCAGAGACAGTGAGCCTCCGAGACAAGACACAGGGGAGAGACAGACGGCCAGGCCTGGGTCTGTGGCAGACCACTGCAGAGTTACGTAACTGCCTTGGTTATTCACCATGGAAATGGGAACCAGAACGCTGGGCTTATGTGGCTGCTGTGAGCAGTGCATTACAACAGTTTCCGTAGGACTGTCATTGGCAACAGGGTCGTAGGGAGTGGTGGAAAGAAGCGTTATTGGTCTTGGCCTTACCTTCACAAAGGCATCGAACTTAGGGATTTAACTGTATCCTTAAATAAGATCATCCACACTGTCACTGTGTTTTATGAGTGTGCGTGGTGAACAGGGTGACAGTGATGCTACAACTATGAATATGTTAAATGGGAAAAATTAAAATATGCCATAATATTTACGACTTTGTCTTAGAGGACTGTATGTACCTTACACACAGATTTTCTTCTGCCTCTTCCACGCCTGAGACAGCAAGACCAATGCATCCTCCTCCTCCTTAGCCTATTCAATGTGAAGAAAATGAGGATGAAGACCTTGATGATGAGCCACTTCCACTTAATGAATAGGAAACCTATTTTCTTTTCCTTATGATTTTCTTGATAATATTTTCTTTTCTTTAGCTTACTTCGTTGTAAGAATACAGTATTTAATGCATATAATATACAAAATATGTATTAACTGATAATTTAGTTTAATTACTAATAATCTCTTGTTGACTGGAAGCCTCACTGGAAGCCAGTCAACAAGAGATTATTAGTAATTAAACTTTTAAAGAGTTAAATGTTATAAGCAGACTTGTGACTGGATGGAGGATCAGTGCCTCAACCCCTGCATTATTCAAGAATCAACTGTATTGTATATGTGTGAATATGTATATATGTATATCACACCCACACACCCACACACCCACACACACCCACACACACACACACACACACACACACGTCCATTCCTAGAAAGACTCCAGGCTTGGGCGTATGTATTTCCAGGAGCCTTAAAAAATGGCAACTGCTCAGGAGTCTCTTGACTTCTGAGAGGCTCTGGGCAGTGTATGTAATAGTTCTCTACTTTTCTTCCTTCTTCTATAATGCAAAAGATCTAGCAGGCAGAGCCCATCTCAAGTTTGCAGGACAAGGGAAAAAGCCGTTAGAGAAGGGCAGGCTGCTTTTCAGAGATGTTTCAAGCCTCATAGACGGGAGCCCCAGGGTAAGGTGTGTGCATTTTGGAAGAATGTAGTAAAGAGAGCCACCCATCTGTGCTGGCCCCCGTTTTCTCTGCAAGAGAAGCTGCTTCATAAATGCTATGAAATTGCAATTGTGATTGAGCTATTAAATTGCTGCCCATGACAAACCTGGCTCCAATGAGAGCTGGAGATGTTTCTGAGCTAAATGAACCACCGGCCACATAAATACAGTCATGAGCACACCCAGGAACTGGAGCCATCTACCAAGTCCAATGTTCACCTCTTATTTCTATTTTAAAAAATAAACTTTTGTTGACATATAACAGTCACATAAAAAATGTACCAGCTGTAAGCGTACAGCCCATAGCATTTTACAGAGTGAATGCTCCCATGTCATTCCATCCAGATGAGTACAAACAGCATCACCTGCATGCCAGAGCCCTCCTCACACCCTGCCTGGTGAGTGTGCCTCCCTCCCAAAGCACCCCCAGCCTCAGTGTCTAAGACCTTGGATTGCTTGTGCCTGTTTTTAACCTGTGTGTAAATGAAATCATACAGTACGTGCATGCTCTTTAGCTTCTGGCCTATCTTGCTCAACCTTATGTCCATGTGATTTGTTTCTGATCTGCCATGAAGCAGCATTTTCATTACCGTATAGTATTCCATTGCATGAATATATTACCATTTATTTCTCTGTTCTACTATCAAGGGGCATTTGGGTTGTCTCTGTGTTTTAGCTGTTATAAATACTGCCAATAGAAAGCTTTTTTGTTTATGCATTTGGGGAGGGGTAGATATACCTAGGAATGAAACTACTGGCCCACGGGGTCTGTGTATTCAGCTTCCAATGCTTACCCAGTGTGGCTGAGTCAGCTGATACTCCCACCAGCAGAGCCGAGAGTTTCTGTTGCTCCACATCTTACCAATTTCGGGTGTTGCCAGTCTTTTTCATTTTCACTTTCCTGGTGGTTATGAGGAGGTCTCTCATTAGGTTTTAATTTAAATCTCCGGAATGGTTGATAAGGTTTAGCACCTTTTCATATGTTTATTAGCTGTTTGGAGATTCTCATTTGTTAAGTGCCTATTCAGGTCTTTGGCCAATTTTTCTATCGGGTTGTCTGTCCTTTTCATATTGATCAGTAGGAGTCTTTTATTTATTTTTCTTATGAACCTTTTTGTTACATGTTGCAAATCTCTTTTCATTCTTTTTACGGTATACTTTGATGAACAGAGGTTATAAATTTTAATATAGTCCAGTGTATAAATCTTTTCCTTTATGGCTAGTGCTTTTTGTGTTTCTACCTCAAAGTCACAAAGACGGTCTCCAATGTTATGCTCTATGTGCCTTATTATTTCATTGTTCACAATTTGATCTGTGGTCCACCTGAAAATGCTTTTGGTATGTGATAGAGGTCAAGATTATTCATTTTTTGGATATCTCATCAACCCAGCATCATTTATTTTTTAAATAATCTAAAATGCAAGTAAAAAATAATAATAAAAATATCATATATATCTTAAAAAAATCTTCCTCCATTATTTGATGTGCTACCTTTGTCATAAATCACATATCCATATAATGTGGGTCTATTTCTGGACTCTCTATTCTGTACCATGGGTCTATCTACATAGCCTTGTTACAGTCCTGCACTGACTTAACTACTATTGATTTATGAGTCTTTATGCCTAGTGCATGTCCCACAACTATTTTCTTCTTCTTTAAGTTTGTCTTAGCAATTTTTGGCCTTTTACATTTCCATAGAAATTATAGCATCAGCTTGTTGGTTCCCACCACAAATTCTGCTGGGATATTGATTAAAATTTCATTAAATCTATATAGACCATTTGGGAAACAATCAATACCTCTAACTATTTAGTTATTTTGAATCCATGAATATGGTATATTATTAATTTAGTTTTTTAATTTCTTTCAGGAAAGCTTTACAGTTTTCTGTGTAGAAGGTTTGCAAATCTTGTCTTGAATCTATTCCTAGCTATTTGATCTAAATGAAATTGTTTTTTAAACTTTAATAATTGTTTACTGATACTATATAGAAATATAATGGACTTTTATGTATTAACCTTGCATCCAGAGAACTTGGTACATCAATTAATTAATTTTAATAGTTTATGTGTAGATTCATTTGGGTTTCTACATATAATACGTCATTTGGGAATAACGGCAGTTTTATTATTTCCATGCTAACTCTTATACATTTTATTTCTGTATTTCTTTATATGCTTTATTTTACTGTGTGAGAGCTTTAGTACCACATTTAATAAAATACAAATGGTAAAAGACTTGTCTCACTCTCAACCTCAGAGGAGAAAACTTAATTTTATGATTTAATATTATGCTTACTGTATTTTAATTAGATAAAAAAAGTTCTATTATATTACAAGCTTAAGAGTTCCTTTTTAAAAATTAAGAACAAACATCCAATTGTATAAAATGCTTTTTTCTGCTTCTATTGAGATGATAGTATGATTTTTTTCCCACATCAAATGACTTTTATTGATTTTCAGGTGTGAAACTAACCTTGCAACTTGATCTTGATACATTGCCTTTTCTATCTAGTGCTGGGTCGCATTTGCTAAAAATTTGTGTAGAGTTTTTCTGTCTTTAAATGAGAGTGACTGTCATTTTTCTTTCTTGCAGTTAGACCAAGGAGATCACTTCCGTCTTCTGGGGATGACGCAGATTCAAAGCTGGCTGCCCGTGTTTGTGAGGGTCCTTGTCCAGTTCTGTCTTACTCTCATGCTGTGATCTCGGGCTCCATCTGAAAGCTGGGAGTGTTTGGCAGTCGCCTTCCTCCTTGACATGTTCTGAACATCAGTTTTTGTACCCCTGTCCCAGAAGAGTGCCAAAATCTCTGCTGAGCGTCTCGGCTTGACAACCTCTTTTGTTCTGGAACTGGTTGTGGCCCTGCAGGCAGGTGTGGGTCTAAGTGCCGGGACCATCTCTCTTCCTCTTTGCGGCCTTTCACATTCTCACTGCCTTGGCCATTTTTCTCCATCTTCAAATGTGTTTTTGTCTTTTTCTGTTTTGTCCAGCTCTTCTCATTATTTTCAGTGAAAAATTTGATCCAAGCAAAGGTGCTCCCTGCTTTGCTTCCTATCCCCACACTCTCCCTCCAATCCTCTGTCCTTCATACCTACATAGTCCAAACCCTGTGGGGGCGTGATGCAGCCGACCTCCCTGCTGCCAGCCTGTGCCCTTCCTCCCCAACCATACACACCGAGTAGCATTGCTGTGCACAGGCCACCCTCCTATTTAAAAGCCTGCCATGAAGGCTGGGCATGGTGGCTCATGCCAATAATCCCAGCGCTTTGGGAGGCTGAGGTGGGTGGATCACGAGGCCAGGAGATCGAGACCATCCTGGACAACATGGTGAAATCTCATCTCTACTAAAAATACAAAAAATTAGCTGGGTGTGGTGGGACATGCCTGTAGTCCCAGCTACTTGGGAGGCTGAGGCAGGAGAATCACTTGAACCCAGGAGGCCGAGGTTGAGATTGCGCCACTGCACTCCAGCCTGGGAGATAGAGTGAGACTCCATCTCAAAAAAAAAAGAAAGAAAGAGAAAGAAAGAGGCCAGGCGCAGTGGCTCAAGCCTGTAATCCCAGCACTTTGGGAGGCCGAGGCGGGTGGATCACGAGGTCAAGAAATCGAGACCATCCTGGTCAACACAGTGAAACCCCGTCTCTACTAAAA
>NW_016107357.1:10216175-10260745 GCF_001604975.1 Cebus imitator
AAAAAAAAAAAAAGAAAGAGAAAGAAAGAAAAGAAAGAAAGAAAAAGAGAGAAAGAGAAAAAGAAGAAAGAGAGAAAGAAAGAAAGGAAGGAAGAAATGAAGGAAGGGAGGAAGGAAGGAAGGAAGGAAGGAAGGAGAGAAAGAAAGCAGTCTACAATTATTTTGATCAGCCTACAGTGTAAAGCCTTGTTTTCCAAGCCTTGAACTCGAGCACTTCAAAGAGATGCTGCCCTTCTACCCCAACGCTGCCCCTCCACTGCCCTCACCTTCCACCTCTTCCCTAAAGCAGCCCTCCTTCTCGCTCTGTGGGTTTACACGCAGTTCTCAGAATGTGCTGGAGGCTCTTCTGTCTCTGAGCCTTTTTCCCTCTGCTCTCCCGCCTCCAATACCCCTCCCCATCTCTCAGTTACTTTAGTCCTGCCTTCTCTTACAACTGACTCAGGTTCCTTTGTCCATGAAGTCATGACTTCACACCCTGTGGCACTCCTGGGGTCCCGGGAGTGCCTTCCTGTTGCCCTTGAATGGTAAAACAGCAACTTTGAGTTTTTCACTGATTCATCTGTGAGTTGCCTTTCCATGTCCCACCAACCAGCTGCTGCTCACAGAAGTCATCCCTGGACCCCATTTGCAGGCTTATCACTAGCGATGACAGATGCTCAGCTGGTGAAGTAAGTGCTCTGTGCATGGTGGCGACTCTGGCGGTGGTGAGAGTTGTCTGTCAAGAGTGTCTCGCTCTCTGCTGCTGAAGCTCAGGGCGGCTACACTCCCCTTCCTTTCTGGAGTGAAGCAGGGCTGTGTTACCAACTTGGGCCAATGGAATGGGGGTGGAAGGGATCCGTATCCCTTCAAGGCAGAGGGTTTACGAGCCTGTGCACCTTTTGTTTCCCTCCCCCCTCCCCCCTAGGTTCTCTCTTTATTTCCTGTTGGGAATCTTGGGAGTATAGGTCAAGATGGAGCTTTCCTCATCCTGGCTCCATGAATATCTACACAAAACAGAAGGCCCACGAACTGCAATGGTCACATGGCATGAGTGAAAATCGACTTTTAATCTCATAAGCCACAGAGGGAGGGTCGATCAAGGCTGTGACTGCACCCCACCTCACCTCCCTCACCTGATCTGCTGCTGCCAGAGTCGTTGGGGAGGGGCTGCTGCTGCTGGTGGATGATGAGCAGGAGTAAGTAGAGGCAGGGCTCTCACTTCCACCATATCACTCGGGCCCCTTTGCCCATAGCCAGAAGAAAACATCTGGCCCTTAAAGTGTCATACAAATCTACTTAAATAAAGAGGGAACAAAATGTAAGGCACTAGTTCCCAAACTTGTTCACCTGGGAAACAACTTAAAATTGCTGAACTGTTTTCTCTTTGGATGATTCCCACAGCCAACAGTCATGAAAACTACCTCAGAACGCTTGCTAACACCCCACCCCAGGTGCCCTCTTCATTATCTGTAACCTTTACAACAACTTGGCAAGATGGATGCCATAAGTTCCCATTTTCCAGGAAGGAGCAAAAAGCTTCCAGAGGCCAAGTGGCCTGCACGGAGCCAGGGAGCCGGTGGTCCGTGGGGATGCTGGTCTCGATGGGGAGCTATTGGCTCCAAAGCGAGGCAGCGGTTTCCTCACTCTGAGTCTCAATTTCAGTGTATGAACCAAGAATGAAACAGCCAGCAGGGACCGTTTCTGTATTTTAAGCATCTTATCAAATTGAGAGCAGATGAGCACATTAAAAATAAACTATTAAACTCAACATAATTAGCTACATATACTTTTGTCCATATATTAATGTACTCCTATTTCGTTTATTTTGTTTTCTGCTACCTCTTCTTAGCAAACAGCAGGAAGCACAAAAGTTTCAAAGAAGTTTTATAGGAGGAATTTAAACATAGAGAATGTTTTATCTGTTAATTCAATTTTAGCTTGATTTGGAGTAAAATCCCCATTATTCCATTCTAGCCTAGGGGCCTCTTTGAGTGAGGCCAGGGGACTATGGGAGCACCTCTAAAGAACTGTTAGTAAGGTACCTCCATCATTCCCCCTACCCCCAACTCTGACCTCACTCCTTCAGGGCACCCCCTCTCAAGTTCCTGCGGAAGACAATTGGGCCATTTGGTGAAAGTCAGCCCTTGGCTTCTTGGAGAAGGTCCACAGGGATGGGCAGCTTGAACTGAGACTTTTTTGTAATGTTAAACCGTGGGGATCCACTAACTGGGTCATTACCTCATTTCACAAATACTGTAAGGGTCAGAGAACTTCTAAACTTCTGACCCAAGAGTGGAACTGATGGGCTGGCCTCCTTCCTGCCTTGCTTTCAGCTCTCTGGGAATCTGATTTTATGCACCTAGCCATCATGCCACACTCTTGTGGCAGTTTTCCTACCAGGTTTTATAGAGAGGCCATTGATATGGTGTCTGACTCTGTAGTCAGGCGGACAGGCATTCACTCACTGGCCCTGCCTCTTAACTACCTGTGTGCCCTCGGACAAGTTATGGGGCCTGTCTCACTCAATCATCTTTTCTTTAAAATGTGGAATAAGATTATTTGGAATGTTTTGAATATTCAACTAAAAATACCTTTGTGATATTGAATACTCAATGAATGTTCACTCTAATTTGAATATCAAACTCTCAAAAAGTGTCGAATGACCAGTTTAAAATTCTTGCTTTATGCTAATTATGTAACCGGCTTGATTTAGGGGTAGAGCGGGTGGGAGATGAAGGTAGTACGGGGAAGGTTTTCTTTGGCCCTGGAAATCAAAGTGTCTTCGTTCATTAACATTGATTGTGCACTTATGTGTCAAGAGTGAAGGATAAACACTGGGAATTTAGAAATGAGAGCCAGAAACCCTACCATTTTATGCCCAACTAATACAACCATTAAAGCCTCTTGTGACATTTAGGTTTTTTGTTTGTTTGTTTTAAATTTACATGTTGATTGCTTTGCTTGGAAACAATTCTGGAATTCTGCTTTCTGGTATCAAGAGAGCACTTGGAAGTTCTTCCTGAAGACACTTACAAGGTCCTTCATTCACTCAACAATCATGCACTACAAGCCACTCAGTGCCCAGGTGTGCCCTAGACTGCACATGGACTACATGCTACGCGCAGCAGGCAGCAAGACAAATGGGACGTGCTGTGCTACCCTCAGAACTAACAGGAATGTGGGTGGCCCCTGGGAAGCCACTGGCCAGCCCAGCTTTCTGCTTCCTGTCCCCAGACAATCCGTGTTACCAAAGCGTTCTATCCCTTGCTAAGAAGCTAGCTGTCAGATCTCCACATCCTCCTCTCCTTCCCTGAGTGAGGGAAGCTCTTCCAGGAACCCTGGGAAAGCATGTCCCAGCCAGCAGCTGCCTGCCCTCCGCTCAGTGTCGCCCAGGTTGTTTGGCATCACTGGGCCTTGGCCGCTTTTGCTCTGTCCTGGTTTGCTCACGCAGCATGTCAGGAGTGAGTCTGGCCACATGCCTAACCTTAGCCAAATGTTTGACTCCGGCTCAGTTCCCAAAGGATCCCTGGAGTGAAAGCTGAGTAACAAGTGAAACCCATCAAAGCATTTTCTCTGGAGGGAAGCTTGCGGCGACCTTCAGGTGCGGCACAGCACCACACAGCCTTTGCCTTCCACCCAGAGCTAGCTAAGACGTGGCCCTTCAATGTGCTGAAGAATGCTGCTGAAGCCCACAGTTTCATCAGGATGAAAACCACATGCACAGATATTTACAGCTCTAGGTTCTGCAGTAGAGGTTTCTCCTGAGCTGGAAGCTGGAGCAGGGAGGTTGGGAGGGACCACCTGGCTCAGCTGGAGCAGGTGATGAAGGGCAACCCAGGTCATCTGACAGAGGATGTAGAGCTGGGTGCCACAAGCAAGCTGGAAGTCTCTGGGAAAGGCGCCACACCAGGAGCACCGTTAGGCGCAGAGGGAAGACTTGGCCAAGAGGTTCCTTTGCATCTTTACTACTGAATTCTTAGAATGTCCAATGCTTCTTGGGTCCCCAAGGCTTCAGCATGGGATTCCAGTCTCTGTGGAATGTTTGTTATCTTGGCTGTGTTTAGATAGAATGAACTGTTCACATAAGTGTCATTAAGTTCTGCATAATAGACATCCCACATCAGCTGATATCAAGCTCTTCAGTCACGCACCACACAACGATGTTTTCTCAACAACGGGCTACGTGCATGACAGTGGTTTCATAAGATTATAACGAAGCCGAAAGATTCCTCTTGCCTAGTGACGTCGCAGTGGTCATAACATTGTAGTGCGATGCGTGACTCACATGTTTGTGGTGATGTTGGTGTAAACAAACCTACTGCGCTGCCAGTTATAGAAAAGCACCGTGCATGCAAGTGTGTACAGTACCTAATACTTGATCACGATCATACATGGCGATGTTCCTGCCTTGTGTATTTACTCTATGCTATCATTTGGATGCGTGTCTCCTCAAACCTTATGTTGAAATTGGATCCCCAATGCTGAGGCCCACTGGGAGGTGTCGGGGTCATGGGGGAGGATCCCTCATGAGCAGCTTGGTGCCCTCCTGTGGTCATGAGTGTTTCTCTATTTCTTCCCTTGAAAGCCGTTGTTAGAAGGAGCCTGGTACCTCCCCCGTCTCTCTCTTGCTTCCTCTCTCACCAGGTAATCTGCCTGTGCTGGCTCCCCTTCAGCTTCCGCCATGAATGGAAGCAGCCAGAAGCTGAGCTGATGTCAGCACTCCGCTTCCTATGCAGCCTGCAGAACCGAGAGCCAAATAAACCTTTCTTAAAAAGCAAATTACCCAGCCTTAGGTATTACCCAATAGCAACACAAATTAACTAAGACACTATCCCACATTTTTAATGATTATTTTAGAGCATACTCCTTCTTACAAAAAAACACTAAGTACAAAACAGCTTCTGGCAGGTGCTTCAGGAGGTATCCAGAAGAAGGCATCATCATCCAGTGATATGACAGCTCCATGCATGTTCCAGAAGAAGGCATCATCATCCAGTGATATGACAGCTCCATGCATGTTCCAGAAGAAGGCATCGACATCCAGTGATATGACAGCTCCATGCACGTTCCAGAAGAAGGTATAGTCATCCAGTGATATGACAGCTCCATGCACGTTCCAGAAGAAGGCATTGTCATCCAGTGATATGACAGCTCCATGCACGTTCCAGAAGAAGGTATAGTCATCCAGTGATATGACAGCTCCATGCACATTCCAGAAGAAGGCATCGTCATCCAGTGATATGACAGCTCCATGCACGTTATTGCCCCTGAAGACCTTCTAGTGGGACGAGATGTGGAGATGAAAGACAGTGAGATTGGTGATTCTGACCCTGTGTAGGCCTAGGCTAATGTGTGTGTTTATGTTTTAGTTTTTAACAAAAAAGTTTAAAAAGAAAGATAAATAAAAAATTAAAATTTTTGACTGACACAATGGCTCACACCATAATCACAGCATTTTGGGAGGTCAAAGCAGGAGGAGAGCTTGAGGCTAGATGTTTGAGACAAGCCTGGGCAGCATAGCAAGACCGTCTCTACAAAAAAATAAAATAAAATAAAATAAAATAAAATAGCTAGGTGTGGTGGCATGCAACTGTAGTCCCAGCTACTTGGGAGGCTGAGGTGGGAGGATCACTTGAACGCGGGAGTTTGAGGCTGCAGTGAGCTATAATCGTGCCACTGCACTCTAGCCTGGGTGATAGAACCAGACTTCATCTCTTTAAAAAAATGTAAATCAAAAAGGCTTATAAAATAGAAATATAAAGAAAGAAAATATTTTTGTGCAGCTGTACAATGTGTTAGTGTTTTAACTTGTGCTATTAAAAAAGAGAAAAACAAATTCTAATTAAAAAGCTTATAAAGGCCCAGCATAGTGGCTCATGCCTGTAATCCCAGCACTTTGGAAGGCCAAGATGGGTGGATTACCTGGGATTGGGAGTTTTAGACCAGCCTGGCCAACATGTGAAACCCTGTCTCTACTAAAAATACAATAATTAGCTGGGCGTGGTGGTGGCCGCCTGTAATCTCAGCTACTTGGGAAGCTGAGGCACGAGAATCACTTGAACCCTGGGAGGTGGAGGTTGTAGTGAGCAGAGATCAGGCCACTGCACTCCAGCCTCGGTGACAGAGTGAGACTCTGTCTGGAAAAAAAAAAATAGTTCATAAAGTATAAAAGTTATAGTAAGCTAAGATTAATTTGTTATTGAAGAAAGGAAAACATTTAAAAATAAATTTAGAGTTTCCCAAGTGTCTAATGTTTATAAAGCGTACAGTAGTGTCCTCGGCCCTCACGTTCACTCTCCACTGACTGACTCATCCAGAGCAACTTCCAGTCCTGCCAGCTCCGTTCGTAGTAAGTGCTCTACACAGGTGACCATTTTTTATCTTTTATATCATATTTTTACTTCCCCTTTCTATGTTGAGATATGTTTAGATACATAAATAGTTCCCCTTGTGTTACAACTGCCTGCAGTATTCAAGTCAGTCGTGTGCTGCCTCAGAGCTGCGGTGATACCATGCAGCCTAGGTGTGCAGTAGCTACACCATCTAGGTGTGTGTAAGTGTATTCCACGATGGTTGCACCACCACCAAATTGCCTAATGACACATTTCTCAGAGCATGTCCTCATTGTTAAGCCGTGCCTGACTGTATTGAACTATATTGTAAGATGTGGTTCATATTACATGTTGTACATTGCATTGTATGTCACACTATATACTGTATGTTATATGAGGAGCACATTAATTCAGAAGTACTTTATCTGCTCAATTGCACCAGCATTCCATAATAATCATGCAGTATTGACTTTGTTATTGCTGCTCTTATTAAAGAGGGCCTGAGGAAGGACTCCTGCCCAAGCCATCTTGCCTGCCTAAACCATCTGAATAAACCCGTGTCTTGGTGGACAGGGCTTAGGGTAAGGTCCTGTGAGTGATGAGTCCCTCTCTGCCTTGGGTTGGTGAAGTCCCATCTGCCCTGGGCTCAGGATCGGGTGGGGTCTGAGTGCATCCGAAGCCCCTCCGTCCCTGGGAAAGGGGCTTTGCTTGCTCTGCAGGGGGAGGGAACACAGACAAAGTGGCCTCCACAGTAGGAGCCAGGCTCTTACCTCCTGGGCAAGGGGCAAGCCAGCTCTTCTCTGGGGGGCTAGACAGGGAAGAGCAGGTGACACAGCTGGAGGGGCCACCCCCAGGATGACCCATCTGCCCCTGGAGTGTACATCATTCTGCCTGTCTCCTGATGGATTTCCTACCTTCTGGGGCCTACCTCCAACCCCAGGCTGTCTTTCCTTCCTCTGAGCTCAAGAAGCACTGAAAGATTCCAAACCATTCCGCTGGCACTGCTCATACTGGATATTTAAATTAAAAAAAAAAAAAAAGTCTAAGAGCTGTATTATCCACCTGACTGTCAGCTGCTTAGGGCAAGGCAATGATTTTTATATCTCTCTTGATTCACATGTATGCGCCCAGCAGAAGACAGCTCCTCACATGCTCTCCTTTTGATGGTTAAATTCATAACTATGCACAAGGCAGGTTATGGCAGTGGGTTCAAGGCAAAACAACAAACAATAATGACGTGTGTATTCCAGGCAAGAGAGAGGCACAAGTCTGGGCACAGTGCCAGCTTGCCTTTAGCAGGTACGGCGCGACCGGGAGGTAGCTAGTGGTGGGACTCAGTAGGGATAACGGGATAACAAGGGTGCTCCTGCATTGTGAGATACACAGAGAGACACAGCCGTCAGCGACATGCTTCTCTCCCCTGGAAGCTCCTTTCTGATTTCCCAAAGCTGTTTTTGTTTTATTCACAAACATGACACTCTTTTCTCTCTTTCTTATTTAATGAAAACAAGCAATAGCAATTCTGTGATACACAGTAAAGAGAATACTAAAGAAGTAGATGTTTGACACAAGCTTTGAAAATTCAGTCGAGAAGAAAGAGCCCTACTGATAATAATCAGTAGCTGTCAGTGAGAGCTGCCACTTGAACAACTATCACAAAATCTCCACTCCTTGAAACAGCCCTGCAGTGTAGACGCAATCCCCATTTTATACGCGAGGGAGTGCCAGCGCAGGGAAGCTACCCTTACGGGCTGGTGGATGTCCACACCTGAATCAAGCATGAGCTAGACCCCCTGATGCCCACAGGCACACAGAAACTGATGTGAACTCTGGGAATTAATGAAATTCATTGTAAAATCAGCATATGCAAAAAATTAGCAGCAAAATGCCGCTGCCACTGCTGCAAAAAAAGTGCATATAATGTAATATGTTTTCAGCCCAAATCAAAACCACATTTTTGCCTCCTCTGCTGTTTTAATGAGCGGTTTCAATCATGGTTTCACCTTGGAGGCATCTGCTCCATTCATGAAGTGGGGGTTGGGCTGCTGCAGAAGCAGGCTGGACTGGCGGGAGGCAGTGGTGGGGTGGACAGCTGGCTCCTTGCGTTAGTACACCTGCCCCTCCGGATCCTGAGGACAGGTGAGCCCAGCCTCTGTGAGGTCCCATCGGCCTCCAGGATCCCAGAGCATTAAGAAGGGGCCAGGGGCAGGAAGGCATCAAGAGACTCAAATCAAAGAGAGGCTCAGCAGCTGTGACGGGTTAGGGTGGACCAGGCTCCCCTGGTGGGTACAGGCTTCTCGTACCCTGCTGAGGGGCAAGAGCACAAACCGACTCAGGCCAAACAAAGAGGAAGAAAGCAGGAAACGTGGCCTCCCATGGATCCTGCCAAGAGATATAATGGGCTTCTGTTCATGAGTGCAGGGACTCTTGGGTCCAGCATGCAGCATTTAGTGCCACTGATGTGAGTCTGGCATCTGTCATGCACCAGGGCCTGCAGAACTGCTGGGTGTACAGTGGTATATGACAGAGTCCCTGCTCTCCCAGAGCACGAGGTCCAGTCGGACAAATGCACAACCAGTCACAATTTGCCGTCTGCTAAGATAAGGGCGCGCACAGGGGCTGCAGGTGTTCAGAGGAGGAATCCCAAATCAAAGGATTGAGGAGGATGCCTCAGGAATTTCAAAAGACTGGCAGAGGCTAACCAAGCAAAGACAGTGGAAAGAGCCCCTAGGCCTGGGGACAGGAGGTGTGGACAAAGGTGCAGCACACGTGAGGAGGGGTGTCTCAGTCTGCTCTGGCTGCGTAACAAAGCACTACAGACTGGGGGGTGGGTAACCATAGAGATGTACCATCTTACAGTTCTAAAGCCTGGAAGTCCAAAAGCAAGGTGTTGGCTGGCTTGGTTCCTCCTGAGGCCTCTCTCCTTGGTTCCTCCTGAGGTCTCTCTCCTTGGCTTGTAGGGAGATGGCACTCAGCCATCTTGCTGAGTCCTCACGTGGTCTTCCCTCCGTGCATGTCTGTGTCCTCATCTTCTCTTCTTGTAAGAACACTGGTCATATTAGACTAGGGCCCACCCTCATGACCTCATGTGAACTTCATTAAAGACCCTATCTGCAAGTACAGTCCAATTCTGAGGTATGTGGGGTTAGGACTCCAGCCTATAAATTAGTGGGGGACGTAATTCAGCTCATAACTGCAGGGAAGCGCAGGAGGCTGGTGCCTCCAGGGGGAGCTGAGTCTGGAAGCACCAGTCCCGCCAGCCCCAACGCCTAGAGAGATGTGCAGAGAGCTCCCCTACTTTGCTCTGTGGAGGGCAGGGATTTTGAGGGTCACAGCTTGAAACTTAGCTCTTGCACTTGGCCACTGTTTGAACTTTGGCATGATGCTTTACCTCAGAGTCATAGTTCCTCCTTTGAGAAAATCAGAATAAAACTGTCTATCTTGTGGGATATGTTATGAAAATTAAAAGACAATGTTTCTAAAGCAATTTATGGGCTCTGTCCAGCAGTAGGCATATTGGATGGGAAAGGGGATGA
The DNA here is from genome assembly GCF_001604975.1 of Cebus imitator. NCBI lineage: Eukaryota > Metazoa > Chordata > Mammalia > Primates > Cebidae > Cebus > Cebus imitator. The sequence continues at coordinate 10,226,023 of NW_016107357.1, forward strand.
GGAGGGGTGTGAACACGGTACGGGAGCTTGGGGAGGGGCTTACCAGCCTGGCAGCCAGGTGGCCGTTGTGCCCTGGGACAGGCAGCACATGGGTGCATAGGGAGACCCTGGAGGGCTCTTAGGACTGTCTGTGTGTCGGGCAGTACCATCACAGTGTGATCTGTGGACCACCCACTTCAGCATCGCCCTATGAAAGCGCAGATCTCAGGCCCAGCTCAGCCATCCGGGTCCAGATGGAACCTGCAACTAAACTGCTTCCTAGCAGCTCAGTCTGAGAATCATCCTGGAGACCTGCAAATCTGAGGGGTGGAAAGAGGAAGAGAAACAGAAACAGAGAAAATGCAGATCTTACTGTTGGTGCTTCTTACCCAAGGCCGGGGGTAAGCCTTTTTTCAAAAGGGTGGAGCGGGGAGGCCCATCTTTCTGCGCTGCTTGCTCCTGTGACACTCAGAGGATGGTGGGCAGAGAGCCCTGCGTCCTGCGGGGCGGACAGGCAGACGTCTGCTCTGTTACTAGGCCGTGCTGTGCGCCTCTGGCCAGCAAAGTTGAGCTTTTGCCCAGGGTTGGCAGCTCCCCAAGAATCAGACTTGTGGAGAACATGCTAAACGCTGGTCTGCTTATTTGGGATTGAGGGATTGTGAGGGACTACACTCATGTCTCCTTCCAGAAATTTAATGAGCAAAATATTACCATTAGTCAAGCTATGTGGCCACCAGCTGACCCAGACGCCTGCAGTTTTTTAATTAAGCTCTAGAGATGAGACACCCCCGACCCTGTGTCCCCCACAGAGTAGTGACCAGACGAGTTAATTTGCCTTAAGTCATTAAGCTGAGACGACTATTAGTTCTCTGGGAAATGATTTTAATGTGAACCTACCTTTTGCCGAGAAAAAGAAGGCTCTGTCCCTTTCACAGCCAGCTCAGGGAGACAGCCAGTCTTGAGTCAAATGGCGACTTCTCTAGCGTGAAGGGTAAAGATGACAGACGCTCACAGGTAACCTCAGTTAGCTCCCCCTCTTCTCAGAAATGCTGGGCTCTCTCACTCCCCCCACACATGCACAGGCTCAGGCACATGTGCACACACACACACACACACAAACACAGACACGTCATTCATGTGTGTGCGCGCACACACTCGTGGCTTCCGGGGGCCAGCTTCGACACACATCACCTTCTCATAGTGGATTAATTATTGGGCCTATTGCTGCATTCATATCCTCCCTCACTGAGTTCTGCTAGCCTGGAATTGTGGTCCTTCTGTTTATCAGGGAGCTATGCTCTGCGCTACCTGCCCTACGTTACATATGAAGAGGGTGCTGAGGCCTACTCTAAGATATGTACATACGATGGGGGCTGATTACACACTGGACCAGACTGCCTGTTTTGCACCATTGATGCTTACTGCAAATTACAAATGAATTTATACTTTTCATTTGATGCTCAGCATGGTGCTTTCTCAGCAACATTTCATGAGTATAAGTTCAGGTGCTTTTGTGTGAAAGGAACAAAATGAAATTTCTTTAAAAATGCAAATCCTAATGCAAATCCACCCCTACTCCAGCTTGTCCTGACTGGTGGGTATTTACTGCCTCCTGTTCCTGGGGGCTGCTACCTGATGCCGAAGATGCCTCTCTAGGGCAGCCTTGAGCAGGGGTCGGGGAGGGGTGCTCAAGGCTGCCCTGGAGGGGAAACCTGCTGTGGAGGGGAAACCTCCGGCCGTCCAGTGTGGCCAAGAGTTTTCAGAGACAGGATGCCCCTTCCACCAGACAGTGAGGAGCTGCAAAGGAGGCAACTATGGGGATCTCTGTGCGGGGCTCAGTGGCAGGACCCCCAACTCTGCAGCCACACCCGACTGTTGGAGAGTGGGACGTCAGCTGAGACTTCCTTACTTAAGCAGAACAGAAATGTTTTCATAATATGGACTCCTTAAGGTAAAAAATGTGCCAGGCCCTATAAAAACATCAAGATGAGTCTAGTTTCGGACCTTCAGCAGAGACACACAGATACAGAATGGGGACAGAGGACACAGCAGAAGCTGCAGGCTGCCTGTGCGGCATTGTGGAGGGACCCCCAGGAAATGCAGAGAGCAGGGTGTTGTCTTTCTAGGGCAGAAGCCAGCAAGCTTTTCCTGCACCGAGCCGGATGGTCTGTATTTCAGGCTGTGCAGGCCTCGGGGTCTTTCTCTCCACAACTCAACTCTAACATGGTAGAGTTAGAAGGCATCTATAGGATGAGAGTGGCCATGTTCCAGTAAAACTTTATTTACAAAACAGGTGGTGGGCTGTGGGCAGCCGACTCCTGAGCTAGAGAGTTGGATCATTGCACATGGTTGCAGTTCACTTTCAAGAAATTTTAAAGGTAAATTGTTATTTCTAGCTCTCTCTCTCTCTCTCTCTCTCTTCTGATACTATTAATCTACTGGAATAGTTTTTTACAATGATTTTTTTTAAATTATGAAAGAAATACATGGTCACTATATAATTATCAGAAAATAGAGGTAAACAAAAAGTAAACAATCACATTTCTGAGCTAGTCTTCACCTTGCCTCTTCCTTTTCTCTACTCAGAAACATCCCTCCCTGTCCCACCCACACGCAGGGAGGCTCAGCTGGCGGGAGGGGAGGGAGTCTGGTGACCTTGGCTAGCCACTCCTGTGCGGCTGGTCCACAGTGAGGGTGGAGTCTCATCCATGTGGCTGCCGGCATGCTCACCGGGAGCTGTCGAGTTTCTGCTGACGTCTGAGTCGACCTTCCTCAACCCTCCGTGTTCTCTGTGAGCCTGGGATGGAGTCGTTATTCTCCACATGGTAGGAATTCCTACTGGGGTGACCTCTGAAAGTAGAACAGGTCCAGCCCCATTCAGTACACGTGTTTGGCACTGACTGGTGCGAGGCATTGTTCTCGGCACCATGGCCCACAAGACAACCTAGGAGCTGTCATTCTTCTGGGGGGGTTAATTATAAACAAAAACAACAACAAAACTGTAAAAATGATCATCTAAATGCTGGATGGTAACGGCTGCAGATAATGAATGGGAGGTATTTGGTGGTAGGGATGGGGTAGAGGGATGCCCTCCCATTGGGTGGTAAGGGATCCCTCCGAGAAAGGGAGGAGGACAGACAGGCATTGGAAACACAGAGGCCAGAGCATCCCAGGCAGACAAAGAGTACATGCAAAAGTCCAGCAGGACTGTGCCTGTGCCGCTGTGACAGCAGCCCTGCAGGCTGGCACAAACAGCCTCACGACAGAAATAAAAGAAGTCAGGGAGGAAGGCAGGGCCTTTAGACTGTGGTGAGGAGCTGAGCTTTTATTCAAAAGCCATGGGAAGCTAGTCAAGGATTTTAGGCAGGAAAGCTGCATAGCCTGACTCCCATTTGCAAAAGCTTGCTCCTGCTGTTTTGGAGAACAGACTGCAGGGAGGAGAGGGAAAATGAGAAGACCCATTGGTGGCTGCAAGGGAAGGTACGGACAGCATGGACTCCACGGTTCTGATGCCCCTAGAGAGCGGGAGCCGGCAGGATGTTCCCTCAGCTCTGGTGGGGGCGGTGCTGCTCACTGAAATGGAAAGATGGAGGAGGTTAGGGTGGGCTGGTGCAGAAAGCAAGCGTAGGTTCTGGATGGGACTAGCCGGAGGTGCCTGTTAGCACCAAGAGGAGTCAAGAGCTCTAGTAACAGGACTTCCTAACCAGTCTCAACTGAACACACGCAGTGCGCCAGGCCCACACTGGCCCTGTCTGCATTGACTGCCCGTCCCCTCTCACCCTGCTGTCTGGGTGTAGCCTGACCCTGGCATCACCCGCTGGCCTGGGGTTCTCAGGCCAAGCCTGCTGCCATAAAGGCCTCCAGCCTCACCTGGTCAGTTCCAGGCAGGATGTGACACATTCGGGGGTAAACAAGTGAGCGAGGGACACTGGGATACCCCATGGAGCATCCGGGGCCCTGAGAGGCCATCGCAGGCCCAGCTGTCTCACTGGAAAAATGCCATGGACCCTCTTGATCAATCAGACGTTGGCAGTGACGCTGCTGTCTTGCTTCACTGCATTAGCAAAATAAGCAAAGTTTCTAGTGCTCCCTGTCTTCTGCTTGTGAGCGCGTATGTTTCTCATCAACTCACTGCAGTTATGAAATCAATTAGAGCTGTAAAATGTGGAATGGCCTCTGCGTGAACAGCCCGGGACATCCTCAGAGCTCCAGAGCCCACTGCTTTGATGTCAGAGCTGGGGATGGGGTGGGTTGGGGTGGAAAGGCCCTGGGAAGGGGGCCAGCTCTGAAACATGTGGAGGCCAAGGTGGTGGTGATGAGGGGGCCTTGCTGATCAGGAGCCCACACTGCACCCTGGTGGGGGAGGGGGCGGGGGCTTCCTGTGCCTCACCAGCAGCTGAGAAGGAAGTGGGAGCCAGGGCTGGTCCCTCAGCTTCCTCCTCGCAGGCCTTCTTTGCTTGCCCTTTCTCCACATTTGGCCCTGACATTGAGGTTATAGGCCACATGGCAGGAAGTTAACAACTGCTGTGCTGACAGAAACCAGAGAGGAGGCCGTTTTCTGGAAGCCTGCCCTGTGTGGGCCTGACAAGAGCCGGGGGAAGTTAGGGGGCCCTTGATGGGACCACGGCCGTGCGTGACACTGGGACCTCCTGCACTATGAAGACATCCTGGATCATGAAATTCAAGGAACTCCGGGGCTGGCAACGACTGCGGAAATCACAGCACTCAATGTCTTCATTTCCTGGGTCTGTGACGAAGGCCAGGAAAGTGAGGCAACCTTTCTGGAAGAGGGACAAAGGCAGAACAAGAACCAATTTCCTGACTCCCCATCCAGAGTCCTTCACCAGTGACTGTGGGACTCTTTCGAGGCTCCCAGGCCAGGGCTGCCCAGGCTTCCACAGGCCAAGGCCCTCAGGGGAAAGAATTACCTCTGCACCATCCCTGTGACAAAGGGACAAGGCTGCTCTCAGATGGAGGTAACCTGCTTGGGAACTCCTGCCACCCCAGCCCTGCTGGGCTCATCACAACCACTGGGTGTTGTATACATGCATGTGGTGTGTGCACGCATATGACTGGGAATTCTGATTCCTCAGCGTGGTTTCTTAGAATCCATTATTGATTGAGGGGCCTGAAGAAGATGAAATCCATAGGTTGCACTGCAAAGTTCTTTGCATTTCCTTATTCTGGGGGGTGAATTCACAGATCCTTTCTTTGGTGAAAGGAAAGAAAACCACAATAGATAAAGCAACTTTCTTAGGTCACACAGGATATTCACAATGGAGCTGGAATGTGTAAATTAGTTGGACCCACATCACCAAACCTGAAAAAAAACATAGTCACTCTTATTAGACATCAAATCAAGTACAAAGAAAATAGAAATAAAGGCAAAGTGTGCCAGCTGGATTTCATGGGGAGCCTGACAATTCTCATCAGACACCCAACTGCTGAGGCGTTAGTTCTGAATATTGGGCCCAAAAACTAAGCCTGGAATTCACCTTTAAGGTTAGTTTAATAGACTCTGAGAAGCACTAATTCAGAAGTGTTAAGAAAATGAAATAAAGTAAAACAAGGCAGTTATACAGGCAAATATGTTTAGGAAACCTTTGGTAAACAAAATTAAATGGGTTCTTTACAGCAGGACCTTTCCAGTCTTGAATGCTAACACGCATTGGGACTCTCCAAGAATGAGGCAGAACAAAGGATAGTTTCTGAATTTATTTGACAGCGGAATATTCCTCACCAAAATCTCTGGTTGGTTGGAGGTTTTGCCAAAATGACTTTGGAGAGCAAATGTTGTTTTGATATAGTTTTCCAGTGCAACCAAATAGGGATGGTCCTGGTTAAGAATGGAAGAGGGGCGGGGCTTACAGAGTGGCAGAGTGAGGCCCTCCACAGCCTGCTTTTCCATGAATATAACAAAAACACTAGGAAAATGGTTAACATCACCTGTTCCAGAACTCTGGAAATTAACCAAAGGCTGGCAACAATCGGAGGAGCATTTATTCAGGAAAAACTGCTGAACCTTGGTAAGAGGAGAAAGGTTTGTGACACTTGAACTTGGCCTGTTCCCAGCCTACTTTACCCAGCTCTGTTAGCCACGATAACCAGCAGCCTCACAACTTCAGCAGTGGGGAAAATCAGCAACCTTGCAGCCACCAGAGAAAACAGACTGGGCTTGAAGTTCCTCAAAATGTCTCATCTGCAAGGCATTGTCATTATTTACCTGTCCTTCGGACTTCTGGAGAAGTCCCATTTACCGGGCATTGTTGATACTGGGCTTAACAGACTTCACTCTGAGGAAAAACTCTATACCCAGGTGATTTGTCAGAAGCTATCAGCAGCAATTGTGTAACACTGCAGCCGCCTGAGGCTGCATTGCCAGCTGGGGCAATCAAGAGTCTGGCCAAAAATGTAACAGGAATAGCTGGGGAATGATGTGTCCATTTGGGGCTTTGAAAAGCTCTGACATTTTCCCAGGGATCTAAAATGCCATCTATGCATGTGTGCAGGGTTGTGCACATGCCCAGAAAAGCTCTGAGTAGGTCCCAGTCTCTCGACTCACTCAGCCTCTGGCTGACCATGAGGCTTTGTACAAGCACAAAGCCAAGGCTAAAGCAGAGTTGTAAACTGAGCATTGAAGAGATGCCCCAACACACATGAGGTCCCTTGGCAAAGGGTAGGAAGGAAGATCTACTGGCTCAAGGCATTTAAAGGAATCTCTGGCAAATCATTAGCTGACCAATAAGCTAACTGAACAGAAATGTTAGTGGTGGCACAAAATACTGTGATGGCCATTATAAAAAGACGAACGATAAACTGTTGGTGAGGATGTGGAGAAAAGGGATCCCTCACACACTCTTGTTGGGAATGTAAATTAGTACAGCCATTATGGAAGACCGTATGGAGATTTCTCAAAAATCTAAAAATAGAACTGCCATATGATCCAGTCATCTCACTTCTGGGTATACATCCAAAGGAATTGAAATCAGTGTATCAAAGAGATGTCTGCACCCCCATGTTCACTGCAGCATTATTCACAATAGCTAGAATATGAAATCAACCTAAGGATCCATCAACAAATGAATGGACAAAGAAAATGCAGCATACATACACAACGGAACGTTATTCATCCTTTAAAAGGAAGGAAATCCTGTATTCATGACCACATGGATGAATGTGGAGGACATTATGTTAAGTGAAATAAGATAGGCACAGAAAGATAAATACTGCATATTCTCACTTATATGTGGAATCTAAAAAAAAAAAAAAATGGAAAAAGTCAAACTCATAGAAATACAGAGTAGAATGATGGTTACCAGAAGCTGGCTTCCTAGGGGAGACATTGGTTAAAGGGTACAAAGTTTCAATTAAATAGGAGAAGTAAGTTTTCAGATATATTCCACAGCAGGGGAGCTATAGTTAATAAAAATGTATATTTCAAATTGCTAAGAAAGTAAATTGTAAATAGTCTCATCAAAAAAATGGTAAATATGTGAATACCAGGTATGTTAATTAGCTTGATTTAATAGTTCACCATGTACAAATATATCAAAACTTCACATCGTACTCTAGAAAAATATATAATTATTACTTATCAATTTTTAAAAATGAAATTAAAAATCAATTTTATTTGTAGTAGCATCAAAAGGGACACATTTCTTAGAATAAATTTAACCAACAAAATACAAGACTTATACACTGATGACTACAAGACATCGTTGAAATAAGTGAAAGGCCTAAATTAATACAAAGCTTTCCCAAGGCCATGGATAGGAAGACTTAATATTATTGAGATGACAATTCTCTCCAAAATGATCTAGAGATCTAACACAATCTTTACCAAAATCCTAACCAGCTCTTTTTCAGAAATTAACAAACTGATCCTAAAATTCATGTGAAAATGCTAGGGACCCAGAATAGCCAAAATAATCTAGAAAAAGAGCAACCTCGAAGTTTTCACACTTCCTGACTTTCAAACTTATTATAAAGCTATAGTAGTCAGACCATATGGAACTGACATAAGGAAAACATAGATCAATGAAATGTAATCGAGTGTCCAGAAATAAATCCTTTACTTATGGTCAGTTGATTTTTCATAAGGGTGCCAAGACAATTAAATGGGGGAAAAATAAACTCTTGAACAAACAGTGATGAACACAAATCAACAGTGATGTCCACAAATAAAAAAGCAAAGTTGGACCCCCTACCTCATACCATACACAGAAATTAACTAACTCAGAATAGTCATAGACATAAAGGTAAGAGCTAATGCCATGAAACCCTTTGGAAAAAAACCGTAAGAATCTTTATGATCTTGAGTTAGGCAATGGTTTGTTACATATGGCACCAAAAGCACACACACACACACACACACACACACACACACACACACACAAAACCTAAAGAAAAAATAGATCAATTGAACTCTGTCAAAATTAAAATTTTTGTGCTGCAAACAATACTATCAAAAAATAGGAAAAAATAACCTGCAGAACAGAGGAAAATATTTAAAAATTCCATATATAGTAAGGGATTTATATCCAGACTACATAAAGAATTCTTACAACTCAATAATGAAAAGACAAGTAACCCAATTAAAAATGGGCAAAGGATTTGAGTAGACATGTCCCCAAAGAAGACATATGAATGACAAATAAGCACTTGAAAAAATGCTCAACATCTTTAATCATCAGGGCAGTGCAAATCTAAACCGCAATGCAACTTCAGGCCCACTAGGGTGGCTATAATGAAAAAGACCGAAAATAACAAGTATTGGCAAGGAAGTGAAAAAGTTGGAACTCTCATACATTACTAATGAGAATGTAAAATGGTACAGCCTCTTTGGAAAACACTTCGGCAGATCCTCTAAATGTTAAATATAGAGTTACACAGGACCCAGTGTTCCACTCCCAGGTACATATGCAAAAGAAATAAAAACATATGTCCACACAAAACTTATACATGAATGTTCACAGCAGGATAATTCATAGCAGCCAAAAAGGGAAAACAATTCAAATGTCCATCAACTGATAAATGGATAAACAAAATGTGATACATCCATAAATGGAACATTGCTGCTTCATGAAAAGGAATGAAGTGCTAATATGGATAAGCCTTAAAAACATCATGCTGAGTAAAAGAGCCAGACACCAAGAAGCACTTTACATCCATTTATGTGAAATGTCCAGAATCAGCAAACCTAAAGAGACAGATGTAGATTAGAGGTTCCCTAGGGCTGGGGAGGAGGCTAGGGATGGGAATGACTACTCATGGGGTGGGGTTTCTTTTTGGGGTGATGACAACAATCTATAATTACATTGTGCTAGTGGCTACACAACTCTGAATATACCAACAACCACTGAATGATACAATTTAAATGGGTAGATTTCATGATTTGTAAATTACATCTTAATAAAGATGTTTTTAAAAGCAATGGAAGAGATTCAAATTAACCCAGGTTTTTCTTTTACCATGCGCACACATGCATTATAGCTTACTCTGGGAGAAGAAAACCTATTCTTTGTGAGAGACTCTGAAATCATACTACGCTTTGCTGCCAGAGAGCTGACTAGTGAGTAGCCCAGGAGCCTACCAGGAGAATCAGCAGGAAAAAAATCACACATTTTCCATGGTGTTTCTTAGACTGGCTCTTTGCTTTTTCCTCTTCCAGCAATCTAGCACTCTCTTTTTATTTTTATCTCAAGCACATAATAACTCTATTAATTCTCTCTGAGTATTTGCAAGTGTAAGCCCTGCTGGGCTGCTTTAATGAGAAGAGTAGATTCATTTATAATTAGCAGCATTCATTTGAAATCAATATTTTTCTTGTGTCCTTTAAAACCTAACTAAAATGAACCTTTCAGGAAAATATCTGTATTAACACCCTCCTGACCAGACAATCTTAATTGTAGTCATTCCTTCATTATGCACACCGGCATCACTACTATGAACACCTTAATCAGAATTAATTTATATTTACTCACAAGGGCACACCATTTAGGCACAAAAGGGACAGCGGCTGTTCTTAACTGTGGCTGTAAAATATTCATGTTCTTCTAATTGAAAGGCAGGGTCTATGGTTCCCTCTTTGTGGGTGAGCTTGCAATGATTTGCCTAATTGATTGTGGTGGAAGGGACACTGAGCGTAAGTCATATCAGGTGGCTTCCACCTCATTTTCTGGAACCTTCACTCTTGGAGCTCCGAGCTGCACAGCAGAAGTATGACTTCCGTGAGGCCGTGATGCAGTGGGGAGCCCCACCCCATGGAGAGAGCACAAGGCAACGGGCTGGTCAGCAAGCCAAGCTCAGCTCAGCCTTGCGGGTATCCCAGCCCAAGCGCCTGCCATGTGGAGCGTCAGAGGATTCCAGCTCCTGGCCATTCGCGTGTTCTCAGCTGAGGCTCAGACACGGTGGATTAGAGACAAGTCAGCTCAGCTCAGCCCTATCCAAATTCATGAGCCATAAAATTCATGAGGATCATAAAAATGGTAATTGGATGACTAAGTTTGGGAGTGTTTTGCTGTGCAGCAATAGATAATAGAGGGCACATGGAAAAGGACTTCTCCAACCCAGCGTTAACCTAGATGATGCTGCTGATCTTGCTAACAGGCCAGCAACTGCCCTTGAGGACCACAAAACCCCATTTAAAGGAACTACCTTTGTTAATAGAGTTCTTCCCTATTAACAAACTACCTTTGTTAATAGGGAAGAACCTGGGTTCTTCCCCAAGTTTTTTTTTTGTTTGTTTTGTAATTGGATATGGCTTTTAATTTGCAGAACATTTGTAAATAATCTATAGGAGTCCTCTTGATTTTCCCAACTAGATTTTAAGTGTCTAGGAGCCAAGGAATGTCTTGTTTCCTTTGTTCTCTAACCCTCTGGCAGCAACTGAAGCAGAGCTTGGCATCCCACAGGGGCTTGGTAAGTAGCTCAATTACTCCTGGAGCCCCTCAGGGCCGATGTCCCGTGTTACTTTGGATGCTTGATTACTTGGTTTGGCTTCTATGCCCATTTCTTTTAATCTGGGGAAGTGGCATGGGGTAGGGAAAGGGGAGTGGAAAGAGCTGGAAGTTGGGAGTCAGGAGACCAGGAGTTAAACCAAGCTTCTGGCCCTGACCACTCCTGTGATCTTGTCAGGCTCCCACTTCTCAGAGGCTCACTTTGGTCTAAGAAATGGGAATCATAGTTTATCCCAGGGTTGTTCTGAAGTTTGAATGAAATGATATAGGTAAAAAGCCTTTTCAAACTAAAATCACTATGCAAATGAAAGTAAAGCATTATTATTATCTGATGTATACATTTGCATAAATTACATCTTCTCTAGGCCTCCAAGAAATGGGGATGATAATAGTTATTACCTCTTGCCAGGATTACTGCAATACCCTCCTAACTGGTCTTTGTATTTCTATTTTTGCTCTTTTAAAAGACATTCTTCACATAGCAGCTGGGCTATCTTTTTAATATGTAAATCAGGCCACATCCTTCTCCTGTTTAAAAATCCTTCAATGGCTTCAGATTGTGCTTAAAATCTCAAGTCCATGTCAAAGTCCACAGGGCCCTGCCCTCTGGCCGTTGCCTCCTGTTCTGCCTGCACCCTGAACGTCCTGGACTCCAGTGGCACTGCCTTCTCTAGGTTTCTGGAACTGAGCGAGAGCCTCACAGCCCCAGGACATTTGCACTCATGCTTCCTGGGTGGCTCCATCTCCTGGTGCCTGTGTCAGTGTGTACATCAACCCTTTGAAGAGGTTGTCCTGGATCACTCTTCCCAAAGTAGCCCTCAACTCATTCTTAATCGCATGCTAAAATAATATTGTTTAATGTTTACTTACTTGTTCTGTTTTCCACCACTAAAATGTGAGTTCTGTGAGAGCAGAGGCCTTGACCCTTCAGTCAAGCATAGCACCTGGCACACAGTAGGTCTTCAGTAAATATTTGTTGATGAATAAATCAGTAAAAGATTGAGAATCTCAGAGTCCCCTACCCCTGCCTACCACCACAGTATAGAAAGTTTGCATCTGCTCAGAGTTCCAGGGAGAAAAGCCTGTGGTGAAGAGGGTGACAGTGGTGATTGTGGGAAGTATCATATGTGAACCAGATGTGAGGGCTGCTGGCCCACAGCCCCGGCTTCCTGCCCTCTGGGCCTCCCACGTTCATTGGCTGAGATTACCCTTATCAGTAGGTGCAGCATCAAGCACATGCTTTTCAGTAACGGGCGGCCTTCTCTGGCTCTTGGTCACAATAGCTACTTTTCCAAGAGCTCACAAGGGTTCTCACTGAAGCTGATGTCATGCTCTGGCCAAGGCTCAAGACCAGAACTTCCCACCCTTGTTTCTAGCCCAGTGGATTCTTCAGAGCCATTCCTCTCAAGATTTAGCCATGACATCTTTACAGTGAGGACAGAGCTCCCCTCCTCAGATAGGGCTGAGATAGGACAAGCAGAAAATGGGTGAGGAAGGGGAGTAAAGGCAGGCAGGGGAGTGCGAGGCGGCAGGCTTCCGCCATGGCTGCTTCTGGCAGCTGTCACACCCACATGGCGTGTCCCAGGCTTGTTAGTGGATAGTGGGAAGCCACTGTAACAAAGGGGTCCCAAAACACGTAGCCCAGAATGTGAGTGACGCTGCAGCAGGCCATCATCCAGGGGCCCAGTTCCCTTTCACGAGTCCTGGGGCACCGTCCTCCATCACATGAAGCAGGGGTGAGTGAGAGGCCAGCACGGTCCTTTTAAGAACAGAACTCAGAAGTTGCTCGCCTCACTTCCGCTTGCAGCCTCTTTGCACAACCTTCGCCTAATGGCGTATCTTGTCCACAGGAGTCTGAGGAGCATCACATCCCCATGCGCAGCCGTGAGCCCCGCCTGTGCTCAGGGGCTTCTGTTTTCAATAGCAGGAGAGCGATGAATATTGAGGACAACTTATTGTCGTTATCTCACTTTCAGACAACAGCTAAGCAAATTTTGAAGTCCCTGGAGCTGTTCTCAAACATGGAGAGGTGACTTTTTTCACAGTGGAATCAGGAGGGCAGAGGAAAAGACAAGAAAACAAGAGCTACTCAAAGTTTTTGGCAAAACTCTTCCAAAATATTTACTACTCTAAACCTAATTTTTTCTATCGTGAAAACGTCAATTTTTACCACAACCTAGTAGTTACCAGGATCATGACCTTTAAAAAATTTATCCTTTTTGGACTGAACTCTTGCATTTTGGATTTTAGTCTAGGGGGAATCTTTTTTAAGATGAAAAGTTTGAACCACTCCATTTGACAGATTCTAGAGCAGAGAAATAAAAATCTCTCTAATGTATCATATTTTGGGGTCTCTGCATTATTACGAACATTCGAGGTGGAAGGATGGGCATTGGAATTTGTGCTTCATGTCTCAAACTAGAATCCCCGAGCACAAACCTGGTCAGCCCAGGATATAACGGGGCAGCTCTTCAGACAGTACACCTCGCTCTTCTGTTTACCATATGGGCAAGCCACATGAAGTGCTTGGAACATACATCTGTAAGTCATGCTAATTGCAGTGCTGCTGCGGCCCACGGGCGAGGACAGAAACAGCAGTCTGCTTATACCTGGGTTTTTCCTTGTTGTTGTTTTTGCTTTTTTGCTGTTCTTTTTGGGCCTCAGTTTCTGCTTCTATGCAATGAGATTAGTAATAACTAGTGGGGATCTTGTAAAAATTATCTACTTTTGTGATCTGGCAGATCTTAATTTTCTTCTCTTCCACGGTATGAGAGGGTCACACAACACCAGAGTTTGTTATACTGTATTTTGGGATTCCCCAGAGTTCTGTGAAGTTTCTGTTACAGTAGGTAGCTAATCAGGCATGAGCAGGACAGGAGAGGGCTCCCCACCCCCACAAGCCCTGAAACACACACCAGAAATGTCAGGCAACCATCAGGTGATGGTCAGGTGGTTGTTAACTGTCTCTCTAAAATAATAATTGGTTGCAGTTGGCGCCAGGGAAGGGCAGCCTCCCAACACATAGAAAATAGTTGAAACTGGTGATCAGCAGCTTTCAAATAAGATCTCAGGAACTGGGATAGTGGGCCCAAGCACGCATACTAAAAGGCAAAATGGCAGAGTTTAACTGGTATGTGACCTTCCTCTAGGAATGCTGGACTGGTAAGGGACGGATGTCTCCAGTGAGCGCGTGTACAACTCCAGTAAACACACTGCACACGAGGCCCCTGCCAGGTGCTGGCAGGCCACTGCACGGGCAGACAGCGCACCCCAAGGGAAGAATCAGGGGAGATATAGCACAGGACCCCAGAAATGTGCCAACATATAAAACCCCAAATCAAAGGCCAAACCCTGCACTTGACCTCTCAAGCACCCGCTTGGCCCTCTTCCAAGTGTACTTAGGTCCTTTCATTCCTGCCCTAAAGCTTTTTAATAAACTTTCACTCCTGCTCTAAAACTTGCCTGTTTCCCCCTATACCTTATGCCCCTCAGTTGAATTCTTTCTTCTGAGGAGGCAAGAATTGGGTTTGCTGCAGACCCACACAGATACGGATTCGCTGCTGCTATTAGTAACTGAGATCTCTTTGGCTGGTTAGGCTACGGAAGGAGCCCAGGCTCACCTTGTACAGCTCAGCTGGAAGCTCTGCTTTATTTGTTTGATAATCTGAGATGTATGATTACACTGGAAAAATAAAGGGCTTGATTCTTTAAAAACATCAGCAGGCTACTGTGCTAGAATAATTTTAAAAATCATTTCCAGTTCCAAAATTATGAGTCAGAGAGGTCAGAGACGTGAGCCTAGAAGATGATGTCTGTTGACAGCTGCCAGGTGTTCAAGGCGGAGCAGGGAAGTAGCAAGGTGTGGAGGAAGGATGTGGGTGATGTGTACATAGGAAGGTGGCATCTCCAAGGAGCTGGTGGTGAACAAACCCTACAGAGAGGCCCTCTAGGCTCATGTGGAAGAAACTGGGTCTTGGAGTCAGGAGACAGAAGTTAAGAGCCAAGCTGGTCTTCCATGAGTCAGGTGATCTCCAATGAACTGCTAACCCCCTGAGTTTTGATTTCTTCGTCTATGAAAGCCAGGAGGTAGGGGTGGGGTTATTAGGAAATCTATAATACCCTGTGCATATTTCTAAAATTCCTCAAACCAAACAAGCATTTATCCACTTAGCACTAACTGTTTTGGTGGCAAAATTTCACATGAACATGCAAGAGGTTATATATATTCTATATATATCCCTGTCTAAGTATGTTTTGTGCTACTGTAAAGAAAGACCTGAGGCCAGGTAATTTACAAAGAAAAGAGGTTTCTTTGGCTCACAGTTCCACAGGCTGTACAAGAAGCATGGCACTGACATCTGCTTTTGGTGAGGACCTTAGGAAGCTCCCAATCACAGCAGAAAGAGAAGGGGGAGCAAGCATGTCATACGGCAAGAAAGAGGGAGCAAGAGAGTGGGGAGAAGGTATCAGACTCCTTCAAACAACCAGCTCTCAGCTCTCACATGAACTCATAGAATAAAAACTCACTCATTATCTCAGGGAAGGGCATCAAGCCATTCATGAGGGATCAGCCCCCATGACCTAAACGCCTCCCACTAGGCACCACCTCCAGCATTGGGGATCAAATTTCACATGGGGCTTGAAGGGGACAAATATCCAAACTACATAAATCCCTCAGTGCAAATACATATGTATACCTAGACATCCATCTATGCACACACGTGTCCTGTTTCATTTCAGAAGTGTTCCTGTGTTTACGGTGCTATGTCAGACTCATGCAGTGTTCGATAATGCATGCTTGATCTTTCTGAAATCTGAGGAATTTTGAAGCCCAAACACATTTGTTCCCAGTAGTTTTAGATGAGGGGCTGAAGTCCTGTAACACTTCTTGACCTGCCCTTCAGGCCTGTGGTGTGGATTGCATGAGCCACTAGCCATGGCACACATGGTAAGCTGTGAGGCCCTGGGCCAAAGGACATTTCCCAGGCCCGGCTAGGGCCACTGCATTAGTCCGCTAGGGATGCCATATCAGAGCAGCTTAGACTGGGTGGCTTATACAATAGACATTTATTTTCTGGTGATTCTGGAAATCTGGAAGTCTAAGATCAAGATATTCTCAGGGTTAGTTTCTCCTTGGCTTGCAGGTGGTGGTCTTCCTGCTGTGTCCTCACACGGTTTCTCTGTTTCTCCTCTTCATATAAGGATACCGGTCAGATGGGATTAGCCCACTCTTATTTTAACTCAATCACCTCTTTAAGACTCTATTTCCAAATACAGCCACATTCTGAGGTCCTGGGGATTAAGAATTCAATATGAATTTGGAGGGACACAGTTCAGTCCATGAAGTGACCATGTAGGCCATTCCAGCAGCCAGGTCTCCTGGCTCAGTGTTTAACCCTGTGACCTTCTACACTTCACACGTAACAGGATGCCTGAACTCCAGCCAGGGCTGGGTGGTGATGGAGACATGTCATTGCCTTTCCTGCCTCCAAGCCCTGGTTGCATGATTCCGCTGTGGGCGAGCCGCTGGGAGTTTACAGTGTCTCATTAGAAGGGCCACACTGATGGAAGTCCTAATAAATAATGACAAGCACATCTGCTAACTCTGTGAAACTTTGGCCTGGGCCCCCCCCACCAGGCCAGTGTGAATGGAAGATTAATCAACCAGCACCCAGGAGAGGCTTCCCTTTGTTCATCACACCTCAGGGATTGGGGAGGGGAGGGAGGAAGGAGGTGCCTCAGATCCTGGTGCCCTCAAGTCCTAGTGAGGAGACTCACTCTGCCCTGTAACTTCAATGAAGGGCACAGCTGGGAAGAGGATAACCAAACGGAAGACATCATCACTCCTGGCAGACCACCCGTCTCTGTTTATTGTCCTGTGTTTTCTGATGGGGCCACACCAATAGCTGGCCAGCAGGGGCAGGCCCCCGTGTGTGTCTGTAATAAGACAAGCAGTGGAGTCTGTCCGTCAACAAACATTTATTGACCTCCCAAGGTCACAGAGGCCAGGGCCTGACTCTGAGGAGACACTCTGGCTGCCGCCCTTGTTCACCAGGCAAACACCCAGCCGGCAGAAGGCCCAGATGTCCTCCTGGGCCTCGAGCGTGGACTACAGGCCAACACCACGTCAGATGGTGGCTCCTTTCATGGGCTTTCCCAGGGCTTCAGAGATGGTCCAGCCAGAAACCATTACTAAGGGGTTACTTTACTGAGCATCTTGGCATCTGGCACAGGGTCGGGCTCATAGAACTAATGCAGAAACTAACCCACTTGGTTGGCCCATAGAATGCGCTTCCTGCCTCTCACAAAGCCCTTGTAGCCTTCATGCCTGCTGATACTTCCCAGGCTACACCCTCTCTTGGGGCATTTTGCTTTTAGCAGCATCAAAATGCCATACTAAGGGACTAGACCAGAGCTGTGAGTGTACTCTCAGGCATTAGCACAAGGAATATTTTTTTCTTTCTTCTGTTTTTTTTTTTTATTTTTTTTGAGAAGGAGTTTCACTCTTTTGCCTGGGCTAGAGTGAAGTGGCGTGATCTCAGCTCACTGCAACCTCCACCCTGCTAGGTTCAAACAATTCTCTAGCCTTAGCCTCCCGAGGAGCTGGGATTACAGGCACCCACCACAATGCCCGGCTATTTTTTGTATTTTTAGTAGAGACAGGGTTTCACCATGTTGGCCAAGCTGGTCCTGAACTCTTGACCTCAGGTAATCCACCTGCCTCAGCCTCCCAAAGTGCTAGGATTATAGGTGTGAACCACCACACCTGACCAAGGAATATTTTTTCTAGTCAGGGTTTTGCAGGCCCCAAAATAATATTATGTAAGCACCCAAATGGCTCTTGTGCGGTTATGTTAACTTATATATTTTTTTCTTCTGAAGGTGTGGACTTATGTGTGGCATTAAGGAAAGAGAGGGCATCAGTCACCCTGAGATAATCATGCATCTATGGGGGCACCCTGCACTGCTTCTGCCTTGGAAGCTGCCGTCCTCTTGCTTTGCTTGTGGCCGCTGCTGACTGTATTGCCTCATGTCAGCAACCCACGTGGATGGCCGGGTGGCTCTGAGAGAGCTCAGTGCCTTCTAGGGTCAAACAGCTCATCGAGGAAGAAGGAAGTGGATGATGCTCACAGGCGCTCTGGCAGGTGCTTGCCCGTGGCTGGTGAGCAGTGGAGGCACCGGTCAGGTAAGCGAGTTCTCCTCCTGGTCTCCAACTCCCCTCCTGTGTGGGCTTCAGTTAGAACGAGTCTGTGCTGGAAAGGGTGGAATGGGAGGCTGCGCCTGGGTCACAAGGAAAGGATGACATTCATTCACAGTCCACATGAGATCCTTCCAGGGGAGGAGGACCAGAAAAACATTATTTATTATGATCAAGGTGACCCTATGTTTAGCCTCCTTGCGGTGAGGCTTGAGGAAACACGGGTGATGAAAATGTGTTCTGCTCCGTGTGACACATTTGGAGCTGATGCCTCTATGGGCAACCTGCTGGAGCCATGACTCAGGCAGAAGCATTTTGTAATTTGTCTTTGTATCCACAAGGCCTGTTATAGGCCTTGGTATATAGGTGGTGCATAATAAATGTTTGGCAAGCAAAGGGAGCCAGGCAGCGTGTACCGGCTGGCATGCACCGTGCTGTGGTCAATCCCATCGAGCGGTCTCCTGAGTGGAGAGGCCTGTCCGTCTCACATAGATCCACCTGGAGTCCCAGGGAACCACTCACTCTCCCTTTAGCCAAAGGGAGGGTCCATGAGGTTGGATAAGTGTGATCCAGCATATGTGCTTCAAAACTTGCTCACTCCCATTGAAGCAGAAAAGCATTCTCCACTCTCATTTTAGAATGAGCAGAGGAAAAGTTAGAATGTGCTTGGAAAGAAAGAGGAGCAGCAGCTGCCTACCAAGAATTTGCAACCAGGAATGGAAAAATCATGGCAGGCTATTTATTCATTTATTTGTTTATTTATTTATTTATTTAGAGAAAGGGTCTCATCATGTTGTCCAGACTGGACTTGAACTCCTGATCTCAAGTGATCCACTAGCCTCAGCATTCTGAGTAACCATGGCAGGTTTTGTACCATTTTCCACAGTCCTGGAGCAGAAGATGGTGGCACTGAGCATCCCCAAAGCATCAGACAAGCAGCCCCACGTGGACATGGCTCCTTGGGTTTCCCCAGGTCTCCTTGGCACTGGGGCCCAGAAGGCACAGCCCCTCTCCCTACCTCATAATGCTATTTTGACTGGAAGCTGCTCCATCTCCTCTTTACCTGCCTGGAATTCCTTGTCTTGGGGAATGTCACCCACGTCAGTTCCCCTGGGAGGGCACTGGGTCTTTCCTTGGTTTCAAATAAGTGGCCATCAGCCCTATGTACAGGAGGCACCCATGGCAGGATGAGAGGGAGACTGGTGGGAGGCAGCTGGAGGGACACAGACCCCACAAACAAACAACAGGCTCAAACTGGGACTCCACAGCGTCCCGGCGGTGTCACCTTGGGTAGATTACAGAACTCACAAAGCTTCTGTTACCACATCTGTGAGATGGGGATTTAGAACCTATTCCATGGAATTGTCTCAGGAACGAATGAGAACACGCATGAGAAACACTCAGTAAAGGCTCAGTCCCTTTGACCCCCGGACACTTTCACAGCCGCCCAGCCTGTGTGTCTCTGCAGACCACAGACACGTTAAGTCAGGTGGAGACATCTCTCATGGCCCATTTTCCTCCCCTCAGCCCCAAGGGTCTTACCTTGCCTGAGGCATCAGTGCTGGAGCTGAAAGGCCAGTGGTGAACACTAAACCCAGAGCCACACATTTCGACCCTGACTGCAGTCAGCACTCACTAGGTACCCAAGCCTTGGTCAAGCCACTGACCTCCTTTACAGAATTATGACCAGCTCTTCCGAACTCAGCTGAGATCGTACGTGCAAAGGTGCTTCTTAACTGTAAATTTCTAGTCATTTATAATATCCTAAGACCATCATTAGCTTAGATTCCCTCCCTGGCTTAACCCGTAAGTTGGGGAAGGTGTAAAAATAAAAATTAATTGTAGATCTTTCAAAGGGGATAGCTCAGTTAAGAGTTTAATATTGGGAGTAGACATTTTAGCTGTCCTCAGGAACTGAAAACCTCTACAGGGAGATAAGACTCAAACTGAGGAACAGGTTTCAAAGAAATGCCTCAGACAGAGTAGCAAGACCAGCACACCCAGAGAAGAGGACATTGGAACTGATGCGGTCAGTGTCCACCTAAAAAAAAGGTGGCGTTGAAATGGACCTTGAAGAATAGACTTAAGGCTGGACTCAGTGGCTCCTACCTTTAATTCCAGCAGCTTGGGAGGCCAAGGTGGGAGGATTGTTTGAGCACAGGAGTTTCAGACCAGCCTGGGCAACATAGCCATTATTTAAAAAAAAAAAAAAGTTAAGTTAGCAGGTCACAGTGGTATGCCCCTGTGGTCCCAGCTACTTGGGAGGCTGAGGTGGAAGAATCACTTGAGCCTGGGAGGTTGAGGCTGCAGTGAGCCGTTTATGGCGCTACTCCACTCTAGCCTAAGTGACAGAGAACAACAACAACAAAAAAAGAATAGGACTTAAGTGCTCAGGGACCCTACTTTCTTTAACTTTTACTTCTTATGTTCTGATGAATTTCACGTTTTTACAGGAGTGAGCTCCATTTTTTAATGAAACCTTGAGCCAAAGCCCCTAATATTAACCACACATTGATATTTCATTGATACAAATTTATGCGACTTCAAATCTGCAACAGTAGTTAAAGATTCAATCAAGAAATAAGGCCAGGTGCAGTAGCTTATGCCTGTAATCCCAGCACTTTGGGAGGCTGAGGCGGGTTGATCACCTGAGGTCAGGTGTTCAAGACCAGCCTGGCCAGTAAGGTGAAATCCTGTCTCTAATAAAATACAAAAATTAGCTGGGCATGATGGTGCGTGCCTGTAATCCCAGTTACTTGGGAGGCTGAGGCAGGAGAATCGCTTGAATCCGAGAGGTGGAGATTGCAGAGTCGAGATCGTGCCATTGCCCTTCAGCCCGGGTGACAGAGCAAGACTTCATCTCAAATAATTAAAGAAAAGAAAAAGAAAAAAAAATCACAACTTTTTAAATAAAAATTTTATTTACTGAATTAAGAACTGTTATTTATTTAATAAGAATTTGGAATACTAATAATAGCCCTACCGACCAGCTTATTTCTCTGCATTGTTTTAGTTGCAGCACTGTGAGAAAGGTCTGGGGCGCTCAGATAAGCAGCTGTGCATGCTAGTGTTTTTTAAATAATTCATTTTGCAACCTCAAGATGCTCTTTCAGCAAATTGATCTGGATTAAGCATTGACAAAATTTTCTGTACAGGTTCAAGTAGTACATATTTTAGGTTTGTGGGTCTTATGGTCTCTGTTATAACTACTTAACTCTGCCTGTCTATCTCAAAAGCACCCACAGACCACGTGTAAACAAATACGCTGGGCCATGTTCCAATCAAACTTATTTACAGACACAGAAATTTTAATTTCATATCAATTTCACATTTCATAAAATATTATTTGTCTTTTTATTACTTTTCACCTGTTTAAAAATGTAAATACTCCTCACAGCTGATGAACCATACAAAAACATTAAGTGAGCGTGGCTCTGGCCTCCTGTTTGCTAATCCCCTATGGAAATGCCTAAGAGAGTAACAGAGTATTTTTGTTCCAACAATAAATCACAAATCAAAAAAAGCTCTAAATGTTTCAAACCATTAATTAGTAAATATTAAATCTGGAAGAAACCACAGGATCTTTCTCCATTTCTGGCAAAAGTGTTCTTTTAATATATCTTTGAAACATTTTGAATATTAAACAATGTCATGAAAATTAAAAAAAAAACTTAGATACCATAATGTCCATCTTTGCAAAATATTCAAGCAAAGTTTTGAAAGTCAAATTTGTTTCATCTTTCAGGCTGAGTTTACATTTTTCTTTTTTTTTTTTAAATTGCCAAAATTTTTTCTGCAGTTGTAATCACTATAACATTGCAAACTTCATGGCCTTAATTGAATTTGTTCCATCCATTAAAAATATCAGTAAAACATGCAAATTGGAGCAACCATATTATATCTGGAGGTATTGAGCTGGGTAGAGTTCCTACATTTGTAAAAGGAAAATATACATACATATGTATGTACAGTCATGTGCCACAGAACAATGGTTTGGTCAATGATAGAATGTGGTGAGACTCAGTTGTCCTGTAAGATTATAATGTCTATTGTCCTGTAAGATTAAAAATGTCTATTGCCTATAATATTTTAGCTGTCATAAAGTTGTAGAGTGATCACTTTGAAATAATTTTAGTGCAGTCTAAGTGCAGTGTTTATAACGTCAGCAGTGGTATCATGATCTAGGTATCATTCACTCACCACTCACTGACACCCAGAGCAACTTCCAGGCCTGCAAGTTTCATTCATGGTAAGTGTCCTCTACATGTGTACCACTTTTTATCTTTCATATGATGTTTTTATTGTCCTTTTCCTATGTTTTTTTTTTTTTCTTTTTTGTTTTTTATAGACAGGGTTTCACCATGCTGCTCAGGCTGGTCTTGAACTTCCCGGCCTCAGGTGATCTGCCCGCCTTGGCCTCCAAAAGTGCTTGGATTACAGGCGTGAGCCACCAGGCCCGGCCTCTTTTCCTATGTTTAGATACTTACCATTGTGTCGTAATTGCCTATAAGATTCAGTACAGTAACAGGCTGTACAAGTTTGTACCTTGAGAGCAACAGGCTGTACCATGTAGCCTAGGTGTGTAATAGGCTGTATCGTCTACCTTTGTGTAACTGCACTCTGTGATATTCACATAACAATGGAATTACCTAACAATACATTTCTCAGAACATACACCTGTTGTTAAGCAATGCATAACTGTATATACGTGTGTGTATGTAGGTATGTATATAATGATTTAGTGTCACTATATATGCATAGTGCCGTTTAAATATTCCTACCAGTATTACATCTTCTCTAGAGATAGACATCAAACTTTATTATGAAAAGGCAAATTCTTACATATCTTTACATTTTTTTAATGAAATCTTGAGCCAAACCCCTAATATAAAACCACACATTGTAGGTTATTGTTAATAACAAATAACAAATCATTGTTAATAAAATTGACAATTTCCATGGCAACATCTAATGCCAAGTTGAAGGATCCTAGTACAGTGCTTATCTGTGCAACTTACCATTGTAAGATAGCACCATTATCCTGAGCACCACTAAGACCAGAGCACTTTCTTACATCTTCGAATGTTAATTTTATAATTGTCGGAAGTACTTTTTAAACTTACTAAAAACAATGTTAAATCACAGAGCACTGTGGTTAAGATGTTCATGAAACGTCTTCACAAGGTCCCAATCTTCTGAACCACTTGGCAATTTAGAGCCATCACTGTTTCTCACAGAGCCGCTGCATGTAAGGAAGAGGCAGCTGCTCGAATGGACTGCTTTTGTCCTCAGGACTCTTCCCCCTGTCTTCGACAACACCCAGATTCAGTGTGCGACGGCAGGCAGTGACAACCGCCACCAGGCCACAACCTGGCAGTCCTGAGGTGTAAACCCACTCAGCGACCTCACCACGTGGAAACACGTGCAGCCCAGGGCCCATCGAGTATGAGAAATCCACGTGGTTCCTCCTGGGACTACTGCCCAGGGGCTATAGAAACTGCCACATTTTCGCCGATTTACTTGATGGTGTGTTTAAAAACTAGCTGAATGGAGTGTTTGCTTTTTGGCCCTTGTGAATGTGTCAGGTTTTACATACAACAAATCTTGTTCATCTTCGTGAACATATTTTGCAAAAATCATTAAAATGAAGAAACTCAGCATGTAGGCACTCTTACCCAGATGAACTGCAGGATGTCCCAATCTCAGCTTTCCATCTCAGCCATCAAGTCAGGGCCAACCTTCTCAGATCCTTCTCCGGGCTCTGTTATCAGACGGTGGCATATTTTGCTGCTCATTTTATCCACTTCATGCCAAGTTTCCCCAACAAGTGATGCTTTTTCTCATCGTATAACTTCAGTTGATGTGTGTAATAGAGGTAACTTCTGTTGCACAGACCCATGCATGTATTTTATGTTCTGGTATAATTTGTTTTCATCTATTTTTCAGTAATGTTCCATTTGCACTGAAATAAGACGAAAGCCCTATTTTTATGTTTTGTTTTATCTTCAAAAGATATCTTAGTTTGGCAGGAACAGCACAAACCATACTAAGGGAATGAGATGATATTTGTCACTATAAGTGATGAGCCCAGAGAGGCAATTATGACCTCACTCTTTGGACTTCCAGGGGCCATTTTCCCTCCTTTGCTTTTCTGTCTTATAGTTTGTCCTTGTGAGTGGTAACTGAATAAGAATTGATTGAAACGTTGGTGTGATGTCTTTCTGCCATGAGCCTAGCCAAGGTCTTTGCATGTATCACGAAGTCCTTTATTTAATTTCTCATTTTAAACAAGTAATCAAGTTCTAATTTTTAATCATGTTTCTACTTTCCCTGAATACAAAGCATTCATAAATATAAAAGTAAAACAAAAAGCGTGCAAAATTTATGATAACCGAGAAAACCACTGTCATGCCTTGATCAGATCATCTGCCAAGCAGGTGCAATGCTAATAATAACAGTAATATGAATTAACAACTATCATAGCCAGTGGTTGTTGGGCCTTATGAAGGGCCAAGCACTGTTCTAAAGCCCTCTTTGCACGAATTGGTATTTAACTCTCACAACTAGGCTATGAGGTAATATGATTACTATCTATTTTACAGATGAAGAAACTGAGGCAGCGTGAGATGACTGAGGTTTCATGGACAGAGAATGACAGCACAAGGACCCATCCTGGAGTCTAGGCTCCTGCCTGCTGTTTTCTACTGCTGCTTTTGTCATCTTGCTGCTGTCACTTGGACAAATCAACATAAGTGACCACACATAGAGCTACAGGCTTTCTAATCATTGGCTCATGTTAAGAAAGTCTAAATAAGTGCACAAAAGGGCAAGAGAAGCTTTACTCTAAGGTTAACACAAAAACAGTCTGAAGAGTTTGTCTAAATTTTGCCTATAGCCCACCTGAGTGTGTGCTCTGGTATGAATGGATTAATGTTATCTTGGTAGTGGGTTTGTTATTGTGAGAATGGGTTTAGTTGTGGGTTTGCCCTGTGGTCCCTCTGGTTGTGGCCTACCTTAATTTGACTACCACACATTGTATACATTTATTGAAGCATTATTCTATATCCCATAAATGTGTACAATTATTATTGTAATTAAAAAGAAAAGAAAAAAAATGAGTTCAGCACCTCTTGCTCACATATGCTCTCTTGCCCTTCTGCCTTTCACCATGGGAAGATGCAGCAAGAAGGGCCTTGGAAGATGCCAGCCCCTTGATCTTAAACTTTCCAGTCTCTAGAACGATTAAAAAAAAAAAATCTGTTCTTTATAAATTACCTAGTCTATGTCTATGACATTCTGTTATAGCAGCAAAAAATAGTCTAAGACAGTGTGTATGGCTTTTCATAACTAAAATATATATATTGAATATAGATGTGTGTGTGTGTGTGAGAAACGAAAATGAAAACATAGATATAAATTTCTTGTTAAGAGATTTATCTGAATCTATACATTCAAATCTTTAACATTTTCTGAAATTAACGTTTATGAAATCTGTTTGATGGATACATAATGTTTGCTGCATTATTCTCTGTACTTTTTCTGTCTAGTTGAAATATTTTACAATTAAAAAAACAGGGAAACACAAATCAAATGTTTGCAGAACTGTGAAACACCACCACAAGAGCTGAGGTCACTCCCCAGGAGCCAGAGCTTTGATGAACAAACAGAACCACCCAATGGTTGGACCCCAAAGGGATGCAGAGGCGACAGAGGCAGACACTGCCCTGTGGTCCCTCTGGTTCTGGCCTGCACAGCCCCTCTGCCTGGATTCCTCTGCCTGGACCTCCTTCCCTACTTCACGGTCTGTGAACACCTCCCCCTCAGGGCCCCACTCACCGTCTCTAGTACATTCCTGCTTCCCTCCTGGGCAGCACAGTGCTGTATGTATTTACTTGCCCACTGTACACTCCTTCAGCAACAGGCTTCTGCCAGTCTAAGCCAGGCCTGACAGCAGGCATCCATGACATGCGGCTCAGGGAATAAATCAGCACATGCCATCACTGTGGTCCCACTTCTCAGAGAGCTCCTTTCGGTTTGGACGAACCGTCTCTGATTTCCCTTGACTACACTAACCATGAGGTAGCACGGCCAAACTTGCTTTCTGCTTTCTGCTAAGCTGGCCAGAGCTGAGGAGCTGCCTGCAGAGGCTCCCCCCGGCAGAGCATGCGGAGGTGATGGGGCTGCGGTTCAGCCCCTTGTATGTGACTGTGGCTCCTCCCGGCCAAGCTCAGTGCCAGGAAGGTGTGTGGTTGGCTGAAGGAGAGCAAGACGTCTGGGCCAAACCAATTAAGGGTCCACGACCTCAGCCCAAATACGGTAGAGGGGATGAATGCATGCATCTAGAAGTTATAGGAACAGAATTATGGCCCGGAGATATTCACAGCACTGTGAGAATGGGGGTGGGGGCAGGGACGAGGGGTGGGCTGAGGGTGAACGGAGGAGAAGCCAGGCCACGGAGTGGACATAGCACCCTATGCCAGGCTAAGAAAGAGCTGTTCTAGATAGTCTAGACCATATACCTGTTTGCAAAGCACACAGCTTTTCCATGTCACTTTAATTAATCCTTGCAATCATCTTGTAGGGAACTCACTGTTCCCATTTTATCAGTGGACACACTCCAGTTTGGAGAAGGTAAGCACTCGATCACATTTACAGAGGTAGTAAGCAGATACATTAGACTGGAAGGCGGATATTTTAATTCTAAGACCGCTATAGAACCATTCCTTTTCCTCTTGGTCACAGCACAAAATTTTATGGGATTGATTACTTCAGCCCAACCCTTTCTCCTTCAAAGGGAATTCACTCTTGGACCCTGCTTGTGCACAGGATTGATTCAACACAGTGACAAACTGGGACCCCAGATTTGGAGACATCCTCAGATCAGAGGCTCAGAGTTGACCCTGGGTGTTGGCCAGCTAGAGATGCCAGTGGGGTCCCCGATTTGGACTGAAGCTATCATGACGGGAAGCATGGGTGAGTTACAGCCTGTGGCCTCTGGTGGCAGGCAGGGGCTGGGACTGAAGTGTGTGTCCCCCCTTATAGGCTCCCTGCATCCGCTGAGGGGTGCACTGACCCTGACGGCACCACGCTCCAGGAGCAGGCTGAGCTTGTCTAAACACACCTGCTCAGTGCACTGACAAAATTAAGTCACTGTTGCTCTTCTTGGCTTCATGCGGATTCACTGCAATCATCTTGCTTCTTTTGGGGTTGCCTGTTGTCAAAGGAGGTGCTGGGGTGTCAAACATGTCTAGTTTTGGGAAAAAGGATCCTACTGATTGGCTTTAGCTCCATGGTGTAAACACCAAAGCCTCACAAAATAAACAGACTGGGAAGGGGTCTAAACTCACATCTGCTTCCTTTTGGCTGTATTCGGACAATGTGAGAAGAATCTGGAAGGCCTCTGCCCATCTTTCATTCTGGGCTCATGATACCTGCACCAGCAAGGAACTGATGAAAAATCGGCCATGTTTAACAACACAACGGGGCCAGTTCAGCCAGGGGTTGATGGTGGCTCTTTTCTGCTTCCAGGTTGGGGGACCCTTAAGATGGTATAAGAAGCTAACGAGAGAAAATGCACCAGTTCCACGCAGGCAGTCAGAAGGAGATCTTTCCCTACAGCCTCTGAAGGGAGAGGTACAAAGAACCCCAAGAATGGGAACAATCTCAGAACAGTTGAGATCAGTCCTATCTTGAAAACTCTGTTGTTCTTTGACTCCCTACACCCTTGACAAATTCTCTATGAAACCTCAGTCGAAGTGGCCCTTCTTCGGCTGAAAAATGGAGCAGCAAAACCAGGCTCTCCTTTCTTCTTGCTGTGTGACCTGTGGCATGTCCTTGCTGGGGTCTGAATGTTTGTGTCCCCCCAGACTCCTGTGTTGAGATCCTTTTCCTGTCCTAATATCCTAGTAATATCCTTAATATCCTATTTCAATACAAGGTGATGGCATTGAGAGATGGGGACTTTGGGAGGTGATTAGGTCATAAGGGCAGAGCCCTCCTGAATCAGATTAGTGTCCTTTATCAGAGACTCTAGAGAGCCCCCACTCTCTGGCACCATGGGAAGATACTGCAAAAAGGCAACACCCAGGAACAAAGAAGTGGCCCTCATTGGACCCAGAACCTGCTGGTACCTAGATCTTGGACTTCAGCCTCCAGAACTGTAAGAAATTAGTTTCTCCTGTTTATAACCACCCTGCCTATGCTATTTTGTTACAGCAGCCAGAACAGACTAAGACAGTCATTTAATGTTTTTCTCTGTTTATAAAAAGACAATTCAGGGTGGCCTCATCATCTCCCTCCTTGCCCCTCTCTCCTCCTGCTCCACATCCTTCCCAGGAGATGGAGATGCTCAGGGGAGGCACAGGCTGTAGCAGAACCCTGAAGGAATTGGGGCAGGCAGTGGGAGGGGACCCATGCTACAAGTTAGGAAGACTGAGTGGAACTCATAAACGCTGGAGCATCACAGATCTCTAATCCTATGAGTATCCAGGATTAATTAAACACATTGGAAGTTCCTTCTGAACAACTATGCCATTTTCTTAAGATTCATTTGATATTCCTACTCCTCATTCTTAATGCCTATAACCCCCAAAATTTGCCTTCCCAAATTTTAATCTGTAAAAATTGTTAAACTTCAAGTTTAAAATTGTCTTCCTTTACATCAGCTAATAGGAAGCGCTTCCTACTTATCCACAAAGGTGCTTCTGGTGGGGTCCAGCTTTTAACGCATTTGTATAATTTGCTTGCACATATTTCTCAAATTCAGTTCTTAAAAATCTCCGCATTTTTTTTTTTTTTTTTTTGGCTTCCTACCTAACCCTCTTGTTTTCACACAGAGTTGAAAGTTTCAAGGACTTTTCCACATTAACTCCTAAATCCCATTTCCCTTTTCCTGTTTATCTTAAGTAGGATTTAGATA
Organism: Cebus imitator; assembly: GCF_001604975.1. Classification (NCBI taxonomy): domain Eukaryota; kingdom Metazoa; phylum Chordata; class Mammalia; order Primates; family Cebidae; genus Cebus; species Cebus imitator. The sequence goes on from NW_016107357.1 coordinate 10,255,076, forward strand.
ATGTGTGGCTAAGTAGACACAAATACTACCAAAGAGAGGGGGAGGGGAGGAAGAGGGAGGAGGAAGGGAGGGAGTGAACCTTCTGGGGGTGACAGGTAGCAGCCGGCAGAAGGAAGAAGCATACTGGCTGCACCCGCAGCCCGTCCTTCTGACCACATGGACTGCAAGTGCCTATGTTTAATTTGACCAAGACAGGCTTTCTTTTCACAGAATAGAAAGAGCTGTCCTAGATAGTCTAGACTATACACCTAATGTTTGCAAAGCACAAAGCTTTCCCATGTACTTTATTTAATCCTTACAATCGTCCTGTAGGAAAGCTGGAGTTCGGCCCTTGCATTTCATAAGAACTCTCTCTGCAGTGGGTTAGATGCTGTTTCATCTTTTTCTACTTTGTCAGGAAAACATTCTTTTTCCATATAAAAATCAAGCTTTTAAAATGATGGTGAGTGAATTACTGGGATTTCAGGAGCTAACTTCTCCTCATAAGCAGTGAATAAAACCAAGAGAAACAAGCCTTGCTTCTGCAGAAGCTGCCGCCTTTGTCCTGACCCGTCTCCTTTCTATTCTGGCCATTCCTGGCAGGGTCTCCAGGAGGTAACACATTGAGAAGGGTCTGATTTCAAATAGAGGTCATTAGAGAGCTGGTCATAATACAAAGTGTTGGAATCAGCACATCGATCCTAGAATGATAGAATCTTACAGAGTTTTAAAATACGGTCTTAACACTTTGTTTCTCCCAATCTTGTTTGTACTCTGAGTGCACACTGTTGGCAACGATGATCATTTCTGTTCACATAGCTTTGCACTTTACAAAGATTGTTTACTTCCATTGTTTTGGTGAATCTTTACAACTCGGTATACGGTGTGCTGTTACTATTATCCTCACTTTGCAGAGAGCAAACTAAGGTTAAGAGATGAGTGGCCTCCCTGGGAAAGCTTGGTCTGGCTCGGGGTTGAAACCACATATTCCAAATATGGGACTGGAATTCCAAATTTGGGACCTTTTGCTGTGTCACAGGTATTTCCCAACGTACGGCTGACAAGGACCAGTAACTTCCATCCAGGCCCTGTGTGGATGTGATGGTTAATACTGAGTGTCAACTTGACTGGATTGAAGGACAATTACTAAGTATTGATCCTGGGTGTGTCTGTGAGGGTGTTGCCAAAGGAGATTAACATTTGAGTCAGTGGGCTGGGAGAGGCAGACCCACCCTTCATCTGGGTGGGCACCATCTCATCAGCTGCCAGCGTGGCCGGAATATAAGCAAGCAGAAAAATGTGAAACGGGAGACCGGTCTAGACTCCCAGCCTACATCTTTCTCCCGTGCTGGATACTTCCTGCCCTCGAACATCAGACTCCAAGTTCTTCAATTTTGAAACTCACACTGGCTCCCCTTGCTCCTCAGCCTGCAGACCGCCTGTTGTGGGACCTTGTGATCGTGTGAGTCAATACCAATAAGCTCCCCTTTATAGATATATCTATTCCATTAGTTCTGTCCCTCTAGAGAATCCTAATACAGTGAATTATGTCATTTCAAATTATTTGAGTAAAAACTGATAAGATTTGACTATAGTTTACCCTTGAGCAAAAGAGCAAGCTCACTTGAGAGTAATAAGCAGTGGCTCCTATCTAAAATCCTCCTGTTTGATGGGGGTGGGAGGGGAAGAAAAAGAGTTACTAGAAAATTCTCAGTTGCTCTGAATGACGCACCTCCTTTAGTAACTTTAGAGAAACTGAAAGAGGAAACAAAGCCCCGAAACCAGCTTCAAATGATCTCAGTCTGTTTCACCTGTGTGCTGACTGAGTTCGTAAGCTAGCGCCTTCTTTACCAGATAACCTGGCCAGTGAATAAAGGAGAACTTCAGCCCACACTGGGAGGAGCAAAGGGAAAGGACGCGAGCGGCTGTTCCCATCAGCACAGCCTGAACTTTCGCACACCCCTCGCGCCCTGTTTTGTGAAAGACTGAAGGGCATTCAGAGACCTGACCCAGTTCTAGCAGCCAGCTCAGGGAGAATGTAAGAGGACACGTGTCAGGGCCAAAAACCCCGTTTCTGCCTGCGTGAAGGAGGCTCTGGCAGCAGCTGCGGATACCTGGGAGGACTGTGTGGGCCATTTAAGGACAAGTCAGATCCTGGCAGTGTGAGTGAGGCAGGGTGAGGGGGGAGTCTGGGCTAGTCTGGACAACAGAGTGAGACCCAGTCTCTTAAAAACAAAGGAAAGAAAAGAAACAAATAATATTAACTTTAACAACATTTTAAGTAACCCAATAGAGACAACCTATTATCATTTCAACATGTAATCAATATAAAAATTGTTTTTACGGTATGTAAAGTGTACGACCTGATATTTTGATATACACATATGTAGTGATTACTACAGTCAAGCAGATTAACGTGCCCATTAATGACCATTATCCATATAGTTAGCTACTGTGTATGTGTGTGTGTGTGGGGGGGTTAAGAGCATCTAAAATCCCTCTCTTTGCAAATTTCCAGTATATAACACAATATTATTAACTATTGTCCTCCTGTTATACGTTAAATCTCTTAGACTTATTCATCTTACATAACTGCAACTTTGTACCTTTTGATAGATAGCTTCCCATCCTCCCTGCCCTTTCCACCGCCACCCTCAAAATTATTAAAGTGCTGGGTGCAGTGGCTCATGCCTGTAATCTTAACGCTTTGGGAGGCTGAGGAGGTAGGATCGCTTGAGCCCAGGACTCTGAAACCAGCCTGGGTAAAATGGCAAAACACTGTCTATACAAAAAATACAAAAATTAGCTGGGTGTGGTGGCGGGTGCCTCTGGTCCTAGCTACTCAGGAGGCTGAGGTGGGAGGATCACCTGAGCCTGGGTAGGTTGAGGCTATGGTGAGTCGTGATTGTACCACTGCAACCCAACCTGGGCAAGAGTAAGATCCTGTCTTAAAAAAAAATGGTTAATGTGAGCTTTATGTTCTTCTTTTTGCCATGTCTTCCGAACTTGACGTGGATGTTATCTTTACAGCACATCTCAGTTCAGACTAGCCCCAGTTCAAGTGCTAGATTGCCACCGGGGTCTTGGGGATCCACACTGGACTCTGAAGTTGTAAGGTATTCTGTCTCATTAATCCACCAGAATTTGTGCCAAGGAAGAAAGATGATGAGCTAATGTGGAAGAGATTGCTTTTTACTGCGGAACCTCTCAGAGCTCTCAGTGGCATAAAATACACTGTGAAACTCTTGGAGGGCATAGCAGGCACTCAATATTTGTCAAATGAGAAATGATTAAATGAACCTTGCTTATGCAAATAGGTGAGAATTGGAAACACGCGTGACAAAATAAAAGTTGGATTGAGTGATTTGATTTGAAAAAAATTTCAGGTTATGCCACACAGATAGACGTACAATAAATGAAAACTATTTTTTGTCTGGGCACAGTGGCTCACACCTGTAATGCCAGTGCTTTGGGAGGTCAAGCCAGAAGGATCCCTTCAACCCAGGAGTGTGAGGCCAGCCTGGGCAACATAATAAGACCTATTTTCTACAAAAAATTTAGCTGAGTGTAGTGGCGCACACCTGCAGTCCTAGCGACTGCAAGGCTGAGGTGGGAGAATCGCTCGAGCCCAGGAGTTCAAGGCTTCAGTAAGCTGTGATGACCCCACGGCACTGCAGCTCCAGCCTGAGTGATGGAGCGAGGCCCTGTCTCTATAAAAAAAAAAGAGCAGTAGAAGAAAAAAACTATCTTGCAAAATGTGTTTGCCTCTGGGAAGGGCAACATGCTAAATGTTCTTGGTCAGTAATAAGTTGGGAGAAATCTTCCAGTGCTGCAAAGGATGGAGAGCCAGCAGGGTGTGGACTGCGCTGATGTGGGGCCTAGGGAGAGGCAGGAGCACCCACTGTGCAGGGAGCTGGGTGCCACAGGCGTGGCCTCACGCCACAGCAAGCGCCGCTTGTGCTGGATTGAGCTGCTCTTCCCCAGATCACTCTGTTTCTAGCTCCTATTTGCCACTTAGCCACTCCCTGGCATATTTCAGGCCCTGTCTCAGTCTGCCCACAGCCAGGTCCCTATTACTACTTTATGGGGACGTTGCTGTTGCCCCTCCGTGGACAGAAGGCAATTCAGGCACCATCTCTGCAGCTGAGTGAGTTTGCATGCCTCAGATCCCTGGGGCAGCCTCTCCGTCAGGCTGCAATTCCAGGTCACCATTTAGGGCTCCCATCCACAACAGTAAGTGGTCTCTTTCCGAAAGATACCGAGTTTGGTCATGTTAGAGCAACTTTCTTTTGAGGATCTCAAGGTGGCTTCACATCTCCATCTCCCTGTAGCCAGTAACCTTTCCGGTAAAGCTTCAGCAGAGAGAGAGACGGGGGCCCAGCACAGAGAAAGCCAGGCTTGTGGTGGTCCCATCCTAGAGAGAAGGGTGCCCTCTGGCTCCCAGCCCTGCCCGCCAGGTGGTGGCTGTCCCTTGTCCTGGTGGGCTCTGGCTACTGAATGCTGAGCTCTGATGGAGCAGATGTGAATAAAGCCAGACTGAGGGTGAATCTCTAACAGACACCTGTGCCCGATCACCAGAAGGAGGCTCAGAGGAGACAGCCTTTCCCCAGAGGCAAAAGGAGACAGATGACTTTTCCATATGAGAATTATCTTCTGTGATTTTATGTGACTCATTTATTGACGGCTTTCAAAACCCTGCGTTGCTGTGGTTGATACGGACGCTTCGGCAAAAGCAAAGGGAGCGTGCGTACTGCGTTAGTCCATCCTGGCTGCTATGACAACATGCCTGGGGCTGGGCATCTTCCAAGCCGCAGAAACTCCATCCTCACTGCTGTAGAGGCTGGAACTCCATGATGGAGGTGCTGAAGATTCCGTGTTTGCTGAGGGCTCATTTTTTCCTGTGTCCTTGCATGATGGAAGGGATGAGGGAGCTCTCTGGGACCCCTTTTACAGACCACTTGTCCCACTCATGAGGGCTCCACTCTCATGGCTAGTCACCCCCCAAAGCCCCAGCTCCAAATACCTCACATTGGCGGTTAGAATTTCTAAATATGAACGTTGGGGTGAGGGGGACAAACATTCAGACCACAGCAGTCCCCTTCACCTGTTTCTCTCACTTGCTTTCTTTGAAAGAAAGTTCCAGTACACTGAGTGCTTCTCAAGAGCTCTCACACGTAATCACATCATGCCTTACATCCACGCTCTCAAGCTCTACTGGTTTTCTTTCTAACATTGATGGAGGAGAGAAGCTGGATTGCAGAAGAAACTTTTCCTTATTTGTCCAGAAAATATAAAAGAAAATAACAACGATTTTTGAACAAGGGGTAAATGTAAATTTCCAGAAATCCTATCCAAGTGCTGGCAGGAAGAGAAACAGGATTTCTCTCTCTACTCTGTCTGTCCCTGGAGTCCAAGTTTTGTCCCTGCACCTCACTGCCTTCTGCTCATTCTCTCTCTCAAAACCCTACCTGGAAATATGTGACAATAATCTCAATTATGATAGCAGGAGAAAGATCCCTATTTTACAAATGAGGTAAATGAATAATTTGTCCAAGGACAGAAACCAATAGGAAGCATGCTAGGATGCAAATCTGGTCCCTGAGTGCATGACATCAGCCCTGCATGACCAGAGCGGTCTTTTTTTCTTTTTTTTTTTTTGAGACGGAGTTTCGCTCTTGTTACCCAGGCTGG
>NW_016107357.1:10260905-10262561 GCF_001604975.1 Cebus imitator
CCGCCTCGGCCTCCCAAAGTGCTGGGATTACAGGCTTGAGCCACCGCGCCCGGCCGACCAGAGCAGTCTTAAGCCCTTCACCAGCCTGCCTGAATGGACAAATGAGAAGTGCGCCCCTCCCAGCTCCACCACGGGGAACCTGACCCCTCCCTGTCCTGACTTCTTGGGATATCTGAGGACCAGAGAGGCAGCTCCCGAGGCAAGGGCTGGAGGCAGCAAGAGGAAAAGCCAACTTGGCCCACCCTGACCCTATCCGCCCAGCATACACAGACTGACGGAGAGCTGAACCCCCAGACGAAGGCACTCCCCCACTTTCACTTTGACATGACTTCTCTGTTCCTGATGGCTATTCTAGTTTTCTTGACATCCTAGTCTTGCGGGGTGGCAGTACTTGGCTGAGACACTTGTGCAATCTCTATTCTTGAGCTGGTTCCATGAAGAGCTAGCTTTGCCAGACAGGCTAGCCAGGCAGGAAGGAGGACAGCTCTATCCTGTGCATCCTGAAGCCACAGAGCCAGGGACCAGGCATGGTCCACGCATGCTTGAGGTCATTCTTCCGTTTCTTATCCATCATCCATTGTCTTGCTGGCATTTCCACATCATTTACATCCTTGTGATTCCCCACCATCCTCTAATTATATTTTCTAAATTCCTTTGGAAGAGGATTTGTGATTATTGCTATCCTGGTTCTAAGAATACATGAATTGTAACTAAAAAGAATTTATTAATTCCCAATTTACAAAGTGCTTTTCATAGATTACTATTCTGCTGGTAATTCCTTTCCGTTACTCTCCTGTTTGCCCTCTAAATGTGCTAGCTCTTTCTCCTTCTGATTGGTCCTCAGCGAGGCATGGTTGCATCAGGCCAGCGCTCCATCCAGTAGAGCTCCTAGTTGGGCAATGGTGAGCACAGTGAGCCTGGCTTGCCTGCTTGAATCCAGAGTCAAAGTTCTCCACCCTCCACTTGGGCCACCTTTTGGGGACGGAGCACAGAAGGGTATGCCCTTATATTCATTTGCTTTTTTTTTTTTAACGTATTATTATGGAAAATTTCAAATATATATAAAATTACAGACAATATTTAATAATCCAACATATCCATTGCCTGGTTTCAACAGATATCAACACATGGCAGATAGTATTTTGTCTATACATCCAGCGATTAACTGCTGCCTACCCTGACTGCAGTATAACAAAACTAGTATGAACGTATACCATATCATCGCATATCTAAGTATTTCAGTTGATAGCTCTAAAAGATAAGGGCTGGGTTATTTTTATTTTATTTTATTTTATAGATGAGGTTTCACCATGATGGCTAGGCTGGTCTGGAACTCCTGACCTCAGGTGATCCACCCACCTCAGCCTCCCAAAGTGCTAGGATTACAGGTGTGAGCCACCACGCCCAGCCAATAAGGGCTGTTTTTAAAAATATATGATTATGATAACATTATTCTTAGTTTTTAAGTAATTAATGTTAGTCCTTAATCTCATACCGAGCCACTGTGCATTTCCCAATTGTCTTATAATTTTTACTTCGTTTGATTTTGGATTTAATAAGAGATTCAAATATTGAGATTAGTTGATATGTCTCTGAAGTTTCTTTTCATCTACATGTTCTATAAATCCTTCCCCTATTTTTCTTCTTCTTCTTCTT
>NW_016107357.1:10262611-10293411 GCF_001604975.1 Cebus imitator
TTGAAATAGTCTTATTCTGTTTCCCAGGCTGGAGTGCATTGGCATAATCAGAGTTCACTACGGCCTCAACCTCCTGGGCTCAAGGGATCTTCCCATCTCAGGCTTCCAAATAGCTGGGGCTACAGGTGGGTGCCACTACGCCCAGTGAATTTTTTTTAATTTTTAGTAGAGATGAGGTTTCATGTTGCCCAGGCTGAACCCCTGAGCTCAAGCGATCCTGCCGCCTCAGCTTCCCAAAGCGCTAGGATTACAGGCTTGGGCACTTACACTTGGCCTTTTTTTCCCCGCCCTTTACAAATTCTTACTGGAGAAGAAACCAGGTCATTTGTCCTATAGTTTTCCCCAGTCTGGACTTTGCTGTAATCTGACCTTTGAATGGAAGATACTTCAGAGAACATGACTCCAGCCAGGGGAAGGGCAGTGGGTGGGAATTTCAAAGGGAGAGTCCCAGTGAGAGAAGAAGGACATTGGGGGCGAGACTGAATGGTCTAAATTCTGTCTACGTCTGAGGCTAGCCCCCGTGAAAACCACAATATTGACCTGAAGCAGGCTGGAGTAGACTATGTGATGTATTTTAACTCAAGTAATAGCAATTTTAGGATGTAAAAGCGTCTTGTATGGCAGCAATAGGGGGCCAGCTTTATACATATTTGCACCTTGCCACAGCCAGCATCATGCCAGGTGAGACGCAAGGAAGACATATGACATCCCAATCTGATTTATTACAGGCCTGTTTCACATCTCAGTGTGACGTTTGTAGATACTACTATCAGAAATTTTTGTCCACATGTGTTTGTAAATATACACTCACAGACAACTTGTGCTTTAGTGGGACACCATGGAGCCTCACAGCCTTTAGCATTAGAGGGATATGGGTTCAAATGCAGCTTCTGCCACCCTTGGTCTTCTTGTCAGAAAAGTTGGGATACTGTATATTATTTACCTTGTGGGTTGTGGTGAATTTTAGAGAAAATGAGTATAAAATGTCTAGCACACTGCTCTCAATAAATGCACACACGTTATCACTGTCTCAGGCAGTAGGTTCTATTGAATCACATTCTTCTACAACTAGAAAACAGCATTGTAGACGATCTCTTAGGGCTGGGTGGGGACAATCTACGAAAGTGTTGGAGCCATCTAGACATACCGAGTGGAGAGGTAATTTGAGCCTGGGAGAGAATTCTTAAGTCAGTTCAAAGGACTATAATTTCATTAATTCAAAATCCTACTTAAGTTGGGGAAAGTAAGGTCCTAGGACAGAAGCCAGATGTCAAGGACAGGACCAGTTAGTGGAGGAACTTTTTTGTAGCCAGCTGCCTCCCCAGGGCTCCCTGAACAAAGCATGCATTGTAGCTGCTGCCTGGGCCTGTGGCAGGAGGAGCATGGGGAGCCAGGGACTGGTGCACGGGGCGGAGGTGGGCTAGGGCCGCAGGGAGAGGCTTGGATGCCCTGGAAACACAACTGGATCCATTCCGCCTGACGGAATCTTTCCTCCTGCTAAAATTTCCTCAAACAGAACAAAAGGGAAAGTCACAGCATCTTTGCCAAATCAACCAGAGAAAGGAAACCTGGCACAAAGTTAATCATCATTTTCTTCCTGGCTGTCCAGGCCAGAGATACCCACGATGGGAGCACGACGCTTGTCATCAGCTGCTGGGTCTATCTGGACGACATAGGAGCCCTTTCCTTGCAAACAAGCAATACAGAAAAGGAGGCGCCTGGCTCCCCACCCCAGAGGCTGCAGCCAGAGCCCGCAATGCACTATTCTCTGTAGACCAAGAGGCTTCTAATCTTACCTTGACTCACCGCCTTATCCAAACAGCAGAGCCCCTGCAAAACCCCTCTTTTGGGGAGGGAAATGCCGGGTGGGATAATTTGTTGCAAACACCATTGGTTAGTCCAGGAAGAGGTCAGGAGCTCCCTGGGGCAGGCATATCATTCTGGTCAGGAAAGAAAAGACCACCATGGTGACCTTCAGCATCACTGATAAACGATTTCTAGATTGTTGGTCTGTCCTGCTGAAGCGAAATTACCCACAAGATAGAACAGGTACTTGGTGCAACATCGTAGCACCAGCTTTTGCATAAAAAAGCTTAACTTTGAATTTGGGATCTGCCACTTCTAAGCGGTTGGACCTTGATCAATGCGTTGACCCTCAGGGAGCCTCAGTTTCCTCATTTGTGAGGTGGACAGAATCAAAGGATGGTGGTGGGCGTTGAGCAGATGCAAGGAGAGTGTCCCTGGTTTGTCTGCTGGGTCTGCTGCAGCCTACAGAGAAACCACAGGCTGTTGTAAGCACATACCTCGGTAGTCCACTTCCTCTGCAGGACACCCAGCAGTCCACAGCCTTGCTCCCATGGAGGCAGCCGGCACAGCCTGCAGTCCGCCAGCCCAGGAAGGGAACTGGCAAATCTCAGAGCACTAGGACAGCAGCTGATACAGCTACTCGGTCGGCCCACGCCACACCAGCAGCCAGGTGGCTGGGTCCTGCCGGAAGGAGCATGGGACAACACAAAACTCCCAGCATCCACTTCTCTAAAGGGCACAGTGTGCACACTAGGCCCACAGCCCCCTTCACACCCAACAATGCCATCAATGCACCCAGGCAGGGTAGTTCCTGGGATGTGGGCCTGAGCCACAGCCAGGCCTTGTCAGTGCACCAGGTTCTGGGAGAGTGGCCAGACACAGAATGGCGGCAGATGCTGCACTCCTTAAAGAAACAGTAAATTGCGCAGTCCTTCCGTATGTCGCGGGTCTGGGGACTCCTCAGATGAGCACAGTAAAAACATTTATGTACTTACTCAGAGGTTTAAAATATACCAGCAATGGCATTGCCATCTAAGGACACATCCTTGGAATTTATCTGTCTTTTGATTGGCCGTTTAGCTCGGTTTGGGCCCTTAACAACGCAAGCATGGTAAGGTCTCCTGACTGCACCTCCAGGATCTGATCACTGCAGACTCCAGGAAGGGATTAGGGAGCATGGGCTCTGGAGGACCAGGGCCTCCGGGCAAGTCTCCAGGTCTCCATTGCCCACTTGTAAAGTGAAAGCACACTAGTCACTGCCTCACCTGTTGCTGTGAGAAGTGAACAAACTGATAAAGGTGATGTGGCTAGAAGGGTCTAGAATGTAGGCCAGTGTGTGCTGACAGTGCCCACACCGCACTGCTGGGGGCCTTGGGCTCTGCTCTAGTAGCTTGGCCTGGACCATGGCGCTCTCTGACCAGGACCTGTTCCACCTGAGGCTGATGCGCTCGTGGTGCTGCCTGGCCCAGCCATGTCCACAACCCTTTTCCAGGGTCCTTGAGAAGCACTTCCTTTCTGGTCCTTCCCATTCTGCTCTTGGGTTCAGCCAGGCAGTTTCTAGGCAGCTCTGTGATCCAGCAGCAGTGACCCGCAGGTCCCCAGGACAGGAGACGAGTCCTCTGCTTCTCTGGCTCCCTCTCCATCCCCTGGCTCTTCCTGGCAACGTGCTCTCACTCAGCCTTGATCCTCCTTTCCCACCCCTCTGAGGATACAGCCCCTCGCCTGCTCTGAGACCCATGCCTGGGCTCCAGCCTCTCTACTGCTCTGTTTCCTTCCCAAGATGGGTCATGGTCCCTTCAGGCTCAGCTCTCCTGGGATCTGCTGCCCCTTCCTTCCTCAAGGACCCACTCCACCCTCCTGGCACCGGGTGGGCCCCGGTGGAGGAGCTACCATAGGCAGCAGAGAAGTGGAATTCTTCTGGGAGCGGTGACCTGAGAACACTGGGCCCCACCAAGCCCACTGTGCAGACTTGGACTGCTAGAGAGGATGGGAGCACCTTCCCCTCCAGGAAGAGGCAAGGTTTTCCAGGAGGATAATCTACACCTCTAAGAGCCTCAAAGGAGCTGTGCCAGTCTGAAGGTACCGCTCAATGGTCCTGGTCCTCTGGGGGTGACAGGGTCACACTGTGAGCTGGACCTTACACAGCACGTCAGTGTGACAGATGCTAGCATCCTTCTCTGTCATCTTCCTAATTATGAGCCTGCTCAACCCCCTCCCCCAGCCACCTGGCTCATGCCGGGCCTTCGCTTCTTTGGGCCTTTCCCTCCTTCATGCCATGGGAGGTAAAGGCCAAGAAAGGTGGTAGGACATAGGCCCTGGGGCAGGAGCAAGCGCAGTGTGGCTGAGTGCATCCTAAACCCGGGCTGCTCAGAGAGAAACACCAGGACCCAGAAACGTGTCTCAGACCTGCTTTCATCCTGCTGGGATACAGGAAGATACAAGGCCCATGCCTGCCGTGAAGACACAGCAGGTGGCTGAGCAGTGCCACAGGTGACAGCTCACTGCTGGTCTGGCTCCTGCACTGCCTTCCCCAGCTCGTCCCCTGGGACTCTGGGGAAATAAATTGTGTTGGTTTTTCTCTATAAATAATTTCCTGTCATTGTGTGTAACAACTGGCAAATAATTTCTCAACAACTGGCTGTTCCTTTGTCGCGTTCTAAACTTGAGCAGCACTGTGGGTCATCAGCATTTTCTACCTCCCTGCCATCTGAAATCAACAGTTTCCTGGGACAATCCCTTAAGCCCAGGTAGAGGCTGCAGTGATCGCGCCACTGCTCTCCAGCCTGGGTGACAGAGTGAGACTCTGTCTCTAAAATATAAATAAATAAATACATAAAAGTAAAATAGGCTGAGCCTGGTGGCTTCACCTGTAATCACAGCACTTTGGGAGGCCAAGGCAGGCAGATCACCTGAGGTCAGGAGTTCGAGACCAGTCTGGCCAACATGGTGAAATCCCATCTCTACTAAAAATGAAAATAAAAATAAAATAAAATAAGGTGGATGTGGTGGCACACGCTTGTAGTTCCAGCTACTTGGGAGGCTGAGGCAGGAGGCTTGCTTGAACCTGGGAGGCAAAGGATGCAGTGAGCCAAGATCGTGCCACTGTACTCTGGCCTAAATGTTTCCCTTTCTCCATAAGAAAAAATGCTTTTAAAAATTTCTCCTCGGATACAAATATGCTAAACCCAAGTAGATGCCCCTTCACCTGGGCAGGCCTCAGAGGAAGAGCTGCAGCCACCTGAGATGGCAGTTAGCTGGTCAGCCTGTAAGATGCTTGATTATTTGTCCAGAAATAACCCATTCTGCACAGTCTCAACAGCGGCCCTGGGAAATAGCGGGCCTGCTTTCAGTTTTAAACCTCAAAGATCATCTTAGCAATAAAGCTCTCTTTTCTCACGAGATGCTGAGCGTTGTGCATGGGTGTGGAGGTGTAACGAAGGCCTCAGACAATCGTTTGTAACCTTAGAGGCATCAGGAACATTCGGAGCCGCCACCAGCCCAGACGATCAAAGTGCTGCAAGGCCTCCGCGCTTTGGGAGACCGAGTCTCTCCCTTCCCCAGGCCTGTATTTCAACCAGGGTTGAGTTCATCTTTGTGCTTGTTTTTTCCCAAATAGCTCACTTTCTGATTTTTTGGGTTTAATAGTGATATTATTTAAGGGAAACCAAAAGAAAAAGTTCAGTGAACAAAATTGTTTTAGCGATAGAATAAATGCGTTAGTATGAACCCCAATGCTCATCATAATAAACTTTGACTATTATACCCATAAAAGAGGAAAGACAAAAGAATAAGATGAGTTCTTTTTTTCTTTTTCCTCGAGACGGAGTCTTACTCTGTCTCCAGGCTGGAGTGAAATGGCTCAATCTCAGCTCACTGCAACCTCCACCTCCTAGGTTCCAGCGATTCTCATGCTTCAGCTTCCCTAGTAGCTGGGATTACAGGCGCGTGCCACCACACCTGGCTAGTTTTTTGTATTTTTAGTAGAAATGGGGTTTCATCATGTTTGCCAGGCTGGTCTCCAACTCCTGACCTGGTGATCCACCCACCTCAGCCTCCCAAAGTGATGGGATTACAGGTATGAGCCACCACGCCCGGCCAAGATGGGTTCTTTAAAAGTGGAAATAGAAAGGTTACCTTCCGCAACGCTGAGCCTCTGCAAACCCCGCCAGACAGTCTACCCAGGTGAGACTTCCAGAACACGCTCTCCATTGTCGTTCTTCCTCCCCCGATCCCACATGAATACATGTGTCACAAAGCCCCTCAAAGAGGCCTTTCATTCCCTTGTCCACTAACTTGCTTTTCAGAATGTGCAGCCAGGTGTCCCCTGGGCCCTGGCCTCTGCTCCCTGCTACAGGTACGGCAGCAAACAGACCATGGGCCATCAAGTCTAACAGGCTGCCCAGGCCGGGCACTCAGGGCCTGCTGCTTCTCCCACCTCCCAGCACCCCGCCGCCTTTTCTATCACAGGGCCAAAGATTCCTGTTTCCACCTCCCCTGTAGCTTATCATTTCTTCTGATCCATGCACAGCAGGGACTCTATTTCTAGGAAGATCAGAGAGAAGGTTTCAAACTTTTTTGCTCGTGACCCATAGTAAAAAGTGCATTTTCTACTGCAGTTAAGTGTACACATGCACGCGCACGTGCACACACCCACTCACATCTAAGTCAAATGTTTCAGGAAGCAATACTTCCTTTCACTACATGCAAAGCCTTCTGTTACTCTCTCTTCTACTCTTCCCAGGCCACACCACCCCCACATTTCAACAATTCTCACTGAAATCCACTAAACTGATTTCCCAATCCCCTAACGGTTTACAGTCAGCCCGTTTGAAAAACACTGGCTGAAATACTAATGAAAGGGCGTTGCAGGCCTTCCCCGAGGCGAGGGGAGGAAGGAAGGCTTTGCTCAGCTCTAAGTTCCCACAAACCCTCTTCTCCTGCTCTCTGCCCCACATCCCACCTGCCACTTGTGATTAAATAACAGTTTAACATCACCAAAGCTCCCTTTCACTCAAGAACTAACTCAATTAGGCTTGAGCTGGTGGGAGCTTAAAGCAGATTAAGGGAAGACAAAGGAGGCTTTGGGGTTTATCTTCGGCTTTCATGTTCCTAGGAACTCTGCTTTCTTCCTGTGCTTAATTTCAAGCATCAAAGGGAGGGGGGCAGGGAGAGAGGGAGGGGGGTAGGAAGGGAAAGAGGGAAGGAAGGAAGGAGGGAAGGAAGGGAGGAGATGAGAGGAGAGGAGGAAAGAGAGGAGAGGAGAATGGAAGGAAGAAAGGGGAGGGAGAAGGAAGAGAGGAAGGAAGGGAGGGAGGAAGGGAGGGAGGGAGAATGGGAGGGAGGAAGGGAGGGAGGGAGGAAGGGAGGGAGGAAGGGAAGAAAGAGAAGAAAACTCTCTCAAGCCGCCCCATTGGGCTGAGGCCAACCAGCACTGCCCTGGTCATCCCCACCTTTTCTTTTTAAACTTCAAAGTGCATCTTGGAGATAAGACTCTCTTTTCCCATGAGATGCTGAGGGCGGTGCTTGGTGCACAGGAATAACACAGGCCTTAGATAATTACTTGTAACCTTAGCGGTATTGGGAGGATTCAGGGCTGCACAGGGCCCAGACACTCGAAGTGCTGCCTGAGGAAGATGTCCGTGGTTCAGGTCAGGGATGGGCGCTGCTCCCCATGCTCCCCCAGAGGGGCAACTCCCTGCTCTGACTCCACCTCCCGTCTCCCCCAGCAGCTCAGACAGCCATCTGTCCGGCAGATGAGCTGCACACAGAAGGTGCTCGGCAAACACTTGCCGAATCCCCTGAAATGGTCCATCTGGGCCCCTTTACAAATCGAATTCTTTCTACATCAGTGGCGTCCAACAGAATTATCATGTGAGCCACATGCGTCATCTTACATTTTCTAGTGGCTAATTGAAACAAAATAAAAAGAAACAGTTAAATTAACTTTAGCGATGTACTTTATATATCAGAAGCATTATCATTTCAACAGTATAAATTTGTAATCAGTATAAAATTTGTAAGGTTTTTGTATTCTTTTTTCTGGTATGGAGGGTTTGAAATCCAGTGTCAGTTTTCACTGCCACATTTAGATGCTCAGTAACCACCCGGGGCTTGCGGCTACCACCCTGAGCACCAGCTCTGTACTCTCACCAGGACTGGGGGCGACTGGGGCCCAGGCTGGGGCTCAGCTCGGAAGGAAGGTCCTAGGTGGAGTCCTCCAGCCACAAGTCACAAAGCAGACTGTGTCAGAGGGCTTTGCCACTGCAGCCCCCCCTCCACTGTCCTCAGTTGCTTCCCCACCTGGCACTGTATCTGGTGGGAGGAGACCGGCAGGCGTGGAAACAGAAGGAACCAATGAGGACTTACAGATGTGTGGGCAGCTCTGCACTGCCCCTGCAGGGAGTCCACGTGGACTCCTCAGCTGGGCCTGACCCCATCACCTGCAGTGAGCCACACCAAGAAACACGCGCCGTCAACACAAAAGTCTCTGCTGGGCCACATCTGGCACAAGCTCTGTGACAGCTGACTTAAATTACCGTATCCATGGTGCAGTCACCAAAGACTTGCAACCCGCAATCATTTTCAGCTGCGTTTTTGGGGACAACAGAGGCACATCTAGATTGTCGATTCAACATGAGCTCATTTTATTAGACGTAATCAGCCATATGGCACTTTGCGACCAGTAGACGTGCTCCTTTGACAATCAGTGTTATTCAGCCTGCTCACTGATGAGTTAGCTCCTGGTGTTGTCTTCCCTTAGAAGAATCCATTTAACTCCTATGAATGAGTCAGCTTTTTCCTAAGTAACATCTTTGAGGGGAATGCAATGCCAGCTTGTCATATGCCAGGCTGAGGTGCTTGTCATATGCCAGGCTGTGGCCAAGCCCAGTTCCAGAATGTTAACGCTGGGAAGATCTTGGTTCTCTCCTAGTCCTCTGGCTTTTGGGCTTTACTTTCTAAGGGCAAAACTATTTCCCTCCCCCTCCCCCCAACAAAAGCTTATGGGGAGGCCTGATTAAGACAGATTCTTCTGTAGGAGATGGAAGGAGGACACAGAGCTCTCCCTCCCTTCCTCCGCCCCAGGCATCACGGTATGGTCAGGGTTTATTAGAAAACCAGCAACTCTAGGCAAGCCACTCATTGTATGCATCTTAAAAGCAGGACCCAGAGCAGTTGTGCATGATGTGGTCACACTGTGCTGTGACAGAGCCAGTTGGAACTCTGCCCTGAGATTCTAAGACCTCTATTTTTTTTTTTTTTTGAGATAGGATCTTGCTATGTTGCCCAGACTGAAGTGCAGTGCCCCTTACAATGATCTCTATTTTAGTATTTTAGTATTTCCAGAGAGTTCCATGGAAGGTCTTTAAAAGATACAAATGTAGAAAAAGGTTATCATGAGGATTGTTAGGCTTGATTGAGTGCTATGTGAGAGGGCCCATGTGATGGCTTTCCACGCCAGCCCACAAATTTCAAACTGCTGTAGGAATGGCATTACATTTCTAGCCCAAATGCAGTTGTCCTCAACTGCCCTCGGGACCTGGAATCTAGAGGCTTGGGCACCATGGGCTCCCAAGTTCTTTGTGTCCTGAGACCCTGAGTCTGTGGAGCCAGCATGAATGATATAGGTGTTATTAAGAAATTATTTTAGGCAGTTAGCAAGGGTAAAAGAGTTCTTGGTGGAATTTCCTTTTAACAGAAAGCAGCCTGAAAAGCCACGCTGCAAGAGCAGATAAGCAGGCTGGAAGCTTGCGTGTGTAAATGCCAGCACCTGTACCTGGAAGCCAGGTACATCCCAACGTGGTGACTTCCCCTCCCTTTCCTAGTGGCTACGTGTGCAGGTGTCATGGCACCACCAGGTTGAGACCACATTTGCATAATAAAAGATTAAGGTGGTAGGGCCAGTTTCTTCACAACTATGTAGATGCCGCACCTGGTCACACCAATCCCTTGGGCTCTATGTAAATCAAACACCGCCTCCTCAAGCCCCTCTATATAATCAACTGCATCCGGCAAACCCAGAAACCCTCTTGGACACCCCCTTCCTCTGCATGAGGAAGCTGTCTCTCTCTTTTCTTTTTTTGTCTATTAAACTTTCCGCTCCTTAAATCCACTCTGTGTGTGTGTGTCCCATTTGTAGATCTGGTCGGCTGGAGGAGACGAACCTCAGTTATTTCCCTAGACAATAAAGCTGCTTCACTCTGAGATTGGCTAATGAGGCCCCTGCTACTGTGGGACTGGCAGAGGTTTTAGTGGGAAGGGGCAAGAAGGGCCTTCATGGGGCTCTGGGCATTCCTTGGCCACAGCAGCAGAGGCCTCTAGATTGGTGTATGGATGTCAACGAAGACTCAAACAGGGGTGGGAAGGCAGACTCCACAGAAAAGGACAGCTAGTGATAGGTTCTGTTATACATCTGGGAGACTTGTACTTGGCAGGCGCTAAATGGGCTATGAGCAAAGGCCTGGGCTGGACCCTGGGTACAGCCACGACACCTGTGCAGCAAGACCTTCAGGATGCATCAGATTCTTCGTCTGCCTCCCCATCTGCTCAGACTGTCACCAACTACCTACCGCCATTGTCCTGGTTGAGCAGAAGAGGAACGTATGCCAGGGCTGGGTGCAGTGGTTCATGCCTGTGATCCCAGTGCTTTGCGGGGGCTGAAGCAGAAGGATCACTTGAGGCCAGGAGTTCAAGACAGCCTGGGCACAACAGTGAGACCCTGTCCCAGTCTCTACAAAAAATAAAAATGAGCCAGGCTTGGTGGTGCGGGCCTGTAGGACTAGCTACTTGGGAGGCCGAAATGGGAGGGTTGCTCGGGCTCAGGAGTTCAAGGCCACAGTGAACTATGATTACGCCACTGCACTGCAGCCTGGGTGTCAGTGAGACCTTGTCTCTAAAAAAGAAAAAAGAACATAAGCCTATATCAAAAACCACAGAGGTGCAAATCAGGGCCAAAGGGACCAACAGGCGTTGCTGGGCTTCCCTGAAGGAGGTCCTGGAGCCCCCAGAGGCTGGCCGGCCTTGTGCCTAACGAGGGTTTAGGACTAGGCTGTCATTATGGCTCTAATCTACTGCCCGCAGCACTCCCAACCCCTCACTCTCCCTCTCCCCAACATACACGCCAAGTCGCTGCCCAGGTCAGGCAGGCTGAGCCAAGACAAACACTGCACATGAGCTCACTGTTCTGAGGCTGCAGCTCAGATGTGCTATCTGAAATGTGGGATTTGAAACAGGGTCTGAACCGGAAAAAATAAGCAAGAAATTTTGAAACAAAAGAAAATGTTAACTTGAACCATTCCAGGGATCACTTTACCTTAAAGCTGTTCAGATTCAAACATTGCTAATAATGGCAAAGCCAAGATTTAAATGGGCCCATTGGGAAAATAAAATGGGGGGATTTCCAGGAATGGATAAGAAGGTTAGAATCTGCAGTGCATTAAAATTTTGAAAAGATAAAAGGTAAAAAACCAGCCTCAGGGGATCGCCATGAACTCTGACAGAAGGGGCTTGGAGCACACAGCCCCACCTTTCCTTCTGCAATTGCAGATTTCCAGGATTCAATTCCACTTCAATTGCTTCATTTCCTTTTTCTCTTTCTTTGTTGCACAGGGATAGTTTGGAGAGTGGGAGGAACAGGCCAGAGGAGAAAGGGCTGGGGAAAATGGGAGACAGTGTGGTAAAGAGGAGCACCGAAGTACTCCGTTCCTAAAGAAGGGACTCAGAATGGGCAGCTTCTCAGAGCCAGCAGGCAAGGCCAAGGACACCAGCTTCTTGGTGCATTTTCAGTGATAGGTCATGTTCCTCCTACACATGTGTGTCTTTCCCTATCCAGCGAAAGAGCAATAGTAGGTAAACGGCGTTAGTTGCCTGAGCAGAGAAATGAAGTCCTGATGGTAAATTGGGACCAGCCCTCAGTGAGCTTTGAAAGCTGTGACAGTTTGGACCTTATTCCATAGGTGAGCGTTCACAATCACATGCAGATCTGTGGATTCTCTGGAGGAGTTTACATTCTCACGAGAGAGACAAGCAACTAGATCTGTGGATTCTCTGGAGGAGTTTACATTCTCACGAGAGAGACAAGCAACTAACTACCTAAGCAGTTGCATTTAATTACAACCTTGGCAAGCCCTACCAAAGACAAACATGAGTTACTCTGACTGCAGATAATGGGGACGGGACTTCCTCTGTGGACTTCCAACAGGAGATGCCTCAAATGGGAGGGAGGAAGAGCATGAGTTTAGTTTGGGAATTGTTGAGCTTGAAAGGGGCTATAGATGCCCAGTGGCAACGGAAAGCAGACAGTTAAAACTGGATTAGCTATGCCGTTCTAGAGCTCAGAAAGGAAGAGCGAGCTACAGACATGGTTGGAATTGAAGTCATGGACACAGATGGATGAGATTACTTAAGGAAGAATATAGAGACAGAAGAGGGTCTAGAATGGAGCCTTCACAGTAACATTTAAAAATCGGGTAGAGACGGATAACTCAGCAAACGAGACTGGGGAAGCATGTGTCTGACTCACTGATTATTGTGTTCCCCAGAACCAAGCCCAGGCTTGGCACAGAGTAATCAATAAACATTTATTAAGTTGATACTTATATCATCTTGATTATCTTTTGCCAGTGAAAAACTAAGCTGTGTTAATCAGCTATTGCTGCAATGCTGTTGTGTAACAAATGACCCCACAGCGCAGAGATTCTCCAGGCTTCACAGCTGACTCCAGTCTGTTACATCTCCCAGTTGGGGCTGAGCCTGAGGGGTAGCGGTTACTCATGGTCTCAAGGCAAGCACTTTTAGAGCCAGTGTCCACATTGTGCCCACCCACATCCCATTGGCAAGCCATGGCCAAACCCAAAATCAAAGAGACAAGTAGTAGTAAGAATGAGCACTTACTCTAGACCCTGAGCACTTTGGATTCAAATCCTGGATCTACCACTAATAAATGCATCAACTAAGTCAAATGACTTAACCTATCTGAGCCTCATTTTCCACACTTTTAAAACGGGTGTAGTAATAGTTATTTAGGGTTTCTTGAGAATTAAACGGGATACACATGAAGCACCTATGACACATGGTAAGTGAGAAATAGTAGCTACTGTGATCTCTGGCCTCACCTTCTAAGTGTGGCCCTGAATCGGAAAAGCTTGGATGCTTTAACCATAGCTCCATGCTTACACCTCAGATGGGGTTGTGCCTACATCCCCCAGCAGCTGAGGGGTAAAGCTCACCCTGAATTCCATCTCTGAGACACACCCTGAGGCAGGAAAGGAGGCAGAAAAAATATTGAAGAAGTCTTGAGGCAGGGTTCAATTCAGCCATTTACCAAATGCCTCCCAGATTTGCTGGAGCCGATGTTTCATTTTTGTCCGGTCCAAACCCACACTTTCGCCCAGAGGCATCCTTAGGAGATGTTCTCTTGCTTTCCAGGCCCAGCTTTCAGTTCTGCCTGTGTTTTGAGTAATACCAAAATACTAATGGGGAATAAAATTCTGCAAGCAGACAGCTTTTCCAAATGGGACTTTTCCCAGACTGCATTTGAACTAGACCTTGGCCTGAAATGCAATATCCAGAGCTTTCATTGCAGCTTTCTTTATGGCTCGAGAAGCCTTTTTCCATGCACGCTTATGTAACGATGAAGAATTTATAAGATCCAATGAGCTGTCTGGCATCAGTCCCAGGTATATCTACTGAAGGCTGTTTTCTTTACTCCGCATCCACTGTTTAATAAATTACCAGAGTAGCCATCAGGAAATAGATGCTGTGATACTGTCATCATCTTAATCTCATAACGGACATTCAATATGTTTGTCTTTATATGTACTTGTGTAATTCAGCATCCTTTCTCAAATTTTAAGCAGCAAGTTTTCTTTGACATCAATTCATTTATTCTACAAGTATTTATTGAGAACTTACATGTGTCAAGCACCATGGTAAGGGCTGAGAATTTAGAGGTAAGTAACTACTGCAGCCACTGCCCTTGTGGGACAGAGTCTCAGAAAGAGTAAAGTTTGGCCAAAGTCACAGGTTTGAGCTGAAACTGGAAGTCATATATCCCAACCCGACCAGCTTCATAACTTGCAAAGCCCAGTGGTAGATGAAAAT
Organism: Cebus imitator; assembly: GCF_001604975.1. Lineage (NCBI taxonomy): Eukaryota > Metazoa > Chordata > Mammalia > Primates > Cebidae > Cebus > Cebus imitator. The sequence goes on from NW_016107357.1 coordinate 10,276,517, forward strand.
ATAGGCACTTGTCCAAAAACTAAGAATTTCAAGACAGCAATAGCCAAGCATTAAACCAAGTATAGGACCCTCTGTCCCATGCCCAGGTAGCTGGCCCTGTGCTCCGAGTCATAACTTTTAAATCAGTTTTGACTAATTCTCTACTTAAATGTGTATGAAAAAATGATGGGGTTGGGTACGATGGCTCACGCCTGCAATCCCAGCACTTTGGGAGGCTGAGGCAGACAGATCATGAGGTCAGGAGACGGAGACCATCCTGGCCAATATGGTGAAACCCTGTCTCTACTAAAAATACAAAAAAATTAGCTGGGCATGGTGGTGCACGCCTATAGTCCTAACTACTCGGGAGGCTGAGGCAGGAGAATTGCTTGAACACAGGAGGCGGAGATTGCAGTGAGCCGAGATGGCACCACTGCACTACAGCCTGGGAGACAGTGCGAGACTCTGCCTCAAAAAAATTAAGAAAAGAAAGAAAAAATGATGGAAGGGGTGTACTGTGGAGTAAGGATGGAACCACCAATAATCCTGAGCTAAGGAACAAACAAGAAATTCACACATGGTATTTCTGTTTGCTGGCCTGTTTCCAGAGATAAATGTTTAGACATAGTCCTACCTTGATAAATTTCTAACAGTAGAACACCCCAACTGGAATTTCCAGATCCTTCCATCACACACAAAGGATCTAGGATTTGCAAACCCACTTGTCTGTATACCAATCCTGTGGGCATAAAGATGGGAAAAACAGACACCAGGGACTCAAAGGAGGGAAGGAGAGAGGGGGAAGGGCTGAAACAATTGGGTGCTGTGTTTATTATCTGGATAACGAGATCAATAGAAGTCCAACTCTCAGCAACACACAAATACCCTTGTAACAAACCTGCACATACACTCCCTGAATCTAAAATAAAAATTATAATTAAAAATCCCTTATTGGATGCAGTAAACATGGTGCTAAGAAAAAACGTGTAGATTTAAATGCTTACATTAAAAAAGAAGAAAAATCTCAAACTCACAGCCTAACTTTATGCCTTAAGAAATTGTAAAAAGAATAAACTAAAACCAAAGCTGACAGAAGGAACATGATAAATAAATAATAAAGATTAGAGCAGAAATTAAAAGAAACAGAGAACAGGAAAAAAAATAGAGAAAATTAACAAAATTAAATGTTGATTATTCAAAAAGACAAAACTGAAAAAAACTGTATGTACGCTAAGGAAAAAAGAGAGCAGATTCAAATAACTAAAGTCAGAAATAAAAGTGGGGACATTACCACCAATTTTACAGAAATAAAAAGGATTAAAAGAGAATATGATGGACAATTGTACACCAACAAATTGGATAAAGTAGTGAAATTTTAAAACTCCTATAAAATATAAAATTGATCACAATTGACTCATGGAGACATAGAAAATGTGAATATATCTATAACTAGGAAGGAGACTGAATCACTTATCAAAAACCTCCAAAAAAGGAAAGCCCAGAAATGTGCCCGCCGTGTCCATGGAGAGAGGCTGAGGCGGCTGAGCTCTGGCCTGAGGACCAGACGGTGAAAATGTCATCTTCCTTAGTCAGGGCAACTGTCGAGGCTGTGAGCAAGAGGAAACTGCAGCACACCGGGGCACCGTCCCCCTGACACCTTCAGCAGTAAACAAGATAAAACAGCTTCTTAAAGATAAGCCTGAGCAAGCAGGTGTAAACTTCGGTGTCTGAACCAGGGGCCGTAATGGCCTTTCTTATGCTCTAGAATATACAAAGATGAAAGGAGATTCTGATGATGTTATTCAAGATGGAGTCAGAGTATTCATTGAAAAGAAAGCACAGCTAACACTTTTAGGAACAGAAATGGACTATGTTGACGACAAATTATCCAGTGAGTTTGTGTTCAATAACCCAAATATCAAAGGAACTTGTGGCTGTGAAGAAAGCTTTCATATTTGAAATCTCAGGACTCTTCTGGCCATAGGCTCCAGGAAAGCCCCCAGAAGCCTTGGGGCTCACTGCAGAAATCATGTGACTGTCACGTGTTTAATGTGTGACTGCCTTATAAGGAAAAATAAAGTGATGCATTTTAGAAAATAAAACAAAAAAGAAAGGCCCAGGAGCAGATGGCTTCGCTAATTCTACTCAGTTTTAAAGAAGAATTAACACCAGTATTCTCAAATTCTTCCCCAAAATTGAAGAGAAAACACTTCCTAACATTCAATAAAGTCAGCATTACTTTTGATACTAAAGCCAGAAAACAAAACTACAGGAAAATGACAGACCAATAATCCTCATAAATATTGATATAAAAGTGCCTATCAAAGTACTAGCAAATCAAATTTGGCAACATATTAAAAAGAATATACACCATGACCAAGAATATACACCATGGGGTTTATTCCTGGAATGTAAGAATGATTCAACATATGAAACTAAATATACCACATTAATAGAATGAAGAGAAAAAAACCACATGATTATCTGAATTGATGAAGAAAAGGCATTTGACAAAATTCAACACCCATTTATGATTTTTTTATGCCAAAAAAATAAGGAGTAAGAAGAAATGTTCTCAACATAGTAGAGCTCATATATGAAAATGCACCACCAGTGTCATACTCCATGGTGAAAGATTGAAAGCTTTTAGTCTAAGATCAGGAACAAAACAAGGGTTATCATTTTTGGCCTTATGTTCAACACAGTACTGGAAGCTCTAACTGGAGCAATTACGCAAGAAAAAGAAGGAAGAAAGGAAAGGAAGAAGTAAAACCACTTCTGTTCGCAGATGATATGATTTTATGTGCAGAAGAGCACACACATACAAAAGATCTTCAAGTGGGAGGATCACTTGAGCCCAGGAGTTCAAGTCCAGCCAGGACAGCATAGCAAGACCCTGTTAGAGCTATTAATAACAAGCAAATACAGAAATGTTTAGGTTACAAAATCAACAAACAAAATATCAGTTACATTTCTATACACTAACAATAAGCAATTCAAAAAAGAAAATAAAGAAAATAATTTCATTTACAATAACATCAAAAAATATAAAATACTTAGGAATAAATTTAACCAAGGAAGCAAAAGACTTGTACACTGAAAATTACAGAACATTCCTATAAGAAATTAAAGAAGACTAAATAAATGAAAAGACATCCTTTGTTGATAGATTTATGTCTTCATATTATTAAGATAACAATACTAGCCAAAGCAATCTCCATTCAGTGTAATTCCTATAAAAATCCCAATAGTGATTTTTGCAAAAATAAAAAAGACTCATCCTAAAGTTCATATAAAATCTCAAGGGGCCCCACAAAGCCAAAATAATCTAGAAAAAGAAAGAAATTTGGAACTCTCGCATTTCCTGATTTCAAAATATACTGCAAAGCTACCACAAAAGCAAAACAATGCAGCACTACCATAAGGATACACAAATATGTCAATGGAACAGAATACAGAGCCCAGAAATAAATCCTGGCATATTTGGTTGATTGACTTTCAACAAGGGTTTGTGAAGCAGTCACTGGGAAAAGGACAGTGTTTTCAACAAATGGTGCTTGAAAAATTGGATATCCACATGTAAAAGAATCAAGTTGAACCCTTACCTCACACCTTTTATGAAAATTAACTCAAACTTGATTAAAGACCTAACGGTAAGAGCTAAGACTACAAAACTCTTAGAAAACATCAGGGAAAGCTTTATGACTTGGATTTGGCAATGATTTCTCAGATGTTATACCAAAAGCACAGGCAACTAAAAGAGAAAATAAATATGATTTTATCAAAATTAAGAACTTCTGTGCACACATGTGATCCCAGCATTTTGGGAGGCCAAGACAGGTGGATTGCTTGAGCCCAGGAGTTTGAGACCAGCCTGGGCAACATTGTGAGACCTCATCTCTTAAAAAAAAAAACAAAAAATAAAACAAAACAAAACAGAACAAAAAACTTTTGTGCCTCAAAGGGTACTGTCAACAGAGTGAAAAGACAACCCACAGAATGGAAGAAAATATTTGTAAATCTTATATTGATAAATAATTAATATCCGGAGGCTGGACATGGTGGCTCACACCTGTAATCCCAACACTTTTTGAGGCCGAGGTGGGCAGATCACCTGAGGTCAGGAGTTTGAGACCAGCCTGGCCAACATGGTGAAACCCCATCTCTACTAAAACTAGAAAACTTACCCAAGCCTGATGGCGCAGGTCTGTAATCCCAGCTACTCAAGCGACTGAGGCAGCAGCATCACTTGAACCAGGAGGTGGAGGTTGCAGTGAGCCAAGATCATCTCGCTGCACTCCAGTCTGGGGCGACAGAGCAAGACTCCATCTCAGAAGAAAAAAAAGAAAAAAAAAAAGAATTAATATCCTGCATTTCAACAACAAAAACCAAACAACTGGATTGAAAAAATGGGCAAATAAGCCAAACTGTGGTCCCAGCTACTCAGGAGGATGAGGCGGGAGGATCACTTGAGCCCAGGAGTTCAAGTCCAGCCAGGACAACATAGCAAGACCCAATTTCTTTAAAAAAGTTAACTATTTTTAAAATGGGCAAAGACATGAATAGACATTTCTCCAAAGAATATATACAAATGTCCAGCAAGCACATAAAAAGGTGCTCAACATCAAAACCACAATGAGACACTACTTCACATTTTTTAGGATGACATTCATTAAAATAAATAAATAAATAAATAAAAATAACAAGTGACAAGTGTTGGTGAGGATGTAGAGAAATTGGAATCTTAGTGGGAATGTAAAATGGTGCAACCCTTGTTAATAACAGTTTGGTGACTCCTCAAAAAGAGGAGCACCAAACAGAATTATAACACAGTTCACAATTCTTCTCCTAGCTATGTGCCCAAAAGAACTGAAAGCAAGGACTGGAAGAGATATTTGTATATTCATGTTCATAGAAGCCTCATGTATAATAGTCAAAAGGTGAAAGCAACCCAAGCCCATCAACAGATAAGTGGATAAACAAAAATTATAGTGGATACATATGATGGAATATTATTTAGCCTCCAAAAGGAAAGGAATTCTGACACATGCTACAACATAGATGAACTTTGAGGACACTACGCTAATTGAAATAAGCCAGCAACAAAGGACAAATACTATATGATTCCATTTATATGGAGGGGTCAAATGCATAGAAATAGAAAGTTGAATGGCGGCTGTCAAGGGTTAAGAGGAGGCAGAATGGGGAGTTAGTGTTCAATGGGTACAGAACGATGCCCTAGGCTTACTTCACCAGATTGTAAAATTTTTAACTTAATTCTGCTTAAGTCACCCTCTTCCCACTTGGACATCCCTGTTCACAGGGCTGCTCACAGCTGTGGATCATCAGACCAGGCAGGAGCCTCATGGGCTGCATGTGTCATAGTGGAGACCTCCTTCATCTTGCCCACAGGGCCCCTCACCGGCCTATTTCTCTTTCTGTTGCTGCTTGCCTTCTTCTTTCATCTTCCTCACTGGGAACATCTTTCTGGTGTGTGAGAGAAGACCCCCTCTCTCTCCCTGTTTCTAGCGAAGATGTTTTGTTTACAACCACAAATCCTCTCCCTTTCTGGGGCTTAGGCTTTTGGAAAGTAGGGTTGAGAAGACTTTAAGCCCATCTCTTTTTCCTTCCCCACCAGGGGCTACCCTAATGGCAAAGGGCTCTGAGCTCACTCCCTACTGGAGTTGGGGGAAGCTTGGGGGAAAGAAACTTCATACAAGTCAGAGTCGGAAATGTCACCCAGCCCACAACCAGCCCATTTCACAGAGGAGTGGACCGCAGCCTAGCTAGGGAAATGGCGTGCTCAAGGCTGTCAGCTGGCAGGTGTCACCATGCGAGGTTGTGGGTCTCCTGATGCCTAAGCAGGGCACTTTCCACAGCAGCCACCAGCCTGGGGCTGAGGACAGCCAGCCTGGGCCCACCCTGGTTCCTGTCCCTCATGCTGGGAGCTTGGGAAAGTCCAGCAACCCCTCTTCCTTCCAGGTCCTGCGCCCGGCCACTGTCTTTCAGCTGTGTGAGCCCTCCCCAGCTAATTTGACACAGCTGCCCCACTGCGCCTCCGGAGTTGGCTGGGCATCTGCTTCAGCAACAAGTGGTTTCTCGCTGACCTGACAGAGTGAATCTCTCCAGCTGGGAGCCCGGGGTGAGGCTGATCAGCAAGAGACACATGGGAGCTGAGTCCTGCCTCTGGGTGTGGAGGCTCCTGTTTCTGCTTCTCGTTATGACCAGGACCAGAAGAGTGGGTCCTGGCTGGACACACTCTTCCATGATTTAATTTCATCTTTCCTCTACAGACAGACCACTTTAAAAAAACAAAACAAAAAAACCTTCCCCCATCATTTGTTCCCCCTGGCACACTGCAGCTCACAAGTGCCAACTTCTCCTGTGTTTCATACGTAGCCTGGCACCCATTTCACTGACTTTCCTCCTGCTAATGTTGGGCCTGAGCTTTCTGGAAAGTGGCCTGTCCTTATATTTCTGGGGTTCTCCAGGCTGGGTTTCTCATGTGCTGGAGTCCAGATGCTACCACAGCCTGTCCTGGCTCATCTTCCACTCTGCTAGCTTCCCTGCCCCTTACGACCTGGGCTGGACACTCCTAGTCCTGCAGCAGCCTTGTCAGGGCAGCAGTTACATCCTCTGGACATGTGTTCTAAAATATATTAGCAGAAAGTTTGAGGGATAGTAAGGCCCATAGGTCAGGAGACAGCTGCTACTGAACTGAGAGTTTGTTACTCATAGTTCCAAGAGGAGGGGGCACGCCATGGCACCAGGGTCCACACGGAGAAGCACCAGCATGGGTCAAGAGGCAGAGGGAGCATAGGCAAACAAGGACAAGGGGATTTAGTGGCTTTCTGTGGGAAGGATCAGGGAAGCAGGGCAGGCAGACTCAGGATTGGCTAGTTTGAATCATTTCAGTGTGCACCAGGGCATAGAGGCTGTCCCTAGTTGTCTGGTACCTGGCCCTAGGTTTTGGACAGGGCAGGTGGATGGTAGCCCTGTGTATGATAGCCAGATAGAGGAGGGGGTAGTGGGTGGGCTTTGGATTGATTGTTTTGCATGTGAAAGGCACACTCAGGGGCAAGTCCCTCCAGGGTCAGCAAGGCCCCATTTGTTAAAGCATCGGAAGACATGGTTACTACAGCACAGAAGCCACTTCTGCAGGGTGACGCCACTCCCAAAGCTGTGCCTGCTCTGTCAGGTGCCCTGGCCCTTCCTCTTCAACAGGAGCTCTGGAGCTTGGACTGCCACCTGCACTCTTGCCCACTCTCAGCTGGAGACGCACTGGCTCTCGGACCCTTCCTACCCAGCCCCTCCAAGTGAAAGACGGCACTGCTCCCTCCAGGCCCCAGTCACCGGCCACCACGGCACTGCTCCCTCCAGGCCCCAGTCACCGGCCACCACAGCACTGCTCCCTCCAGGCCCCAGTCACCGGCCACCACAGCTCTCTTCCTTCAGGCAGTTACCTCTCAGGGTGCTCCTCTGCCTGAGGTCACCAGACCCTCTAGGACACAGTTGATCAGCACTGGGTAACTCACAGGCTCACACCAGGACCACCGCAGCCCAAGGAGTTCATGCTGCATAATAAGCAATTTGGGAGTGAACTTTTAAAATGTAATCTTATACTGTAAACATTTCCCATGTTACTAAGAATCCGTAAAAATCATGTACTTGTTTGCATAATCATCCACTTGTGAGCATATCCTCATTCCCTGCTACTGGCCACTGGAGGGGAGAGAGGCTGAGGGACCATCAAGGGGTCCTAGTCCCTGCCTCCCCTCCCTGACGCTGCACACACACAGCGACAACAGGAGAATGAGGAGGTGCCTGGCAACCATACACTCCTGCTTCTACGAGCACATCTCCCTTCCCAAGGATGGACCTCAGCCAAGAAAGCATGTCCTGGAGCTCGGCAGAATGGGCAAGAGCACAAAGCTATTTTCTGTGACTAGTTTTCTTCCTTGGAAATGACACTCAGTCCTCTGAATCAATCTCCCAGTGTCCCTTAGCGAGTATTATTACTCCCATGAAAAACAGGTATTTTGGTTTTGTGTGTGTGTCCTTCCATGCGCTGGGCACAGTGCTAGGCATGTATTAGCTGCATCCTGTAAAAGGAAGCCTGTATTTTACAGGTAGGTAAACTGAGGTACCAGAAATAAAACCAGCTTAGTGGGAGTCAAACCCTAACCTGAGTGGTCCTTTTTTCACTCAAGGGTGAGGAGACCGCTGTTCTTGGAGGGACTTGACTTACAGGCAGGGCCACCTGGAATTAATTTGACCATGAGGAGGACTTGACAGAGATGGAAAAGCTCATTGAATATTTAAACAAACAAGACATGCAAACTTCTGCTTGTTAAATCCTGCAAATAAATTTCTAATGTACATCAAATTCATATTGTGGTTGGTTAATGTAGAAAGGGGAATGCAGAAAGAAGGAAGAGAGAGTCAGAGCCAGAAAAGGATCTCAGTGAGATAGAGGGCAGAGTAGGGCGGGCAGGAGAGTGTGGGCAGAGGCAGCCTTGAAAAGGAAGGCCCACTGGGTATGACAGCTCACTTCGGTAATTCCAGCACTTTGAGCGACTGAAGTGGGAGGATCACTTGAGCCCAGGAGTTTGAGACCAGGTTGGACAACATAGGGAGACCCTGTCTCTACAAAAAATGCAAAAATTAGCCAGGCTTGGTGGCACACATCTGAAGTCTCAGCTACTTGGGAGGCTAATGTTGGGACAATCACTTGGGCCCAGGAGGTTGAGGCTGCAGTGAGCCACAGTTACACTCCAGCCTGCGTGACACAGTGAGACCCTGTCGGAAAACCCTGTTCTGAGCCCCTCACTACTACTTGCTTTGTTGGCTTTGGGAAGGTCTTTCTCAGCTCTACGAGATGCTAATTGGGCAATTAATAGTTATTCAGTTCTGTTCATCAGCACATGGAACATTCTCCAAGATAGACCAAATGATAGGCCACAAAACAAGTCTCAATAAATTTGGGAAAATCCAAATTATTTTAAGTATTCTCTCGGAACATAGAAATCAATTCCAAATGGAAAAACCTCAAAACAAACCAAATATGTGAAAATTAAATAACCTGCTTTTGAATGATCATTGAGTAAGCAATGAAATCAAAATGGAAATTTTAAAACACTTTGAACAATAATAGTGACACAAGTCATAGCATTAAATGCCTACATCCAAAAATCTGAAAGAACACAATAGACAATCTAAGCTCACACCTGAAGGAACTAGAGAAACAAGAACAAGCCAACCCAAACCCAGGAGAAGAAAAGAAATAATAAAGATCAGTGCATAACTACATGAAATTGCAACAAAAAAATACAAAAGATAAATGAAACAAAAAGCTGGTTCTTTAAAAGTTAAACAAAATTGGCAGACCATTATCAAGATTCACCAATAAAAGAAGAGAGAAGATCCAAGTAAGCTCAGTTAGAAATGAAATGGGAGAGATAACAACAGATACCACAGAAATACAAAAGATCATTCAAAACTGCTATGAACGCCTTTATACACACAAACTAGAAAAACTAAAGGAGATGAATAAACTCCTGGAAAGGTACAACCCTCCTAGATTAAAGCAAGAAGAAACAGAAACTCTGAACAGACTAGTAACAAGCAGTGAGATTGAAATGGTAATAAAAAAAAATTGCCACCAAAAAAAGTCCAGGACCACATGGATTCACAGCTGAACTCTATTAGACATTCAAAGAAGAATTGATATCAATCCTGTTGACACTATTCCAAAAGATAGAGACAGAGGGAATCCTCCCTAAATATCCTCAAGGTTCATCCATTGGGTAGCATGCAGCTGAATTAACTGAATTTCCTTCCTTTTTAAGGATGAATAATATTCTTTTTTTTTTTCTTTTTTTTTGAGATGGAGTCTTGCTGTATCTTAAGCTGGAGTGTAATGGCATGATCTTGGCTCACTGCAACCTCTGCCTCCTGGGTTCAAGCAATTCTCCTGCCTCAGCCTCCCGAGTAGCTGGGATTACAGGTGGGTGCTGCCACACCAAGCTAATTTTTGTATTTTTTAGTAGAGACGGGGTTTCACCATATTGGCCAGGATGGTCTCGATCTCCTGACCTTGTGATCTGCCTGCCTTGACCTCCCAAAGTGCTGGGATTACAGGCGTGAGCCACTGCATCAGGCCAAGGATGAATAATATTCTATTGTGTGTACAGAGCACATTTTCTTTATCCATTCACCGGCTGATGGACGTTTAGGTTGCTTCCACCTCTAGGCTCTTGTGAACAATTCTGCTGTAAACATGGGTGTACAAATACCTCTTAGAGATCCTGTTTTCAACTCTTTTGCGTACATACCAGGAAGTGGGATTGCTGGATCATATGGTAGTTTTATTTTGATTTTTTTGAAGACTCTCCGTACTGTGGCAAGGTCCTTTGTAGATGCCTGAGGACTTTCACCTTCAGTGGGAAAGGGCCTAATGCTAGAAACAGCTATCCATTTGGAAGAGAGTGTGGCGTGACTGAGTCTCCAGGCTTAACCTTCCCTTTTGCATGAGGACTTCAGGGGTCCTGAGAGTTTTTTATTTTCCTTTATACCAAATTATACCAACATACACAAGTGTTGATGAAAGAGGATTCAGCCGCATAGTGGGTCCCAGAGCCAACTGTTGAGATGAAAGAACATTAGGTTAATTAAAAATCCAAATCAAAATGTGAGTCTCAAGGCTTTTGGTTTTGGGTTGCTTTTTGTTTTATTTATTTATTTATTTATTTTTAGGGGACAAAAGAACCTTGTGAAAGGGTTCTAAGCAAGGAGTTAAGAGACCTCAAGTCTGAGATGTGCCAGGGTCATCAAGTAAGCTGGTAACAGCATCTTGCCCTACAGGCCAGCAGGCCTTGGTCTCATGTTATGGGTCACACAGTCTTAGTGTTATGGGTCATGGAACACCCCAAGAGTAACCTGCTGAAAATGACGGGCCAGGCAACTGAGGAAGCTGCACATCGGCACCCGCTGAGTTGTTGCATACTATTTTTTAATTGCATTGGAAATACGTTCAGTCATATAGGCAGGATGTCAGGTGAACATAGAGAACATAGCAGGATATGACATAGGACTTCTCCAGTTGTGCTAGGATCTTTGCTAAAAAGAACACTTAACAAGCACCTGCACATTCTATAGGGACATTCTTGAAATAATTGCTAAAAGGTGCTTAAAGGTGGCCAAATACTAGTTCTTTGAATTTTAGCCAATCACACACCTCTGGGCTACATAATGGAAAAACAAACTCATTAAAGGAATGTGAAGATGCCTTTAAGGAGAGTTGGAGTGTTGGTTGGGTACCTTACTCTTGCCTCTGGGAGGAAGTCACCCTCCTCTCCACCCCCACCAAGCCTGATAACCAGCCCCAGAACAGTGGAGTCAAGGCTGCCCTCTGAATGACATCTGAGGAAGTCATTCAGGGGCCAAACCAGGAGAGAAAATGGAAGCGAGAATCAAGAGCATCCAAGTGAAAGAGAGAAATGACAAACCACTTGGTGGGTCCCCGAGAGTGCTGGTCCTCCCTCTGTCTTTACCTACTGGAATCCCACCTTCCTTTCAAGGCCCAGCTCCATCTGCCATCCTGGAAGCCTCCCACAGCTGCCAACTTCAACAGAGATCTCTTGACTCCCTTACAGCACACCTGGCCATTATGGGGCCTCACATGCTGCCCAGGTATCATGGCAGCAGCACTCCCTGGGTTATAAGCGGCCTCTGCCACAGGCATCTTTCACCCTATCCCCAGCCCCAGAGAAGACGTGCATCTCACCCAGCACCTTGCCAGAGGTGCTCAGAAACCAATTCATGAGTGATTACACAGCTAATTAGGTACAATTCTGCAGGCCATTTGTCTAAACTTAGTCCCAGGCCATCGAAGTTACTCCAAGCTGGATACTGTATTTGCCTAATTCTCCTTACATTTCCAGCTGGGCCCTGAAAGATACAAGACACCCATCTTTCTCAAACATATCGTCCCCAGGCTGGGTCATCCAATGGGAAGGCCAAGAACATACTTAGGGCAATAGCAACATAGGGAGCCCAACACTTTTTTTTATTTGATGATTTATATAGGCATCGTGAGAAAAACTGGCCTTCTTAAACATATGGCTCAGTGTCGTCTCTGCTTTTAGTCGCACACGGGTGACTGAGGTGGGATGTCCCGGATCTTTTCATGCTTGGGGCTCCTGCTCTGCTGTACCGACCCACGCCTTCTAAGATTGTGACTCTTCAAAGGTTTCTGCAGCACTTCCTGTGCAGGTCTGCTCCGGAGCTCCAGACACTCCACCCTCTCAACCCACAGGTCAGGGAATAGAGGCCCAGAGAGGGGCAGGGATCTGAGTCCAGGCGCAGTGAGCCCCCCGGGTGGGAGATTTATTCAAGGGCTGGGGCAGATGCTGTGGATGAGGCTTCCCTACCCCCTGCTGTGCGAGGAGAGCCTGTTGTTGGCATTCCCAGCACACCACCAGCACTTGGTTCTCTGGCTCCGAGCCCATTTACTCCAGCAACTTGCCGCAGTGCTCTGAGGTTCCATTTCCTCCATTACAAAACATAGCTAATAGTATCATACTCTGGCCTGATGCCAGAACTTTAATTAGGCTTAAATGAAACATGAGAGAAAACAGCTCATCCAGGACCTAGCATGCTCCTTCAGGTCTTTGTTAAGGTTGGGGGCCCTGGGGGACAGGAGGCCCCATACTGAAGCAGGAACAGGAAAATGCAGCCGACTCTGCTTGACACCCTGAGTGGCAGATGCAGAGCGCTGTCACCAGCAGCAAGGGGAAGCGCACCAGCGGGAGCGTCCCAGCTCTCCACTGCAGTGTCTTCCGGCTGCTAATGGGATTCCTGCCTGTAGAGGCCAATGCTTCGGTCCTGGGGCCCTGGATGGGGTCTGGGATAGCTCCTGTCTCCTCAGCCATGAGCAGCTGCATCCTTTTACAAATAACGAATGTCCTTTTCCGTAGCTGCCGTGATATGAAAAAAATTGAAGAACAACCCAGGGTGAGAATACAGTCTGTGCTGCTGGGCAGAGGCCAGAACCTGAAAACGAAGCGGAAACTCAGGACCCCAGGTTGGCATTCCGTGAGATTCAGAGGACCTGGGCCGAGGAAGGAGTGTCTCTGTGGTCACAGCACAAACAGATTCCTTAGGAAAATTTACACTCCCCTCCCCAGCCAGGGTCCTCACTATCCCACCCACTAAGACATCCACAAAATATGGCTTGAAATGGGCGAAGGATGCTTTCTCATTTTTACGCACATTGTTATAAATGAAGCATTTTTTTAAAAAATGTGCTGTTTCATTGCCGTGTTACAGGATTTGCAAACTTTTCCCATAAAGGGCCAGACTGTAAGTATTTTAGACCTTTGCAGATCACACATGCAGCCTCTGTTTCAACCACTTCGCTCTGCCGCTACAATGCAAAAGACATCGTAGGAGATAGTATGGGAGTGGAGGCGTTCCAAAAAGACTTCATTCACAAAAACAGGTGGCAGGCCAGATTTGTCCCACTGGCCGGTTTGTCACCCTCATGCTCTATAATATATCATCTAAAATAAAACCAGTGTGTTTGCTCTGCAAATAGAATTATAGGACAATTTCTCTTCCAACAAAACTCCTGCCTTCAAGCACCTTTTATGTAAAAACCCTGGAACCACCCCTGGTCCTGCAGAGCATCCCAATACCAGCTGAGGCTTCTATGCACTAACTTCTATGCACTAACGAGGGGCAGGAGGAGCCAGGAATTCTGAGTTAGTCATGAAGATAACAAGAGCAGAGGGGAGGTCAGCGCTCTTGGCTATTCACGTAGGAAGTTGGTTTTCTGTTCCTTTCCAGAGAACTGCACAGATAATACACAGATTGATGCCAAGTAAAACAAGAAGGAAAAGCTGGCTGTGTCCGGGAAAGAGCTGACAACAAGCATGTCATGACTGGGAAACACTCTCTGCTGCTTCCTCCCTGCTGCCCGGCAGTGAGGGGAGAGGTGGAACTGGGGCCCCATGTGCTGGGTGGGGCTGCTGTGCTCAGCAGAGGATGCTGGGCTAAAAACACAGCTGTAGGCAGTTAGCTTTGGGATGCTGGATTTCTGGCAAAGACCTCTACGATCTCATTTCCTTTAGATTTTCAAGAAAAGGTGAGGTTTCATTGCTTAGAATGAGGGATAGAGACAAGATTTCTTGAAGAACAGGAAGGGCAAAATAACTTACAGTTTTTCCCAGCACTACTGTGATAATCGTGGTCTGATGAAGGTTAGTGTTCTAATTTATTAATAGTTTCCTGAGCACCAGGCACTGGACTAAACATATAATCTCCACTTTATAGAGACAGAAGCAAAGATTTGAGATAGCCTGTCTAAAATTTCACTGTAAGTGGAAGAGCTGGAGTTTGAACCCAAATAAACAGAATGCACAGGATGTGTGTGTGTGTGTGTGTGTGTGTCTGCATGTGTGTGTTTCTGTGTGTGTGTGTGTTCCTGTGTATGTTTATATGTGTGTGTTTGTGTGTATATGTGTATGCATGTGTATGTGTGTTTCTGTGTATGTGTATGTGTGTATGTCTGTATGTTTCTGTGTATGTGTGTGTCTGTGTGTTTCTGTATATGTGTACATGTGTGTGTCTGTGTTTCTGTGTATGTGTATATATGTGTGCGATCATGTGTATGTGTATGTGTGTGCGTGTGTGTGCATAGAGAGGAAGAGAAACTTTGTGTGTGTGTGTGTGTGTGTGTCTGTGTTCTGTGTGTTTGTGTATGTGTATATGTGTGTGTTTGTGTGTATATGTGTGTGCACATAAAGAGAGAGAGGGATTTACATGATGATAGATGCTGGGGTAATCTAAAATCTGTAGGGCAGGCAGACAGGCTGGAGGCCCCGGGAAGAGTTTCAGTTCAAAACCGAAGACTGTTTGCTGGAGGGATTCCATCTTCCTTGGGAAATTTCAGTCTTTTTCTCATAAGATGTTCAACTGTTTGCATGAGGCCCACCTATGTTATGCAGGATAATCTGCTGTACTTAAAGTCTACTGATTTAAATGTTAATCTCATCTAAAACACCTTCACAGAAAAATGTTTATTTGACCTGTCCAGGCATGGCAGCTCATGTCTGTAATCCCAGCATGTTGGGAGGCTGGGTGGAAAGATAACTTGAGCCCAGGAGGTAGAGGTCAGCATGAGCAACATAGTGAAACCCCGTCTTCACCAAAAATACAAAAATTAGCCGGGCGTGGTGATACACGTGCCTGTGGTCCCACCTACTTGGGAGCTGATGTGGGAGGATCCCTGGAGCCTGAGAGGTCCAGGCTGCAGTGAGCCATTATTACGCCACTGCACTCCAGCCTAGGCAGCATAGCAAAGACCTGTCTCAAAAAAAATTAAATTAAAAATAAAATTTTTAAGTGCTGTATTATAATAATAATAGTTGACAAACTATCTGGGTACCATGGCCCAGACAAGTTGACTTATAAAATTAACCATCACAGTTCCCATAGGCAGCATCTGCATCACCAAGGGAGCTTGTTCAAAACACAGAAGCCGCAGCAGTGGCAGGCACCTGCAATCCCAGCTACACGGGGAGCTGAGGCAGGAGGGTCACTTGAGGACAGGAATTCAAGACTAGCCTGGGCAGCAGAGCAGAACCTCATCTGGAAAAAGTATTTTAAGTATATGGATGGCCTCATGCATCCAGCCAGCCTGCCGGGTACCCCCTCACTCTGGACTGTTCTGTGAGAGAGAAATCAAAGCCTATCCTGCCTGGCTGTCCTGGAGCCCTCTCCCATATGCGGGACAGGAGAGACGAACAGGCTTGAGGCTGCTCCCACACTCTCCCAGTCCCACTAGTTTGGGAACAGGAGCTAGGAGTGGGACCATGCAGGTGGGGATGGCCGGGAAGAAGCAGGAGGCCAGGAGAGCTGCCTCACTGGCCAGCGTCTCGGTGCCACCTTAACCTTGTAGGGGTCAAGGGAAAAATTCCCCTTCACTCTCTGAAGCTACGCTGAAAAATCAACTGACAAGAGGCAGATCAGTTAGAGAGAAGGCATGCAAAGTTACTAGCATGCCCATAGGAGAAAACCACAAAGGGATTCCCCAGCGGTCCAGTGAGGTACATCTTGAGGTTACAGAAAGAATAGGACTCAGAATATGACCAAAAACAAGTAATGATGATGCATCAGGTTACAGAGGCATGACAGGTTATGGGAGGGGGAGAAGAGGAGGCCTGGCGAGCAAAGGTCGCCATGTTACATACGTGAAACCCACAGGTAGCAGCCCTCAGAGAGCAAAAGTGGTGAATGTTTCTTTCAGATCTTTAAAGGTGTCAGTTCTTTAAAACAAAATCCCAGTTAATCTTTCCTAGATCCAGACAAGGGGGCGGCCTTCGAGACGGCTGCGTCAATCAGATTCTCTGCAGACGCAAGTCTCCCCCACGAAGAGTGGCCTTGCAGGGCTGCTTCTGTCTGTGAACAGCCGTCTCAAAATGTGTCAGAGAAATATACTGTGGAATGAAATATCTGATTTTCTTCAACATGCCAATGAGACCCCTGAGAGCCCAGAGGGTAGCGTGGCATTTACACCCCCCATGCCTCTACCCCTCCTATTTTTGTCCATCTTCCCTCTCCACTGACATTCCCTTGCCCTCAGACTTCCACAGTCTCCAAGGTGTCAGCTATTTGATTCAATGAATTAATCTGAGCCAAAGACAAAGGGCCCCAAAAAATAAGCTCTGTCCTATTTCAAGTTTGCTACCAATGATTTAGAACTCATCAATATTGAATTCCGTCTCTTTCTTTCTGTATATAGTAAAAAAGAACATATTTTTGACTTCATCCTATTAATATGATAAATTATAATATATGAAATCATTTTTATTAATTTCGAATTCGTTTTGTGTTCCTTGGTCTCAAGGTACCAA
>NW_016107357.1:10293431-10305703 GCF_001604975.1 Cebus imitator
AAAAAAAAAAAAAAAAAAAAAAAAAAAAAGGCAGGGGGCCCAAGGCCAGTGCTCAGTGCTTAGACCCTGGACAGTGAAGTGTATCTGCTCTGGCAGCACAAAAGGCCAAAAGGGAGGCATTTTAATGGTTTGTTTTATGGTTAAGACTAGTTGGTAATTTTCCAAGATAGATCAACCTGGATAAAATGGTGATTTCCTAGAAGGCAAGAAATTCTTGCTTAATATTTTTTGTATGAGAATTCACTGCTCACCACGGGAACTTTTGTGAACAAGAAAAATATTTACTTGGATGAGACCCAGGAGATTATTCAGTTAAAACAAAAAAAGGTCAAGGTTAAAGTTTTTTTCCGGCCAAACAGGGCACCATGAAACGCCCAGAGACCTGTCTATAGGATACGCAGATGGACGGCTTGCAAAGATTCCAATGACTGAGTCAGGAAACAGAATCCTTCACTGCCAAGAGTGGTCCGTAAAAGAGTGGTGCCTACCTTGATCTGGGAATCTTTGCTCTCTAAGAGTTCTATATAAGCCTTGACGTTGAGGTCAGTGTCATTCGTTTTTATGTTTAGGGGAGGCAGGTCCTGGCAAGGCTCCCTGGAGAATAGGGTATGGCCAGATCAGAGACATGCTGGCCAATTCCCGGTCCTTCCCCGCAGAAGAATCAGCATGAGGGAGAGAGAGCACAGGAGTGAGGAGGGGGGTCTTGAATGGCTGGCCTTCAAGTTACAATGCCACCACTTCAGCAACGGTGCATCAGCAAGGGAAGCAAGAGCAGAAGGGGAACTGAGCCAGACGCTGGAGGAAGAAAGAGAGTGGGGATGAAGAGCTGGGAGGAGCTGTGGAAGCTGAAATTAAGCCACCATGGAGGCGGCGTGTCTGAGAAAACACCTGCTTGGGCCGTGGGGCGGGGGCTATAACGACACATTCTGGGGCTCAGCTCTGCCTTTTTTTTGGTGCCACCCAAGTGAAGTAGCATATGGAAGAGATTTGATTTCTCCCCAAATGTTGATGCTAATTTTGAAATCTTTCTCCTTTAACAAGACATCAAACTATGTAGTAGGACGACACACAGATTGCTCCCCAAGTGACAGCCTTTGAAAGAAAAGCCCACATGTGCTGTGTGATGTTATTCCCAAAACAGGTGCGAAGTGGGAGGTTGAGACCAGCCTGACTAACATGGAGAAACCCCATCTCTACTAAAAATACAAAAAATTAGCTGGGCGTGGTGGTACATGCCTGTAATCCCAGCTACTTGGGAGGCTGAGGCAGGAGAATCCCTTGAATGTGGGAGGCAGAGGTTGCAGTGAGCCAAGATTGTGCCATTGTACTCTAGACTGGGCAACAAAAGTGAAACTCCATCTCAAATAAATAAATAAATAAAAATAAAATAAATAAAAAACATCACCTCCTATGTGGCCAGCCCTGTCCTCAGCACTTTCTGTGCTGTATCCACTGAAATCTTATCACCCCCTTGTGAAGTGGTCACTAGGATTCTTGCCATACAGAGGAGGAACAGAGGCTTCAAGAACTTCAATAACATTTGAGATGTCATTGTCCAGGGCACAGAAAGCATTTCAAAGCCAAAGCTCCACATTATTACACAATTCAGTCTCCTCAAATCCTGCACGAACACACCACCCCCAGACAGAACAGAGGAGCTGTCAGCCTCTGGAATCTCCAGGGCTCCTGACCTCAGGACACATTCTTGGGCTGTACTGGTGATGTTTTAAGCTACAGAATCGGCTGTGGGTTAAGAGTGTCCCAGAAGCTCTTCCCTAGGCCACACGGAGTGGCCTTCTCTGTCCTCATCCCTCCTTCTTCCCCTTGTCTGCTTTCTTGTCCCTGGCCTCTGTCCCTGTTCAGCTCTGCAGACCCTGCTTCTGCACCTCTCCAAGCCAACCTCTTCCCCTCGCTACTGACTTCATTATTTGAGTGCTGTTTTCTAGGTCCTCCTCCAGGCTGTGCAGCAGGACAACAGTGGTCCCTTCTCTGGCCCTCATGTCTGTTCTGTGCCTTCTCTGGCCACCCATGCACCAGCCAAGCCTGTCCAGTAGTGTTGAAGCCAGCTTTGGGCAGCTGAGCAGGACAGCTGCTGTCCCCTGGGAAGTAGCTTATAATTTCCACACGTTCACCTCCAGCACCACTGTACTTTGCTCTTCCCAACAGTCCTGGGAAACAGGCATCATTGTTCCTGTGTATATGGTAAAGAAACAAAAGCTCAGAGAAGCTGAGGAATTTGTCCCTGGTCTGACAGCTCCTAAAGCGCTGCGTGTGTCCTTGCACCCAGGTCTGCCGAGTCCAGTGCTCTTGGTCTTTCTGCTTTCCTGCTTTGCATAAGCACCGGCCCCTTCACTGAGGCAGGGCAGAGCAGGTAGGAGCACACTCTAGAACAAATTCAAGTAGAAGGACCCCTCGGTAGTGATCCTGAAATATGCTCTGGCACTGACCAAGCTGGAGGAGACCTGGGAACCAGACAGAGAAGCTCTGGAAAGAGGCAAGTTGAAGCTGAGTGCTGAGGGCCCCGAGGGTCAAGGAGTGTTGGAAAACAGCGGTGGGGGTCCGGGGCACGTGAGCACTGGAAGGAGGGACACGTGCGGACAGGCAAGGGACTCGCACAGGGGTCAGCATTCAGGTTTGACCTTACAGGCAGTAGGGGGCAGGGAGGGTTCTTAAGGAAGGAGGTGATGTAACGAAATGGTGAGAGGAAGACTGTGTGGTCAGTTGTATAAACAAGCGCAGCGGAGGGGAAAAGCCTGTGGTCCCGAGTGCAGCCGGGGAGGAGGAGGTCATCGCAATCATCCAGCCTCCACCAGGAGGAAGCCTCTCGCCAGGTAGTGAAACACTCCAAACACAATCTATCTGATGCAAAAGAGAGGATGGCCATAGCTAGGAGCATGAGAAGCCAAAATCTCTTGCATTGCCCCCCAGGCCAGGGTACACAGCCCATCTCAGCGGCTGGGGTGGGGTGGGGGAAAGTGCGAGGCCCATGGGAGGGGGACCTCACATTGTAGCTCTTTCTGCGTCTGCCAGCTACAGGGAGAAACTCTGAGGTTTTGCTTCTCTAAGGGTGACCCACATGTGACTGGCATCAGAAAACAGAGGAAAGTCATCAAAATGCACATTTCCAGGCCCAGCTTCAGCACTGCTGAACTGAAATTTTTTGTGGGTGGTGAGAAGATCCCAGTCGTATAAACTTAAAAAAAAAACCATGATTTTTTTTAGAGCAATGTTTTTAGTCAAGGTTCACCAGAGAAACAGAGCCAATAGGAGATAGAGAGATAGATAGAGTATAGATAGATGATAGATAATAGATGATAAGTAGATAGATCATAGATAGATGGATAGATAATACAGACATAGATGATAGATAATAGATACAGACATAGATAATAGACAGATGGTAGATAGATGACAGAGAGAAAGATAGATAGATGATAGATAGATAGAATAATTGACTGACACGATTATGAAGGCTCAGAAGATCTGCAGACTCAAGACAGCCAGTAGTGTAGTTCTAGTCCAAGTCCAGAGGCCTGAGAACCTGCAGAGCTGATGGTCTGTCTAAGCTCCAGTCTGAAAGCTGTAGCTTCAAGACCTAAGAGGAGCCAGTGTTTCAATGCAAGCCTGAAGGCAGGAAAAAGCTGATGTCCCAGCTCAAGGCAGTCAGGCAGGAAGAATCCCTCTTACTTGCAGTAGGGTCAGTCTTTTTGTTCTATTCAGGCCTTCGGTTGATTGGATGGGCCCACCCACGTTAGGGAGGGCAATCTGCTTCACTCGCTCCACCAATTTAAATGTCAATCTCATTTAGAAACACCTTCATAGACACACCCAGAATACTGTCTGACCAAATGTCTGGGCACCTCATCACCCAGTCAAGTTGACACATAAAATTAACCATTGCAAACAGTTTTAGGCCCACAGTAAAACTGAGCAGAGAGTTCCCATATGCCACACATACATACCACCTCCCCAACTATCAACACCCCCTCCACCGAGTGGTACATTTGTTACAACCCCTGAACCTACATTGACACATCATTATCACCCAAAGTCCAGAGTTTACATAAGGGTCACTCTTGATGTTGGACATTCTATGGGTCTTGACAGATGTGTACTGACATGAATCCATCACTAAAATATCACAGAGAGGAGCTGCACTGCCCTAAACATCCTCTGTGCTCTGCCTGCTCATCCTTCCCTCCCCAACCCCTAGGGACCGCTGATCTTTGTACTGTCTCTACGGTTTTGCCTTTTCCAGAATGACATGTAGTTAGAATCGCATAATATGTAAATGTTTCAAATTGGCTTCTTTCACTTAGTCATATTAGTCATATTTGTTTAAGTGTTCTTCATATCTTTTTATGGTTTGTTAGCTCACTTCATTTTGGTGTTGAATAGCATTCCATTGTTCGGATGTATCACAATTTATTTATTCATTCACCTATAGGTCTTTGCTGCTTCCAAGGTTTGGCAATTATGAATAAAGCTGCTATAACATCTGTGTGAAGCCTTTTGTATGGTCATAAGTTTTTAGCTCATTTGGGTAAATACCAAGGAGCATGATTGCTGCATCATATGGGAAGAATATGTTTAGTTTTGTAAGAAACCACCAAACTGTCTTCCAAAGTGGCTGCACCACTGTGCATTCCCACCAGCAATGAATGTATTCTTGTTTCTCCACATGTTCACCAGCATTGGGTGTTGCCAGTGTTCTGAATTTTCACCATTCTCTTAGGTGTGTAGAATCTGAACTTTTAACAAGTTCTCCAGGCATGTCTCCCACTTTCTAAGGCTGAGGGCCACTCTCTAGAGGTGTATACACTATCTGAGAAACTGGGAGCGACTTTGCTGAATAAACTGGAACTTCGGAAAAGCAGCCCCAGGACCTCAGGAACTTTGGCTGAGGTTCTAAATCCCCTAAAGGACCTCAGCGTCTGCATTTAGTTTTGCTCTGCCTGAGGTAATAACCACTGAGTAATGCCTCAGCCTGGGGGATCAGAAACTCCTGGAACCTACCAGAAAGCTTGTGAAGAGTCCTCAGGTGATGGCAAGGGGTTGCTTTATTTGATTGGTTTTGTTTCTGAAAAGGCCAAGTTCAGACTTCCAGCCACCCTCAGCCCATACACAGGATGCTTTTGGCTTTGGTCCCTGTTAGTTATTGCAGGTACATGTAGCAGCCACCACGCATGGCAGCTTCAATCTCAGACACTCTGTGAGCTTGCCAGGGTCATGATCCCTGGTCCACCCCCAAGGGCCGGGTGACGCATGAGTCTTGAGTTCACAGTTTCCAGCATTGAAGAGGCACTGGCCTTGAGCCAGCTCAGGGACATGGGGCCAGCTGTCTCTAGCACATGCCCAGCTGCCCCAAGGCCCATGCTTTCTCCTTGGGGGACTTGGTGGCCTCATGGCCTGCTCTTGCTCAGCTTACTGAGCGTGGTGAGTGCGCAGCTGCCTTTCAAGGACTGAGCAGAGGCTGGGCTGCCTACAAAGTTAAAGCAAGTCTAACCGAACTGCCTCGTATAGCACCCCCAGGATCTGTTCATACTCTCTGGATATTAATTGCTCTCTGTGTGAGTTCCCCTTCTCTTTTTACTATTACTTTATAATTTTATTTTATTTTAATTTTTTTTTAGAGATGAGGTCTCATTTTGCCACCCAGGCAAAGCGCAATGGTGTGATCATAGTTCACTGCAGCCTCCAACTCCTGGGCGATCAAGCGATCCTCCCATGTCAGCCTCCCAAGTATCTGGGACTACGGATTCACGTCACCATGCCCAGATAATTTTTTAAAACATTTTTTTGTAGAGATAGGGTCTCACTTTGTTGCCAGGTCTGATCTCAAACTCCTGGCTTCAAGCAATGCTCCTACTTCAGCACCGGTCAATGGGAAGTGGTGGGATTTGATCTCAGTTTTCTGTTCTCGGTTTGTTCAGTGTGTCTAGGAAACGGGGCTAATACATCTAAGATAGATCAAAAAGAATGCACTCATTTCAGAACGAATAAATTCATTTTGCAGCTTCATTCTGCTAGGGAGGTGGAGTCCTTGATGCTTCTCTCTGGCAACTCTGGAGAATAAGACCAAACCGATCCCTCCTCTCTGTTTGGTCAGCTTTCACATTACTGAGGACACAGTGCACCTCTAGAGATTTGTGGAGTCACTTCTGCAACAAGCCTGGCTCAACAGGTTTAATTCAAGACAAGCCTTAAAAGACACATCATAAAGGAGATTCTCCCGGACAGACTGAAATCTGGTAAAAAGATCTGAAGGAGAGGCCCCTGCAGCCAGGTCCTTTTAGAGTAGAATACACTCAACAGACTTGGGGTGCGGGGAACAGAGTTGGAGCCTGGTCCCTGCAGGATGCTTTCGTCCCTGTAACTTCATTCCTTTGGACTTAGAACTTCCATTTTCTCCAAAGAATACTCGGTGCAGCCAAAATCTAACCCAGGAAGGGTAAACTCCTCCGCCAAATGTGGGAGAGCCGCTTAGGATGATGGCGATGGGCCTACTGCCTTCATGAAGGATGCCAGCAGGACCCTAAAAGAGCAGAGCCCTTAATGGTGGCCATGAAGCAACCCTGCGTTTGTCTGGACCCTCTTGCAAACCCAGCTTTGGGGCTAGCTCTTCCCGGGTCTGGGAAGCCAGGCTGCAGCTTATGAGACAGAGAAGTTTTCCAGTCATGGGAGCTCCATAGATGACCGCTCAGGTACTCATATATCTTGTGCGACTTTCATTCAAAGTGAAAGCTTACCCTGCTGCAGGCCAGAAGCACGCAAAGAGAATGGCAGAGGTTGGTGGGTTTGCCGGCTGGGGCTGCCTGGCACAGTGGCCCAGGTTGAGTGGAAGGCTGCGAGCCAGGCCTTGGCAGAGTTGATTTCCTGAGGCCCCTCTCCTTGGTTTGCAGATGGCCGTCACCCCACGTGGGCTGTCTTCCTCACGTGGTCTTCCACGTGTGTGTGTGTGTGTCCTCATCTCTTCTTATAAGGACAACAGTCAGATTGGATTAAGGCCACCCTAAATACCTCATTTTATCTTAATCAGGTCTTTAAAGGCCTTGTCTCAAGTCGCAGTCTGAGGTGCTGGGGTTAGGACTTCACCATGTGAATTTCAGGAACCCAATTCAGCCCTAACGCCTGAGGAGCTTCTCTCTTTGCTGTCATTTCCACCCCCACCTCTCCCTCACTCTGACCTCCAGGACTAGAGCAGGGACAGGCAGCACTGTACCAGGCGGGGAGAGATTGTGCTTGTTGGCCTGAGATCCAGCGTGGCATGCTCTAGCCGTGGCCTATAGGAAAACTGTCTTTCTCTCAAGAATGTCTTCTTGGGTCCTTGGGGACCTCTCTCCTGATTCCTGGGAACCTCACACCCCAGCTCTCTTGATGAGGGTGATGCGCCGTCCATGCCACCGCCATCAACTCCCTTTCAGCCCTGATTGTCAGAGGCTCACCTCCACACAGGGCGGCTGGGGGACATTCTCTGTGGAGTGTCGAGGGCAAGGACATGGAGGAGAGCCCAGGCCGGCTCTGCTGCAAACACAGGTGCATCCCTTACCAGGGTAGACAAATTCCCACGGGCAGCCTTGGTCTCACTCCCTGTCCCTCACCTGCAACCCCCAAGATTCCACAGGCAGGAGCAGACCAGTCCGCTGTGTCCTCACTGGTCCTCCACTGTGTCTGCCTAAGGCCCATCTCCCTAAGCTGGAGGAGAGGAGACGTTCTCCACCCTCCCCATGAGGGGAAGGACCCTGCTAAAAATATAAAAAGCAGCCAGGCATGGTGATGAACGCCTGTAATTTTAGTTACTTGGGAGGCTGAGGCAGGAGAATCACTTGAACCCAGGAGAAAGAGGTTGCAGTGAGCCGAGACTGTGCCACTGCACTCTATCCTGGGTGACAGAGTAAGACTCCACATCAAAAAAAATAAAATAAATAAAATAATCACATCATGTTTAAGTATGTTTAATAATAATCATATAAAATGTTTATAAATACATAACGTTCAGAGGAAAAAAACAGGCCTGCAGGCAGGAGAGAGCATGTGTGAAGGAGTAAGGAAGAGGAGTGGACACCCCAGCCCGCAGCAGGGCAGAGGGAGCTCAGAGGCAACCAGGCAAGGCCGCACTCTGGAGGCTGGGTTTTATCCTAAGGTGTCCTTCTTCCAAGGGTTGTGAATCTGTTCTGACATTGCCTTAAATGTGCTAAATCTAACACTCCCTCTCTAAGTCATGGCTTAAGTAATCATTTCTGGTGTTTGAAGCTAAAGATCCATTTTAGGCCTGTCTGTTCTTTTACAGCGGACAAGCTGTATATCTTTTCTAATCCCAGAAGGCTTGGATCTGTTTTCCTTGTTTAGAGTCCCCAGTTTTCCTTTTTCTCTCCTTCTGTGAGGGAGGCACCAAGCCGCAGAAATCCCAGAGCCTCCGCATTTCTCGCAGCTCCCTGGGTTCCCGTCACCTGGGTGCTTCTCTAGCCAGGCCTCACTTACCCTGACTGCGGTCTGGTGTGGAAGGTGAAGGAGGGAGGAGCGAAGAGAAGGCCAACCTGAGAGTCGTGGCCAGGCCTTTAGTCGGCTTTGCCTCTGGGGGGCTGGACTTCAGGAAGCTTAAGTTACCATTTCCTCAGTTGGTGGCACAAGACCATCATCTGACCAGATGAGGCTGGCTTTCGTGTGCAGAGACGTTCATTCTCCTCTGTGCCCTTTATCCCTGCCCAGCCTGCCCTCCCAGCATCCCACTCTCCTGCTGTGGATCAGCAACTCCTGCCCTCCTCCCATGTCCATCTGTGTGTAAGTGTAATGCACGTGTGCCTACCAAATGTGTAGTATTGCTTTGTATCTATTCGATTACATAAATAATTGACTGTCTGCCTCATTCTTTAACTTTCTTCGTTCAGCATTATGTTTTTAAGTTCTGTCAATGTTGAAAAACTGAAATTAAGTTCATTCCTTTTATCTCCCCCAAGATCATTTAGATCCAAGAAGTCCCCTGTCCCTTGTCCTCACTCTGAGTAGCTGGTACTCAGGGAGGACACCATCTAGGCAGAGTCATGAGAGAAGGGAGGTCCCGCAGGGAGAGAGGACAGCATGAATGAGGGACTGGGTGTGTCACCAAGAGGGTGAAATAGAGGAAAAAACTCAAATTGCAGCAGGGAAGATTGAGATCACCTGTAAGAGCAAACTTCCTGGCACCCAGGCTGGCTGAATTCTGGACTTGATGGAAGCCGCAATGGGTCTCTGTCTCGCTGCCTTTAACAAAGAGCAGTCTTTTTTGCAAGCAGACTAATCAAATGGCTTTCCCATCCCATTATTTTCTGATTATTGAATTTTCCATCACGCACAGCAAGAGAAAATTTCCAACAGTCTAGGGCAGAGGGATGGGAATGGTAGCACACACCCAGATTCCCCTGGTGTTTCTGAGAACCCAAGAAGTCTCCCCCGGGGAGCATCAGCCAGGGTGCCCTTCTGAGCTCACACACTGTCTGTACTTTCAGGACACAGTGTATGTTCACTGAACAAACCTTGGGTATACTCTACCTCCCATTCCATTTCTAAAGCCTAGCAGTATTAGCCAATATTCACATTATCCTTGGGCTATGTATTTATTCATTCATTCAACAAAGATTTACTGGGTTTGTGCCAAGCCAGGAACTGTGCCCTAAGCTCAGTGCATGGATAGACGCTGTTCCTGCTCTCGGATGATGTACATACAATAAAGAAATCAGGCAATTACACGCACCAAGGAAATATGGTAAGCTAAGTCAAGGGACAGAGGAAATTCTGTGGTGTGTGGAGTGCTGATGTTTTGGAGGGAGTCAGGGATGGCGTCCAATTCTGGTTGGGTGACATCCAAGCTGAAATAAGAAACAATCATCAGGTTAAAGGAGACAGAAGAGCAAGGATCCCAGGCAGCAGGAATATCTGAGAGGAAGGCTTGGAAGTAAGGGAGGTGGCCAGGAGGGGAACAAAGTCAAGAACGGCTCCCAGCACCTAGGGGTGCTGCTGCAGAGTGATGAGAGAAGAGACCAGGGCCAGATCTGAAGCCATCTCAAGGGCTGAATTCTATCCAAGGGCAATGAGAAGCTGTTGAAATGTTTTCTGCAATAAAATGACATCATGACCAGATATACGTATTTGCTGCCATGGGGAGATGATACTGGAGAAGGGCAAAGGCAGGAGAGCAGTTAGGGAGCTGTTCCAATAAACTACACCCGGGCCTAGCATGTGCCACGCCCTGTACAGGTACCAGAAATAAAACAGTGAGCAAAAAGGGAAAGACTCCTGTTTCTGTGGAGCTTACGATTCAAAGGGGGACCAAAAAATAATTTACGACAACAGTGAATGCGTTGTTATAAACAGAGATTGGTTTTCTAATGGAAAAGAACAGGATTCATTGACAGCATTTAGCAAAGGAACCTGCAATGAGAGGTAAGGCTGGTATGGACTAGGGTTGTTCTAGAAGGGAGAAGAAGGGAGAAGGAAGTGAAGAACATCCTAGACACTTGGGTGTGGAAGGGGAAGGAGGGAGGAGAGAAGAGAGAGGACATTTCTGGCTGGAGGAGCTGGGAGGACAGTGGCTTTATTCTGAGCAAGAGTAGATCTCAGATCACAGGAGGAAGAGCTGACCCCAGTGATGGGCACATGGGGTGTAAGCACCCATGGCCATCCGGAAAGAGTCACCCAGCCTCCCAAAGTGCTGGAATTGTGAGTGTGAGCCACTGTGCCTAGGCACTTTCACTTTTGATGGGACCAGTGGTGGCAGATCTAGGGATTTAAACAAAACATAAATCAAAACAATGGAGGTTTCCTCCTGGCTGGAAGAACCTGAAATTGTCAGTACCACGCAGTTCTGACTCTGTTCTTCAATTATAAGGAGTTGAATGATCAGTGGCAGTTACCTTAACTTCCCAACTTGTCCTCTAAGCAAGCAGTAAGTATTCGAAGATTAGGAGTCAGAAAATCATCCATTCTTACAAGTATTAACAGACTTTTACTGAGCATCGAGAAGGTGCCAAACATCATACTCAAAAACTCTTTTAACATAGTGATTTTAAAAGATCGTAAAATAGATGAGCCCAAAATACCAATCAACACCAAAGACTTAGCTGGACAACCAAAGGAAGTACCCCAGAGCTGCTGGTGGATTCAAAGTACACAAGCAAATGGCAAAGAACAGCCTGGTTGTCTGGAGGCATGTATTTCAACCCTACTAATGGGCTCATACATTCATTCATTTGAATGTTCATTCAATAAATATTCATTGACCACCTATCTTGTGGAAGGTGCTAAGTGCTTGGTGTCCAAGAACAAAAAGGAATTAGGTCCTGCCCTCATTAGATCGACGTTCTAACAAAGAAGTTTGCAATTATTATTCTTAATATTAGCTGGTTGAGTCCTAGACAAGTCAAACTCTGAGAATATTTACTTCTTTAAATTAAGAGTTTAACTAGATTGAGCATCTCCAAGCCTAATTTTAGTTCAAATCCATATGCATGTGCATTTTCTTTGTAACAAAAAAAAAATTAGTAAGTCTGTATTTTGAGCTCATTATCAGATATTGTTAAAAGGGTCTTAAGCCCAATGGATATTAGGTTTTGGCAGCAAATACAGAGGCTGATCACCGAGGTCCAGCATGTTGGGCTGAAAAGTTTGCCTTCTTGTGTTCATCCAGCTGTGGCAGAGAATGATTAGTTGTATTTCTTCTTGGTATTGCACAATGAGGCAAGAGGCAGGGTTTCAAAATCCCTGCAAAACAATTTCAACCTCTATGAAGCTCTACTGATGGCCAATGGCTGGTCCCAGAGCTGAATTAGTGGAGCTTATAGTCATTTTTCTCCTGTCCTCTACAATGCTCAAAAACAGGAAACTGTCATCATTAAGGAAAGGAACAATTCCGTATAGAAGAGCTGATAAAATCTCACTCCTGTGAACTCCAGGAATCCCCAAGAGGCTTGTTTTTACTTTACTTTAGAATTATCTATGAAAGGAAAGTTTTGCTAAAGAGGTAGCAAGGCAAAAATGCTACAGTTAAAGTTTACTTAATTAGGAGACAGTATTTCATAGGCTCTTCGACTTTCTTTCTCTTTCTCCTTCTCTCTCTTTCTTTTCTTTTTTTGTCTTTCTTTTCTTTTCTTTCTTTTCTTTCTTTCCTTCCTTCCTTCCTTCCTTCCCTCCTTCCCTCCTTCCCTCTTTCTTTCCTTCCTTCCTTCCTTCCTTCCTTCCTTCCTTCCTTCCTTCCTTCCTTCCTTCCTTCCTTCTTTCTTTCCTTCCTTCCTTCCTTC
>NW_016107357.1:10305950-10319026 GCF_001604975.1 Cebus imitator
TCTTTCTTCTCTTTCTTTCTTTCTTTTTAAAAAAAGACATTTTTAGAGGCAGGATCCTGCTTTGTAGCCCAGGCTGGAGTGTAGTGGCATGATTATGGCTCACTGCAGCCTTCAATTCCTGAGCTCAAGTGATTCTCTCCCCTCAGCCTCCCAAAGTGCTGGAATTAAAGGCATGAGCCACGGAGACTGGCCACCTTTTTTATCTGTGTAGTTAATGATTTTGTGGTCCAGTGGTTGCCGCTGAAATGCACTTCTCCGGTCAGGGAAAGTACAGGTGGAGAAATCCCTTCATGAGCAGTTTGATTGCCGGGATGAGTTACCAGCTCCTGGCTGTCAGCATGTTTGTTCCTCAGGCTCAACTCTGTGTGACGTTTCAATACCTGCATCATTTGTCTTCCCATTAGCCTTGGGATTCTGATTCAGTCATCTGCTCGGTTGCCTCTTGACTCCCAGTACCACCTGCTTTTCTTACATTTTTTTAAACCCAGGGACTCTAATTTTAAGAGCAGTTTTAGATTCACAGAAACACTGAACAGAAAATACAGAGTCCTGTGTATTTTCTCCCTCCCCACTTTCCCCATCATTCCCATTTTGCATGAGTGTGGTGCATTTTTGTTACAATTGGTGAGCCCATATTGATACATTTTTAGGGCTCACTCTTTGTGTGTTACACTGTAGAAATCATGACAAATGTGTAATGACAGTATCCGCTATTATAGTGTCATGCAGAGTAGCTTCATACCCTAAGAATCCTCCCTGCTCTGCCTGTTCATCGCTCCCTCGCCGTCTAAGCCTCTGGCAACCACTGATCTTTGTACTGTCTCCATGGTTGTGCCTTTGCCAGAATGTCATGCAGTTGGAATCATACAGGACACAGCCTTTACAGATTGGCTTCTGTCACTGGTACTATGCATTTAAGGTTCTTCCAAGTCTTTTCATGACTTAATAGTTCCTTTCTTTTTATCATAAGTAGTATTCCATTGTGTGAATGTTCCACAGTTTATTTATCCATTTACCTACTATAGGACATCTTGGTTGCTCCCAGGTTTGGCAATTGTGAAGAAAACCACCGTAAACATTCATGTGCAGTTTTCTGTGAGGACGTAAGTTTTTAATTCATTCGGGTTTATTCCTAGGAGTGCAATTGCTGGATCATATGGCAACTGCTTACTTTTATAAGAAACTGCCAAACTATGCTCTAAACTGGCTGTTTCATTTTGTGTTCACTAGCAATGAATGAACGTTCCTGTTTCTCCACGTTCTCATCAGCATTTGGTGTTGTCAGTGTTTTGGATTTTGGCCATTCTGATAGGTGTGTAGTAGTCTCTTGTTGCTTTATTTGTAGCTCCCTAATATATGATGTGGAGCATCTTTTCATATGTTTATTTGCCATCCGTACACCTTCTTTGGTGAGGTCTCTGAGTCTTTTGCCCATTCTTAAATTGAGTTGTTCATATTCTTAGTGTTGAGTTTTAGGGGTTCAGTGTCTATTTTGGATACCAGACCATTATCAGCTTTGTGTTTTGCAAATATTTTTCCTCATCTGTGGGTTGTGTTTCTTTTCTTTTTTTTTTTTTTGGGACGGAGTTTTGCTTTTGTTACCCAGGCTGGAGCGCAATGGCGCGATCTCGGCTCACCGCAACCTCCGCCTCCTGGGTTCAGGCAATTCTCCTGCCTCAGCCTCCTGAGTAGCTGGGATTACAGGCACGTGCCACCAGGCCCAGCTGATTTTTTGTATTTTTAGTAGAGACGGGGTTTCACCATGTTGACCAGGATGGTCTCGATCTCTTGACTTTGTGATCCACCCGCCTCGGCCTCCCAAAGTGCTGGGATTACAGGCGTGAGCCACCGCGCCTGGCCGTGTTTCATTTTTTTTAACCGTGTCTCTCACAAAGCTGAAATGTTTAACTTTAGTGAAATCCAACCTACCAATGTTCTCTGTTATGAATGGTACTTTTGCTGTTGTGTCTAAACTGTGATTGCCAAACCCAAAGTCACCTACATTTTCTCCTGTGTCATCTTATAGGAGTTTTATGGTTTTTTGATTTACATTTAGGTCTATGATTCATTTTGAGTTAATTTTTGTGAAAGGCGAAAGATCCGTCTGGATTCATTAATTAGTATGTGAATATCCAGTTGTTCCAACACCATCTGTGGGAAAGGCTTTCATTTCTCTGTTGAATTTCCTTTGCTCCTTTGTCAAAGGTCAGTTGATTATATTTGTGTGGGTCTGTTTCTAGGCTCCTTTTTTTCTATTCCATTGATCTATTTGTTTATTTCTGTGCCAGTGCCACACTGTTGTGATTACTGTGGCCTTATAGTCAGTCTTCCAACTTCAGGTCTTCTGCCTCTTTGAATAAACTTTAGAATCACTTTTTCAATATCTACAAAATAACTTGTTGTAATTTGGGCTGAGATTACATTGAATACATAGACCAAATTGGAAAGAACTGACATCTTGATAATATTGAGTCTCCCTGTTAGGAACTGACTTATGTCTTCCTGCCTTCAAAATTCATACATTGAAATCCTAGTAGCTCAGAATGTGACTATATTTGGAGACAGGATCATTAAAGATAAGACCTTAAAGTTAAAATGGAGCCATTTAAAGAGGTAGTTAAGTTTAAATGTACCCTAACCTAATCTGCTAGTGTTTTTATAAGAATTGGAAATAATGGTAGCCTCACAGAATGTTTTTATAAGAGGAAATTAAAACACAAGGAAAGAGACAGCAGAGATTCACATGCACAGAGAAAAAGACCTTGTGAGGACACAGGGTGGAGATAGCCAGGTGCAAGCCAAGGAAAGGGGCCTCAGGAGAAGCTAATCCTGCCAACACCTTTTTTTTTTTTTTCCTTTCTTGTGACACAGTCTCACTGTTCTCTCAGGTGTGATCATGGCTTACTGTAGCCTCAACCTCCCAGGCTCAGTCTATCCTCCCACCTCAGCCTCCGAATGAGCTGGGACTACAGGAACACACCACCATGCCCATTTAATTTTTCCATTTGTTTTTGTAGAGACAGATCTCACTTTGTTGCCCAGGTTGGTCTCAAACTCCCTGACCCAAGTGATCCTCCCACTTTGGCCTCCCAAAGTGCTAGGATTACAGGCATGAGCCACAGATCCTGGCTTGCCATCACCTTGATCTTGGACTTCCAGCATTCAGAACTGTGAGAAGATAAATTTCTGTTATTAACTCAAAATGAATTAAAAACCTGAATGTTAAGACCTGAAAGTATAATATAAAAGTCATAGAAGAAAACATGGGGGAAACATAGCTCCATGACATTGAATTTGGCAAGAATTTCTTGGATGTGACCCCAAAAGCAGAGGCAATGAAAGCAAAAATAGACTAATGCGATGACATCAAGCATAAAAACTCTGCAGCAAAGGAAACAACAGAGTGAAAAGACAACCTATGGAATGGAAGAAAATATTTTTAAACGATACATCGGATAAAAAGTTAATAGAATATATAAAGAATTCCTACAGTTCAATAACAACAACAACAAACCCAAATAACCCAGCTGAAAATGGGCAAAGGACTTAAATAGGTATTTCTCCAAAGAAAATATACAAATGGCCAACAAACACATGAAAAGATGCCCAACATCACTGAGCGTTAGAGAATTCAGTCAAAACCACAATGAAATATCACTTCATACCCATTGGGATGGCTACTATAAAAACAAAAAACAAACAGAAAATAATAAATTTTGGCAAGGATGTGGAAAAATTAGAACCCTGTGCAGTGTTCATTGGAATGCAAAATGGTGCAGTCAATGCGGAAAACAGTAGGGAGAGTCTTCAAAAAAATCAAAATAAAACTACCATGTGATCCAGCAATCCCACTTCCTGGTATGTACGCAAAAGAGTTGAAAACAGGATCTCTAAGAGGTATTTGTACACCCATGTTTACAGCAGAATTGTTCACAAGAGCCTAGAGGTGGAAGCAACCTAAACGTCCATCAGCGGGTGAATGGATAAAGAAAATGTGCTCTGTACACACAATAGAATATTATTCATCCTTGGCCTGATGCAGTGGCTCGCGCCTGTAATCCCAGCACTTTGGGAGGTCAAGGCAGGCAGATCACAAGGTCAGGAGATCGAGACCATCCTGGCCAACATGGTGAAACCCCATCTCTACTAAAAATACAAAAATTAGCTTGGTGTGGTGGCACCCACCTGTAATCCCAGCTACTCGGGAGGCTGAGGCAGGAGAATTGCTTGAACCCATGAGGCAGAGGTTGCAGTGAGCTAAGATCATGCCACTGCACTCCAGCCTGGGCAATAGAGCAAGACTCCATCTCAAAAGAAAAAAAAAAAAAAGGAATATTATTCATCCTTAAAAAGGAAGGAAATTCAGTTGCATGCTACCCAATGGATGAACCTTGAGGATATTACGCTATGTAAAATATGCCAGTTACAGAAAGACAAAAAGCGTATGATTCCACTTCTAAGAGGTGTCTAGAGTAATCAAACTCACAGAAACACAATGGTGGCTGCCAGGGGCTAGGGAAGTAGGGGTGAGGAGTTGCTTTTCAGTCAGCATAGAGTTTCAGTCACGCGGGATATGGGGGTGCAGGGTTAGGAATCTGTTGTGCAACTTTGCCTGTGGTTAACAATATTGTACTGTACAGGTAGAAATTGTTGGGAGGGTGAGCTCTATGCTATGTGGTTTTTTGCCCCGATTTTCTAAGAAAAAAATCAAGTTGCAGAATCATATGTATAGTAAAATGTCAAAGGATTTTAAAACACAAAACAATGTCACATAGAGTTTATTTATAGATGCATACATATATAGTAGAAATATTAAAGCAAGCATGAGAAAAATAAACACAAATCGATGTTGGCAGTGACCTCTGGGAAGAGATTTTTATGGTATGGGTCAGGTTTCTAGAGGGATAGTCATGTTTTATTTATATTTCTTAAGATCTAGAGTGAAGTGGGTACATTTTAAAAATATTTGTTTTCAAGATTGTTCTATTTTTCCATTTATTTGAAAAACCTGACCATTTTAAATAAAATCCTGGAGCCTCCCACCTGCTCCCAGCCCCTGACTATCCTGGTCACCTCCCTGCAGCCAGGACCAGCAAGGCAGGTAGTGCTAGAACCTTCTGCCGCTGTCAGAGTGGCCGCCACACGCTGGCATGTGCTTGTGATTACCAGAATTCATTCCTGGCCTTATTTATGCCACGGGCAAAGATAATTCTCCCTTCCTGGGAGACATGTCACAGCTCCAGAATGTCTTGGGAGGAGAGGGCCAGAGGATGGGCTTCTCAGGGCCACACATATGACTCTGCCCACCCAGACCATACCCAGGGCCAAGGGGTTAACAGACAGATGCCAGGCTCCTCTTTCTTGAGAGGAAGGTCTGAGCTTTAGAGTCCAAAACAACCCCAAATATACATCAACCCTGTCCATCTCTGTTTCCCCCAAGGACCCCAAATAAGTCGAAGTAACCCCAGGGCAAGCCCAAATCATACCAGCATATAATTTAGGGGAGTGCAGGCTTCAGGACAGACCAATTCCTAATGTTCCCTTTTTCCTCCGTGTTCCCTGCAATGGAGCCTCACCTGCCTTTGGGGCACTGTTGTGACATTTGGGGTTTCCAGGCAGGCTCAGAGTCAGCCTCACTTCAAAGAGAACCCAGGCCTGGCCTGAACCCCACACTTCACCTGACTCCAGGACCTAGCCTGACCCACCTTTGAGATTTCATCTCGGACCAGCCCCCTTCCACTCCTGAGTCAGGAGTCAGTGTGGGCTGCACCGTCCAGGGTCAGGAGTCAGCACAGGCTGTACCCCGGCGGCATCTACTACTGTGCAGGCTGGCTGGCAGCAGGTCCCAGACACATGGGAACATGGTATGGTTTTCATACTGTGTGGAAGGCACCCTCCTTTCCCTGGCAGAACGGAAGGCCTGGCTGAGCACCTGTGGGGCCAGTCTGCACTGCTGTACTCCTCCCCACTCCCCTTCCCACCGATACTGTAGGAGGGTCACCCCAATTCTCTTGGTCTTTCCTGGTGTATGTTTTGATGGGCCTTAGGCACCTGCAGGTGGGAATGATGGGCTCTGGTCCACTTTCCAGCCCCACATGGAAAAGATCAGGTCAACCTTTTCCCCTTCATTGTTCCTTCTCCCAGGGCTCTCCATGGACCGCTTTACACGCAGGTCTGCCGCACAGGCTGCGTCCAGGTATAGAATCACCGCTGGCTCAGATACCAGGATGTGAAAAAACTCAGGACGAGCCTTAGAAAAGTAAGAGGATGGTGATTAAACACATAAATAAATACAGCAATTAGGAGGAGGATGTGTAACCAAAAAGCGAGGTAAGAAGGAGGAGAGGACATCAGGCAAAGCCTCTCCAGTTACTGTCATTACAGCAGAAATCTGAGACAGGTGAGGGCCCAGCCATTGGGAAAAGCACCCCAGGTGGGGAACAGCAGGTTCCAGGTTCCGATCACAGACGGTGGGGCTAAGCTGGGCAGGGCCAGGGACGGAGAGAGAGGCCAGAGCTTTGAGCACAGAAAGAATGAGATCCTCATCACTGAGGCCACTTTGGGAGTCCAGGGGCTGTGACCAGGCTTGGGGAATTATCTTTACTGTGACGGAGGTGAACCAAGGGAAAGATGGCTGGGGAGGGACTGCTGGGGAAGCTTAAATCATTTCCTTTAATATTATTTATGCAAACTTTTAAAACAGTTTATTTCTTATATATGATCGTTCCCATAAACGACATATCTAAAATATGAAAAACATAGGATAAAGCAAACATATCAGTAGTTGCCGTTGGGGAGAGGGGGAGAGGAGGGGATTAGAACTGAGAAATGGTTAAAGGGATAAACTTTATGTGTCATGGTTTTATGCCACAGAGATGTGAAGCAAAAATCACAAGTTATTATATTAGTATCTGTTATTCTGGGTGGTGACTACCGCAGTATTTGTTACAGTATTCTCTGTACTGTCTTTGTCTTGATTATTTTTCCCAGTGCAGAAGTGGGAGAGCAATGCCTTGCACTGCTTGGTGGCTTCATTCCCCAGGCACTTCCTGACTCTCTTCATGCTTCTCAAAAGCTCCCTGCCATGCAGGCAGGGCCAGCTTTCCCTCACCCTTTGGGTTTTGTGACCAATTCGGCCAAGTCCATGACTGTGTACTGGGCTGAGAAACCTGGGCTGAGACTGGAACCAGGTTTCCTCTCCACAGTTCAGAGCTCTCTGTCCTGCATTCTGGAGTCTCTAAGGTCCAGGAGACACCTCGACATCCTGGAGGAAGATGCTGCCATCTAAAGTAGGTTTCCAGGGTAACCAGCTTCCAGCTGCTTGGAAAGAGGAGGAATATCCAGGGCTCCCTGGTGGGCTTGTCATGCCCAGCAAGTTGGAACCCAGTGGAGCCAGTGAGTACTGGATGACTTTATTCACTCACGTAATAAGTATCCAGTGACCTTGACTATGATCCAGACCCCCTGTGAGACAGACAAACCAGAGATAAATGTTAGATACCCTTGCATTTCCCCTGGGGGGTAGACAGAGATGTGAAGAGACACCCTGGTCCTTCCTAGGGAGGAGTCCTTACCCCCATCAGAACACAGTCCCCACCAGAATGTCCACAAGCTGAGCCATAGAAGCTCTGGGCCACTCGAGCCTGAGTCCCATCTGGCGGCAGAAGGAGAGGGGACAGAGGCATCATTCTGTTCCTTTCTCCTCGGTGTCTGGGCAGGACTACCTTCCATTGCCCATCTCACTTGTATTCCCTTCACTCACTGTCCTCCTCACTTTTTTAAAATTAATTTTTTTAATTAGAGATGGGATATCACTATGTTGCCCAGGCTGGTCTTGAACTCCTGACCCTCAGTGATCCTCTTGCCTCAGCCTCCCAAAATACTGGGAATACAGGCATAAGCCACAATGCCTGGCCTTTCCTCCCCACTCGTAATATTTGTTTTTGAAGTTTGCATAAATAACATCCAAAATAAATTATTTATGCTCCCCCAACAGCCCCTGCCCCAATCTAGCCTTTCCCTAGGTTCTCCATCTCAGTAAAGATATCTGGGTCCCCAGCTACTGGGCAGCTACCCGGGTTCCTTTCTTTTCCTCATGCCTACAGCTCTCCTTCCATAACTGCTGTGAACTTGCCTTAGACTGAAGGGTTACCCAACGTTTATCAAAAGGTTACCCAAGGCTTACCAAAATGACCTTTACATCCCAATTCTTTTCCCTGCCCTCCTTATCCTGCTCTGCTTTTATCCAAAACACATATCACCTGGCCAGGCACTGGGGCTTACACCTGTGTTTGTCTGCCCCTCCCCACCACTCCCATAAAGATAGACGGTTTTATCTGTTTCATACCTGCTGCATCCCCAGCACCTGAACAATGCTTGGCCCAGACCAGTCATTTTATATCTATATTTTGAGTAAGCAGAAAGAGAATTTTATTTATCAGAAGCTACTAGAATTAGCCAGGTATGGTGCTGGGCTCAGCTCCTCAGGAGGCTGAGGTGGGAGGACTGCTTGAGCTCAGGAGGTTGAGGCTGCAGTGAACTATACCACACCACTGCACTCCAGCCCGGGTGACATCATCAGACCCTGTCCAGTAAATAAATAAATGAATGAATGAATAAATAAATAAATAAAAGCAACCAGAATCCGAGCATGTGGACTTAGAGGCCTGGGCAGTGTGTAGGTGGTGGTACCTGGACACAGGTGTACGCAGGTGTGTAAAAATGAAGGCCACCCAAGAGCCTCATGCATCCCTGGGGGTAGACTGGGTATATGAGCCAGACAAAGCTGCCAAGCAGGGATCCTCCCTAGGGGGACCACCCCTCAGAGTAAAGAGGCTGTACTAGAGGTAACAGTGCCCAGGGGAGCTAGCTGAGGGAAAGCCAGCCTTTTTGGCAAGTCACCACAACTAAAAACAAGGCTGCCCTGCCAAGCCACACAAGTCTGAAACTCACTGTGCTGTTTCCATGGTGCTGTTTCCATGGATAGCTCTTTAG
This sequence comes from Cebus imitator, assembly GCF_001604975.1. Lineage (NCBI taxonomy): Eukaryota > Metazoa > Chordata > Mammalia > Primates > Cebidae > Cebus > Cebus imitator. The sequence goes on from NW_016107357.1 coordinate 10,314,945, forward strand.
GACCTGTTCATCTAAAGGCTGGTGGAGGCGAGAAATAAAATGGAAATTGACACAAATGAAGCTTTTAGACTGGGTTTTCTCTCTCTTGCCAAAGCCTCTCTTTGTAGCTTAAATACAGGATACGCACAAAGAGATATCTGAGGACACTCTTTGGAGGTGGGTCAGGGAAAGGATCACTCAAGATATTGGCTTTCAAAATGCAATTTAATACAAATATTTATTGACCACCTGCTGTGTGCAAGGCTCTCTTTGGGGCTGTGGGCTCTGAACCAGAGTAAGATGTGGGCAAGAGACTATATGAGGCTAGAGCTTCCTCTAAGAGCCCTCCAAGGGATGCCAGTTGAGGCCTCAGTTCATTTAACATGCAAATGTTAGCAGCATCCTCTCCAGGCAAAGCTTCACTGCTCCTCCTTGGTTATAGCTTCTTCCTTCCCAGGGAGCAGAGCTTCCCAGGAGAAAACCCACATTTTCAAACTGCACTGTTGATTGTTCATGATCTCCCCACCCCCACGTGCCCCTTCTTGGCTAGACTCCATTATAATAGCTGGTTATTTCTCCCCGGTCCACAGGATTTCATGTGGTTCACCTACAAGCCTCATTTCATTTTATAGTCACTATTTTCTCAGCCTTTCCTACCAGCAGATGTGGCTGAAGTAGCTATTTCTCATATTGGGTTACCCAGAAAGTATCTTTGATGTACAAAGGGCTATTTATTCTTTTCCACCATGCATATCCCAGGCTCATGCTAAGCCTTTATATTTTTTTCATTAAGTCAGTCCTCAAAATCCCGATGACAGCTCAGGCAGCAGGTCAGAGAAAGTACCAGCTTTTCCGTTTTCCACCTGGGAGGTGGAGTTCCACTGCCATCACCAAGTAAGGTCGAGGTTGCCTCTGTGAGCAGCCTCTCCCCAGGCTGCTTTGATGTCTTCAAAGGAAATAAGGATGGCTGAGCGCCTGCAGCTGCTCCTTCCAGGGCAGCCATGAGGTGGTTTCTGGCGTCCTGTCGCAACTCACACATGCTGGGTTGCTTGTGGGTGGTGATGGCTAAGGTGTGGCCTTGTCCCTGGCTGGGTGGTCCCAACTTCTCTATTTCTGGCTGCGTGACATCCAAGTCTACTCTCTGGCCTCCTGGAGATTCTTCAAATTCCCTAGAACAATGCAAGCAGTTCATCCACTGCTTAAACTGTTGGGATAGGAGGGGAGATTCCACCCATTCCAATTAGCCTAATATTAAATTGTTCCTCCAAACAATGGACAATGAAAAGGAACGCTTGAGAGATAACAGTGCCTGTGACCAGCTTGGGATTTGGATGTCACTTGAAAATTTTGACAGTTTTGTCTATAAAGCCTCATTTACTAATAGAGTTTTGAAGCTCATTACATGTAAAAAAAAATAATAATAATCCAGGTGGAAGGATGTGAAGCCAGCTATGGAGCAATTTGATTCTTAGCTGGACTTTCGTCTTTTAAAGGGCTTCCATTACCTACAAACTGTAAACCAAAAATAAAATTCTAAGCCTCGTAAGTGACTGAATGGGCCCTTCTCTGGGCCAAGGAGACCCAAAGAAACCTGAAAAACCAGTTTAGGCCATGACAGGAAGCAGGGAGGGTCAGACAAACCTCATCACACCCTCCTCCCTTTGGAGTTCAGGCACAGCTGACCAGCATTAACATCAAAGTAGAGATCCTGAGATGGACAGAACAGACTCCTCCTCATAGCAATAAGAGATCAAGCTCCAACCTGATCCTAGCATAGCATCACATGACTGATAGCAGGCCCTGAAAGGAAATGTGGTTATTGGCTGGGTGCAGTGGCTCATGCCTGTAATCCCAATTTTTGGGAGGCCGAGGCTGGTGGATTGCTTGAGCCCGGGAGTTCAAGACCAGCCTGGCCAACATGATGAAACCCCATCTCTACAAAAAATACAAAAAAATAGCTTAGCTGGGCATGGTGGCATGTGCCTGTAGTCCCAGCTACTCTGGAGGCAAGGTGGGAGAATCACCTAAATACGGGAGATTGAGGCTCAGTGAGCTATGATCATGTAACTGCACTCCAGCAGGTGACAGAGTGAGACCTTACTTCAAAAATAAAATAAAATAAGTTTAGTTATTAAACAGCTTTAACATTGATAGCATCTTTGTTTCATCACTTAAGAGCCAGCTATTTGGCTGAATTAGATTCCTAGGGCTGCTGTAACAAATTATTACAAACTGGGTAGCTTAAAACAACAGAAACTCATTCTTCCTCAGTTATAGAAACCAGAAGTCAAAAATCCTGGTGTCAGCAGGGCCATGTTCCCTCTGAAGTCTCCAGGGCAGAATCTCTTCCAACCTCTCCCAGCTTCTGGTGGCTGTCCACATTCCTTGGCTTGTGGCCACATCACTCCAGTCTCTAATCCTGTTTCACAAGGCCTTCTCCTCTTGTCTGTTATAAAAAGACTTACCATTGGGTTTAGGGTTCATTCTTGTTTTCCATGATGATTTTATCCCAAGATCCTCAACTTTCTTGTATCTACAAAGATTATTTTCCCAAAAAACGTCATATTTACAGATCTAGGGGATTTGAACACATCTTTTTTGGGGCCACTATTTAAGCCACTACAATGACTTTGGGCAAATATTTTAACCTAAATCTCAGTTTCCTCACCTGCAAAATGGGGAGATTGTAGTTGCTGTCTCAAAGAGCTGTGAGGATTGAATGAGTTACTCTGTGTGAAGTACCTGGCACCTGACTGGCACAGACTATGCATTCAATCATGGTTAACTATTTTAATAATTATTATTATTCACAAGTATCAGCTTTCATTCCTCCCAACAGTACTGTGAATAGGGAGAGGTAGCTGTCTTGAGGGAAAAAAAATCGCTGGGCACTGGACATGAAAAGGCATTGAAAGGTGGGACCTGGCCTGAGCCTTGGTCTCCAAATGTCCTCACCTACTTGTCAATTGAGAAACAGCCATGTGCTAAGAGTTTCTAAAGGGTTTTCCACTCCATCCTGTAAGCCCAACTTGAAGAGCAAGAGTGGGAGAGAAGGGAAGGGGAAGGAAGGGGGCTGGAAGGAAAAGAAAAGAGAGAAACGGGGCAGGGAGCACTAGGCTGTTCCTGAGCCTATTTATTACCATTCATTTTCTGGAAATGTTTGAAAACCCATCCTGGGGAGCAATAGCTAGTGCACTGCACAGCTCATGAGCTTTGATCAGAAAAGTGTAGCCTCCATTTGAGAAGCCAAACTTGAGGAATGAGAGTCTCAGGGAGAAGCCCAGAGGGAAGAGAATGCCCAACCCTACCAGAGAGGAGGGAGGAATTGGACTCTTACTCTCATCAACTGGAGCTTTCTCCTCTCTCTCTCTCTCTCTCTCTCTCTCTCTCTCTCTCTCTGTCTCCCTCTCCTGTTTGCTCACTCACTTTTCCTTTCCTCTTCCTCCAGGGTGGACACAGCCTCCTCCCCTTCATTCTCTAAGCACAATAAGCAGTGTGCTGTTGGGCCCTAAGTCTGTCACTGACAGTTTAGGATTAGGAATATCTGAGACTGAACGTTAGATTCAGTATTCCTGTAGTTCACGGGTTATGTCTGCTGCCAGGAACTCACCCGCTGGCCTCCTCTCGGTGGTGCCAGCCAGCCACCTTATTGCTGGGACTCCTTATCTCTGTAGGGAGCCTGCTGCCCTTCCACTTCACCAGGTCACAGGGCCAGACTTTTGGTCTCTCCTGCTACCACATAGAAAACAGAACATTATGCAAAGAACTGTCTGTCTCAACCTCTCCTATGCAGACGAGGCCCAGTTAACCTTTGAATGACCAAAAAGACACGAAGGATGGGCACGGTGCCCCCTGCCTCTAATCCCAGCACTTTGGGAGTCCAAGGCAGGAGGATTGCTTTAGTCCAGTAGTTTTAGACCAGCCAGGGCAACATAGTAAGACTTCATCTCTACTAAAAAGAAAGTTAGCTGAGCAGGGTGATGTGAGCCAGAAGTCCCAGCTACTCAAGAGGCTGAGGTGGGAAGATCGCTTGAGCCGGGAGCTTGAGGCTTCAGTGAACAATGATGGCACCACTGCACTCCAGCTGGGTGACAGAGAGAGGT
>NW_016107357.1:10319067-10321530 GCF_001604975.1 Cebus imitator
AAAAAAAAAAAAAAAAGCCATAAGATGTTTCATGAACCCAAGAAACATTTTCTCCCTAAAAGGAAATTGTTTGCAACTGTCCCAGACCAGAATTTCTCCATTTCTCCAAGTGGGTCTGAGGTGCTGCATATTCCTAAAGGTATGCTAGTTAATAATAATTTTTAAATTATTTTTTTTTCATTGTGATACTCTAAAAATTCAACATAAATTTATTCTGGCTCATCTGGATCATCTAGTAGTCTTTGATAGCTGTGTTAATGTTTCCACTTGTGACCAGGTTGGCACAAGTACCTGCCTAAAGCCCTTAACTAATAATGCAGAGTGGTCTCCCTTGATCCAGAGACCCTGGAAGCTTTGAAAGACCCGTCCCAGGATCCAAAAGAATTCATTTTCTTTTATTTCTTCTTTCTATTTTATTTATTTACTTACTTATTTTGAGACAGAGTCTCACTCTGCTTCCCAGGCTGGAGTGCAATGGCATGATCTTGGCTAACTGCAACGCCCACCTCCTGGGTCAAGCAATTCTCCTGCTTCAACCTCCTGAGTAGCTGGGACTATAGGCACGTACCACCACACCCAGCTAATATTTGTATTTTTAGTACAGATGAAGTTTCACCATTTTAGGCAGGATGGTCTCAATCTCCTGACCTTATGATCTACCTGCCTAGGCCTCCCAAAGTGCTGGGATTACAGGCATAAGCCCCTGTACTCGGCCAGAATTCGTTTTCTTTAGAAAGATTGTACAGAACTTTCAGTAGAGCATGTATATTAGAGTTAATATATAGAGCAACTAAATATATATGCTGTATATATTATATATACCTATATGTACACAGTGTAGATTCTATAGTGATTCTATTCCCAGATCCTAAAATGTGTGTGGATATATGTACACACACGATATATATCCTAGAGTGAATATATACAGTGACTATATGCCACCCCCCCACACACACACAGTACTGCTTTTTTTTTTGAGACGGAGTCTCGCTCTGTCACCAGGCTGCAGTGCAGTGGTGCGATCTCCGCTCACTGCTACCTCCGCCTCCCAGGTTCAAGTAATTCTCTGCCTCAGCCTCCTGAGTAGCTGGGATCACAGGTGCCTGCCACCATGCCTGGCTAATTTTTGTATTTTTTTTTTTAGTAGAGACAGTGTTTCACCATCTTGGCCAGGCTGGTCTTGAACTCCTGACCTGGTGATCTACCCGCCTTGACCTCCCAAAGTGCTGGGATTACAGGTGTGAGTCACTGTGCCTGGCTGAATATCGCTATTATAATGAGTATATTCCCAGATTCAGAAGCTTGGCATTATGATGTGTTTGTGTATGGTCATATACATATAATATACCCAATATAGCACATATAGGGTCACATAAGTGAGCAGTTTCAGGATGCAGGAATCGCCCTCTTCCAGATTCACTTTTCTCCCTCTACACCATTGCTTGTGCCTTTCTCCCAACTTATCCCACTCCAGTCCCATCCATCTACTTATCTACAACTCGGCTCATCTTCCACAAGCCAACTCAGCAAGCTCTTCCAGTGTGAAACCTCCCCCACAGGCTGGGGTGGCCTGTTCATCTCTAATCATAGGTTACTCTCACTCCCCAAGGCAGGGAAAGGCAATTATAGTGCATGGAGCACACCTGGGAAGAAAGAGAAAACTCAGCTCCCTGGATGCCTTAAATTGCCCCAAATACTTTGGCCTCATTTTTTCCTAGAACTTCTTTCTCTGTATTATTTATGTGTCACTTGGCTTATGCATTCATTAAAGAAACCTTGGATTCCTCTTGCATTTCACAAAAAGTCTGTAAAAGGCATGTGTTTGACTCTGGACAGATTTTTTAAAATTCCATTTCTACTTACTCATTGGGTATTTTTGCATACCTCCAAAGCGCTGATGCTTATGCTGGTTTGTAAGGGATGAGTGGAGTTGATAGGTGGACAGCAGGCAGAAAGGGTTGGCAAAAGGAACAGCACGTGGAGAGGCACAGAGGCGAGGAACATCGCATCTTCATTAGCTCCACATGGCTGGGCAAGAGGCAGCAAACTGGGCAGTCTGAAGAAAGGAAGTTGGTGAGGAAAGCAGGGCGTAAATTACAAAAGGCACGTTCCCATGCAAAGGGGCAACTTTCGTTGTTGATGATGGGAGCATCAGAAATATTTAAGCAAGGTAGCGACATGTTCATTATTTCCTTGGTGTTGGTAAGAAATAAGGCTTGGAAGTGCACAAGAGTTATGGCACAGGAACATCGTCCAGAGACTCCCGCATTTTGATTTTTATGTCACCCCAGAATGCCTGCTCTATTCCACCTTGAACTGGAGCTTGCTGGTTTTTTTGTTTTTTTTTTTCCCGAGACGGAGCTTCGCTCTTGTTACCCAGGCTGGAGTGCAATGGCGCGATCTCGGCTCACCGCAACCTCCGCCTCCTGGGTTCAGGCAATTCTCCTGCCTCAGCCTCCTGAG
>NW_016107357.1:10322135-10324545 GCF_001604975.1 Cebus imitator
TTAGTAGAGACGGGGTTTCACCATGTTGACCAGGATGGTCTCGATCTCTTGACCTCGTGATCCACCCGCCTCGGCCTCCCAAAGTGCTGGGATTACAGGCGTGAGCCACCGCGCCCGGCGAAAGTACCTTTGATGACAGGATTACATTAGATTTCTATTCTCATTCTGGTTATTTCTACCCAAACAGAGCCAAAGGTTAAAATCCCAGTACTACTGTGAGTCTCTTAACAGAGACCTTGGAAAATCATTGATTTCTCTAAACCATCATTTCCTTCCTAAAAGATGAGACGGTGCCCCCACCTCTTCGATGCCATTATGGAATCAAATAGATGAAGTACTGATTAGAATGACATTGCAGTCCAGTGTTGGAAATGGACCACTGATTTCTCACCCAAGAGAGATACTTTCTAGTCCCCCACCGCCACCCCCAATCCCCCAGGAAAACGCCAGTCTTTCCCTCAGAGCACTGCCTCTCTCCACTCCATCCCAAGCTTCATCATCTCCCTGACTGCCTGAAGAGACAGGTCAGAGGCTGTCATTTATCACCCAGGAATGTATGTCTGTGGTGTATCATATAGGGCCTTCTCCCCGCCCCGCTCACCTTCCTCCAACCCCTGTGCCCTGTGTCGTCCACCTGGGCTCAGCAGCATCTTCGAATACCTGCTGTGTGATGTCAGCCCTTGCAAGCTGACCTGAAGTGAGGCTGCGAGTCTTCTTTTCTGGGGTGTTGCCCATCAGAGCTCCCTTCTTACTGTGGGAACCCAGCCCAGGGGCTGACTTGGACTTTCAGAGACCCTCCAGGGACGTGCTGAGAGAGAGAGCACAGCACCGCCTACAGGATCAACTCTAGTCCAGCTGGGTGTCCACATGGAGCCATAATTCTCACCCAATGCCCATGACCCCAGGATAAACTGGGGCTGGGGGATGGGGCATCGTATATGCCTACCACACCACTTCCCAGCACCTGGCACACTGCCTGCCACCCAAAAACTGCTCAATTAATGTTTCTTAAAAAAAAATAACTGCTGAACTATTTTTGACCTTGCCAGTTTTTTGTATTGTAATCACCCATTAGACTTGGCTTTGAAAAAGAATGAGTAATTAATAACAAATGTATTCCGTGTAAGCGAAGGTACCAAACATGAATTTCCATTAAAAAAGAATGTTTTCTACAACCACATTAGCATTTTATTAGCAAGAGAGTGTTTCACTCAAAACTGGAATAACAGTGAGATCCTTCATTGTCCAAGGATTTCTCAATTCCAGCTGTCAGGCCGCCTCTGTAAATCTCGGAATTGCTGCCTAAGCCTACAGAACTTTATGTTCTGATATTCTTAAGCGAAGAGTCCTTTGAAATGGGCAACTACTGTTTTCAAAACTGTCTAAGCTGATTGGAGAGATAATTAACTATTTTGCTTCAGTTTCACTGGCAGAACTGTGTATTTGTTGACTATTGTTTATAATGGTGATAGGTACATATTTTCCATTATCTTCATTTGTTAAACACCACATAAAACTTATTGTAAAGCATGGCCTTGTGTCTTGAAAATGGAACAGAGACAGACATTTAGATAAACACTTTTGTTTATTTTGTGTTTGTTTGTTTTTAAGATGGAGCCCACTCTGTTGCCCTGGCTGGAGTGTAGTGGCATGATCTCCGCTCACTACAATCTCCACCTCCTGCCTCAGCTTTCTGAGTAGCTGGGATTACAGGCGTCCACCACCACACCTGGCTAATTTTTGTATTTTTAGTAGAGATGGGGTTTCACCATATTGGCCAGGTTGGTCTTGAACTCCTGACCTCAAGTGTCCACCCTCTTCAGCCTCCCAAAGTGCTAGGACTACAGGCGTGAGCCACCACATCTGGCCCCTAGAAGACGCTTTTGGATGATGCTGGTGTAGTGATCAGAGATCTAGTCGAGTAAATGGATAGACGATTGCCAAAAATTATCAGTACTTCAATAGTTGATATCATGGACTGAATGTTTGTGTTCCTCTAAAATTCATACCTTAAAATCTAAACCCCAATGTGATGATATTAGGAAACGGGGCCTTGGGGAAGTGATTAGGTCATTAGGGTGGGGCCCTCATGATGGGATTTGTGCCCTTTTAAGAACAGACATGAGCCCTGGGCACAGTGGCTCAATTCTGCAATCCCAAGACTTTGGGAGGCCGAGGCAGGCAAGCAGACAGCTTGAGTTCAGGATTTCAAGACCAGCCTGGGCAACATGGTAAAACCTTGCCTCTACAAAAAGCAAAAATTAGCCAGTATGGTGGCACATTCCTATAGTCCCAGCCACTTGGGAGGCTGAGACGGGAGGATTGCTTGAGCCAAAGAGTTGAGACTGCAGTGAGCCGTGATCATGCCATTGCACCCAAGCGTGGGCCCCAGAGCAAGACCCTGACTAAA
>NW_016107357.1:10324557-10331428 GCF_001604975.1 Cebus imitator
AAAAACAAGACCCAAAAAAAAAAAAAAAAAAAAACAAGAAAAGACATGAGAGAGATGACATTCTCTTCACTATGTGAAGACACAGCAAGAAGGTGCTGTCTGTGAACCAGGAAGCTAGCCCTCACCAGACATCGGATTTGCCAGTGCCTTGATCTTGGGTTTTGCAACCCCCAGAACTGTGAGAATAAATGTTTGTTATTTAAGCCACCCCAGTCTATGGTATCCACAGTCAGTTTCCTGACAGTGGACACATCTGCTGGAGAATAGACATGGAAGGAAAAGAGTGAAACTCAAATTCGTCAGCTGAGCTGATGTTTTTATTTTTGCTTTTTTGTGTTTTCTTGCACCATTAGCATCTCATCACCTTGGGAGTTGATCTCAAGGTTTTTTCCAGATGGCTGGGTCTACCTACATTTATTAATGCAAGTGGAATTGCGGCTGTTGATCCTCAACCCAAACCCACAGAAACAGAAATGTACAGCCAAACTGAGAGAGTCCCGACCAATCACCATTCAAGAAAAACAAGGCCAACTGTTCGGTAGGACAAACCAGACCTGGCCTCACTTGCTAAGGCTGAGGCTAGTAGGAGGGCCAAGTTCAACAGCCCAGCTGCAGCCTCCTTTGTTCCGCCTCCTCCCCACCCTCTGACACAGCAAGAAACCTGGCCAAGGGAGGGCGAGGGTCAGGGAGCTGTGAGCCATGTTTAATTTGGCTTTTTGAACACATAGCACCCTAGTATCCTGCCATCTCCGGCCAGATTTAATTTAAAGGAAATCATCTTTTCCATTTCTCTCATTATCTCAGCATATATCTTCTTTCTAAACATGCGGCTTGATTGATTATTGATAATAATGATCGCAGTCAACATTTATGGAGCGCTTAGCATACAGCGGGTTCTATGACAAGCCCTAGATGTAGATGATCATGTTTGACCCTCACAACAGCTCTTAACAAGAAGGTGCTGCTATTGTCCCTGTTTTTCACATGATGAAACTGAGGCTCGGAAAGTACGTAACACGCTCAAGCTGGAAGTGGCAGATCAAGGAATTGCATTCAGATGGTCCAAGTTTAGAATCTGCAGCTTGCCCTCTGGAGTGTTTAACACAATTGCTTGGTTTGTTCATTTTCTCTTCCCACAAACTTCTATTGTGGAGTATTCGGTGCTGAACATTTTGTCTGGCTCCTTGATTACGGAGCACAGGGGTCCAGTTGAGCCTACGTGGCCACCAGGTAAGGGACTGGGGAGCCTGGAAGGGTTTATTTGCACAGCTGTTCTACTCAGGCGTTTCTAGATTTCACCTGAAGGAGAAGCAGGGACAGGCTGCTCAGGCCAATGGGAAATGGAGGGGACTTTGTGCCTGTGTCCCAGTGTGGCTTAAGAACAAGAGGCGAAGCAAGGAGTGTGAAGTCTTTGGTCCAGCCTGTGGGGCTCTCGGGAGGGACTCTGTGAGGTTGGGGTTCAGACAGTGCCATTTCTGGGCCCACAAGACCAAATGAATCCACAGTTTGGTGGAGGGTCTGTCCCTCATCTTCCATCTCCAGCGTGTTGTGGACAGGGGCAGAGTTATATTCAGAATACTGAATGCCCAGCGTGACGTTAAAGCCAGCCCTCAGCAGCCATAACTAACATACCCAGCTGTAAACAGCCGGTACGCCCACGCCAGAGTGTGGCTGCCAACCATCCACCCTGGACATGAGTGTCCAGCAGTTCCTGGGGAGAGAGCAGCAGTGTCTGGATGATGTGAATTCAGGCGAGCACATCTGAGACAGTGATGGGAGGACACGGAGGAGGGGTCAGAACCCTCCAATCAAGTGTTGATGTGGATGGGTTTTTCTGGGCCTTCAGGCTGGTAACACTGGGAGTATTTGGGTGATAATTACAGAGCTGAATTAAACAATCACCTCCTGATGTTATGGGAGAAAAATTGGTTTTCTAAATGGTCACTTTCCAAACTAGTTTTCTGCAGTCCCTCACCCCAAACCACGTATGTTCCCAGCCCCCACCAATGAGTCTGTGTCTTACTTTCCCTAGATGGTCGTGAATGATGGCAAGTGTCAACAGGGTGCAGTTTCAGCCTCGCTCAGTCAGTTTCCTCCATGTGATAAGATGCTTTGCTTTGTCTACATTTCAGATGCTGTTCAACAGGAGAGCACCCAGTGATCTGGGGGAGTATGATGGCCAGGTGCCTGGGACCAGGCCAGTCCCTGGGTGTCGGCTGTTCTCTTTCTCACTGTAAAATGAAACTCATTCCATTTTGAATTTGATCTCGCCAGCTTTTTTTTTTTTCTTTTACCACCTGGTCTCCCATCTAGGACACAGCTGTGAATTGGCTGTTTGCTGATTTTTCTTTTTTTTTTTTCCGTTCTTTACTCTTCTTCTTGGCCTCCCAAAGCCAATAGATCTATGCAGACAGGCAGAGATAATGAAATTGTATCGTTTGATCTCTCTCATTGCCCAATACCCTGAGGTTTCGCCCAAAGCTCAGGGTGTTTGCTCTTGAAGAGAACACTCCTCTCCTTTATCAACATTCTGAAGCCAAACTACAACTTATCTTTCAGAGATCTGAAAGTCACTTGCTCAGAGGAGGACTGGGGTGTGGGACAAAGCAGCTATTCTCCCGTTAGGAAGGATTCTCCATAGCTCTGGACATCTGAGTCTGCTGCATTGAAGGGAAGAGGCCAGGGCCATGGGCGAGGGTGGTTCCTTTGAGGAGTGCAATGGGATCTCTTATTCCCCACTGGGAACAAGCAGAGGAATGTTGATTTCACATGACGTGTACACAAGGCGTGGCATTATTTGATCCCCCTTCCTCCTCTCCCCGCTACAGAATATAGCACAGCTGTATCTGTTTCTAATCAGACAAGGGCACTCTTTCACTCTGTGCTGCAGGAATTGACTTGGCAGGTGACCTTCCCAGGCCAGGGGAGATGCAGGACATTCACTGCGCTAAGAAGGGGTCCAAACGCCACCCAAACCTGGAGTGCTTCCAGTGCTGCGACAAGGGGCCAGAAGATGGAAGGCCCCTCACTCAGTGGCCTCAAGCCTGCTGAGTATGAAGACAACCCAGGAGACTGTTAGAATGCAGATTCCTAGGTCCTGCCCCAGGGCTTTCAACTGAGTAGGTCTTAGGAGGAGCCTAGGAATCTGAATTCTTAACAAATCTCACCCAAGGAATGCTCATAGACGATCAGAAGATTGGAAATAGTAATACGGTCCAATGTCTCTCAACCATTGTGCCCCCTTTCAAATGCCCTCCAGAGAGAAGGACCACATGAGATTTTGGAAAAGCTACCAGTGATGCTGAAACCTTCCCTCACCGCCTCTCTTCCTGCTATTGGACTCAGGGATCAAGAAAGAGAATGTTGGTGGTGCATGGTGGCTCACACCTGTAATCCCAGCACTTTGGGAGGCCAAGGGGAAGATGCTTGAGGCCAGGAGTTCAAGAGCAGCCTGGGCACATAGCAAGACCCCATCTCTACAAAAAAAGTGAACAATTGGCAGAGTCGAGTGGTGTGCGCCTGTAGTCCTACACACTAGGGAGGCTGGGGCAGGAGGATTGTGTGAGCCCCTGAGTTTGAGGCTGTCCTGAGCTACGATGACATCACTGTACGCCACTCTGGGGACCAGAGTAAGACATTGTCAAAGAAAAGAAAGAAGGAGGGAGAGCGAGAGAGAAAGAAAAGAAACAGAATGTTTGCAGATGCAGCCCTGAAGTCACACACACTGGAGACCCACACTCAATGCTCCCCAAGCCAAAGTCATTCATGGCATAGCAGTCTGCAGGGCAGACAGATTAGAGGCAGGTCCTGGGGCAAGGGGAGGCCAAGGGGAGCACCCAGCCCCACCCTGCATAGACCAGCAGTGGAGATGCACCCTGATCAAACTAGGGGGGAAGGGTGGCAGGCACGGGACAGGGTGTAAGGACAGTGATGCCCGGCCTGATGCCTACACAATACACACCTTACCAGCCCTCACTAGTAGCAGGAGACAGCACTGAGCTCCCCTCCAAGCGTGTTCATCATGTGGCTGGGTCTGGGAAGTGGGGGTTTCCCAGAGCAATGTCCAGAGCCTGGAGCAGAGACTCACTCTGGAGGAAGCCAGAGGAGCAGCCTCTTCCCTACAGCTTTGGAGGAGACTGGGTTAAAAGTTAGCTGGGTGCTCAGAGGGCAAAGAAATGTACAGAGAAGCTGTCTGGAAGTTGGGGTCCTGGGAACTCAGCCGAGCTCATTAACTTTGAAAGTTGTTCTTGCCCCTTATCTCGCAGCCCCTTTCCCCAGGCAGCCTGAATCGCATCGTCCTGCAAGGAAGCTGCTGCTGTTGCTTCGGTGACTGGCACCCTGAGAAGCCGGCATCACCCCTCAGCCCAGTAATAACTGGGCCATTTGACCCATCAATCCTTCCCCCAATGCCTGAAAAAAAAAAAATGCAGCTTCCAAAGGCACCAGGCCCACTACTGGGAAAATATTTAAGACACTGAAATTTTAAGTTAAACCCATGGAAGGCGAAAACTCAAGGGATCTTATTAAACCTCCCAGGTTAAAATGCTGTAATGGAAAAGGCTAGGAAATTGACAAGCAAAAAAGTGTGACTCTCAGGTTTGAGGTCCAGGCTCTGGCCAACTTGGCCCTGACCCTCCCAACCCCTGGGGTCCTGTCCGCCAAGGAGTCAGAGTCAGCACTGGCCTGGCTGGGCCTTCTAAGTGCAAAGGAAGCTGTTCCAGGCCCCCTTGTGGATACACCATTTACAAGTTGGCAAATTATGGTTACACACATTTGTTATTTAAGCCAGTTAGACATGGTTCAGCCCCATGATCAGCCTTTTCAGTTCCTCTTTGTTTTTTGCTCTGTCAGCCCTTGGCAATGCAGAACGACAGAAATAACCCTGACCTCTCTGTTCAGGTGCTGGGAAACCATGTGGGGCCAGGCACAGTGGCTCACATCTCTAATCCCAGCACTTTTGGGAGACTGAGGCAGGAGGATCTCTTGAGCCCAGGAGTTGGAGTTTATAGTGAGCTATGATCATGACACTGCATGCCAGCCTGGGTGACAGAGCAAGACCCTGCCCCTAGAAAAAAAAAGAAGCCATGCAGTTTGAGCACCTCAGGGCTCTCCGTCAGATGCATACATTCCACTAGGAAACCTGTTATCCTTCCAGCTCTAACACTCAGCAGCTGAACCCAGGAGAGACGTGGAGTTCAGGCTGCAGCATAGACCATTTCTCCTCCTGGAAATCAGCTTTCAGCATCTCAAATGCTTCCCAAGCTGCCTTTTATAAGCTTTCGTGGTCACTTCTATAAAACTAGGCATTACTATTGCTTTGAGATTTTTGTAAGAGTCAGACAAAGGTTTGTATTTACCAGAGTTCTTAGCTGCAGGCAACTGGAATCAATACTAGCTAGTTAAAGCAGAAAGAGTAATTAAGAGATGTAGACCACTCAGAATTTTCAGGAAGACTAAACACAAAACAGACCATGGGTGCAGCTTCCGGAAGATGGCTCCTCTTCCAACGTCACCAGGACCTCACTGCTTCTGCAGTTACAGGCCACAGGAGTTGTACAAGAACAAGAGATGAAGTTCTTTCCCAAGCCACCACTGCTTCATGTCACTCTCAGCTAAAAATATTCCTAATCAATTAACAGTGTATTTGACTTCATGAAGCATCCCAAACTCTAAGAATGTATTTCTTCTCATTTTCCCTGGGAATGCAAACTCATCTCTTCATTCACTTAATATGTATTGATTGAATGCCTTCTGTGTGTTACACTCTACAAATTTGATCAATAAGACTGAGCCATGCCCTCATGCAGCTAAAAGACTCGGTGAAGAATCATAGCCCTCATAGAGATTATCCCAATATGCCACCGAAGCACTTATGCTGAGCACCTTACCCAGCTGGGCAGAGACAGGGCCATCTCCCAGCTGAGCCCTAACGGAGAAAGAGAGCTGCCAGCCGGCACACGCAATGTAAGCCCAGGAGCAGCACGTGCAAAAGTTCAGGGATGCATGGAGCTGGGCCGTTGGGGAGCTGTAAGAAGCGACAATTTGAGACAAGAATGGAGGTAGGCCCAGAGGCCTGGACATGGGAGGCCCGGCGTAGCCGTGTGAAGAAATTTGGATTTTATTTTTAGGATAGTGAAGAAGCATTGTATGATTCATCTAAACAATTGGTCAGATTTGCAGTTTAGAAATCCCCATCAGCACCAGGTGAGGTGGCTCACCTGAAGCTGAGGTGGGAGAGTCTCTTGAGGCCAGGAGTTCAGGACCAGCCTGGGCAACACAGCATGACTCTATCTCTACAAAGGCGTTTTAAACGATGCGCCAGGCATGATGGTGCATGCCTGCAGTCTCAGCTACTCAGGAGACTAAGGTAAGAGGGTGGCTGGAGCCCAGGAGCTGGAGGCTGCAGCGAGTTATGATTGCACCACTGAACTCCAGCCTGAGTGACCCAAAAACAAAAACAAAGAAAGCCCTATCAGGCTGCACAGTGCTTGGTGGAGGGGCAAGTCACTGTCATGGTGACTTAGGGGAGGAGGGGTGCCGTTGGGAGTAGACGGGGGGCTGGTTTCCACGTGAAGGCTGTAATGGACGACATGGGGATGGGATGGAGGGCGGAGGTGTGAAGGACGGCAGGCTCTGAGCGACGCAGGGCTGGGGGAAGATGATTAGTTCAGTCACATGCATTTCCTGGGTTTAATTCCAACAACTCAGTGTGGGATTTTGTTTTGTTTTGTTTTTTTGAGACAGAGTCTTACTCTGTCACCCAGGCTGGAGTGTAGTGGTGCAATCTTGGCTCACAGCAGCCTCCACCATCTGGGCTCAAGGGATCCTCCTACCTCAGCCTCCGGAGTAGCTGGGACTACAGGTACATGCC
>NW_016107357.1:10331548-10350084 GCF_001604975.1 Cebus imitator
TTTTTTGTAGAGATGGGCTCTTGCCATGTCGCTTAGGCTGGTCTCAAACTCCTGGGCTCAAGTAATCCTCCCCGCTTGGCCTCCCAAAGGGCTGGGAGTTAGGCGTTAGCCACCTCACCCAGCCTCCAGTGTGGGATTTTGTGTGAGGACTAAACACATTCATGGGTGTGGGCTTCATGGCCCCTCTGAGTGGGATGTCTTTACGTCACTGTCTAGAGATAATAATAATTGCTCTGGCTCTTGGAAGCCTTTTTGCTTACTTTTTGGTGTCTAGGTAGGTTACCAGATCAGTAGTACCCTGTGGATAAGGTATTTTCATGGTTTAAAAAACATTTTGACACATTGTTTAAACAAAGATTACCACAGAAAACAGGGTGAGATTAAAATCCTGGCGACCAGAGTTAGACTCTGGAGTTAGATGGAACTGTACTGCTCATTCCCTGAACATGGATGCAAGATGGGGCTGTGGCTGAGCAGGCACACCTGCAGCAGGTGGGAGCTGCTCCTGGTGACCCCCACTCCGCCTCCCCTGACCACATCCGCAGGGACAGGCGTTCTCTTCCAAGAACTAATGCTGTGCCATGCTTCTAGAAGAATGAGTGAGTATTCAGGAGACCCCATTTCTACAAAAATACAGAAATTAGCCAGATGTGGTGGTATGTGTCTGTAGTCCCAGCTACTTGGGAGGCTGAGGCAGGAGGATCACTTGAGCCCAGGAGTTTGAGGCTGCAGTAAGCCATGATTGTACCACTGCACTCCAGCCTGGGCAATGGAGTCAGATCCTGTCTCTAAAGAAATACAAAAAAGAGTGAGTATTCAGTGGTAGAGCTTGGAAGGACAATAGCACAGTTTAAAAAAGACTTAGTTTCTCTGGGCCAAGAGAAGGTAACAAATGATTGACACCACTCCCCGCTTAGAGTACACTCTCCTGGCTCAGCTGTCCTCTTTTCCTCCTCCATTCCCACCAATTCTGGGCTAAAGGCTTTCCCTCTGCCCTCCCACAGCATCCTCCCTGAGCCTTCAATCAAAGAATCTACCATACTGCCCTCATAGGGAGGGTCTGTCTCTCTGTCTTTCCCTGCGGGCTGGGAACCATTGCATTTCACCATTTATCCCCATGGCCTAGCACATGTCTAGCACAACATAGTTATTAAATAAACCCTGTGGAATAAATTAAGTGTGGAATAGACTGGTTTCCATGGGTGGTTATACAGGTTGTGCATTGCACAACCATGTGCAACATTCCTGGTAAAAGGCAGGAATTTATTGATTGGCTGGGCTCTTTGAATAGCCGGGGAAAAGCATTTGATCATTGCATGCCCCCTGCCTGGGAAAATCACATATCCTAACAACTTCTTAAGCCTTACTGCATGGTCCCATGGGGGAACATTCATATAGTTTCTCCAGCTCTCCAGTCTGCCCACAAAGGTGATATTGTTTAAAGAGGCAATCTTTCCTTGCCTTCCACCAGTCTTTCTTAACTTGACCCAGTAATCTCTTTCGCTGCTTACCAAAACTATTTTAGCTCCAGCTGTCCTGTTTGCAGAATGGTGACATATTCCATTAGGCAGGCAAGACCTAACAAGTGTCCTCTCTGAAGCCATCAGAAATTGTGCCAGTTAAACCTGGACCTGGCAAGAGCCCCAGGCCCCAGCACGTCTCACAATGCCCAGCACTTGCTGTCTGCCATGCCTCAGAACACCCACCATCAGGACCAGCCAAGAAGAAGGAAAAGCTTTCATCACAAGCGCACTGTGACGGGGGTGTACATTGAGTTCCCCTCAAGAACCATCCCGCAGCACAAGCTTCATGGAGAGTAAGGGATTTTTCTAGGGTACCTGGTTTTCCAACCTTATTATTCAGGTCATGAGGGAATCACAGGCGTTAGGTCTGGATGCAAGCTTAGAAACCAGCTGGCATCCCCCTCGCTTTATAGACGAGGAGGCAGAAGCTCAGGGACACGGGCCGAGCTCAACCATCCATGGAAGTGATGGACACAGAGAGTCAGAGATGAAAGCTCATGACAGCCTGTCACCACCAACTCTTCCCACCAGACCCGTGCAGAGGAGCCTAACTTAGAAGTTAAACCTTTTGGAGAACCCCTCCAACTTACCCATCCCTCCACACAGCCCCTCCACATCATTCAGGCAGGCTGTGTGCTATTAGAGCACGACATTCTTACTCAGACCTCCAGGCCTTTGCTTCTGCAGCTCCTCCCACTGCAGGATGCCTTTTCCTTACTCCCTAGCCAGATCTTATGTTTCTTTCAGAGACCAACTCCTGCGTCACCTTTGAAAGGGACCTCCCAATTCAGCCCCTTCTTTCTACCCTAAAGAGTGAATGACTCCTTCCTTCACAGTTCTCTGAAGGTGGGAAACTTCGTTTCTGAAGGTGATCTGGTTGTTTTTCTGCCTGGAACACTTTCATGCTCATTGCCCTCAGATTTCAAGCCACTGTCCCCTCTTTGTCCTTCTGGTACTAGCTCAGATGTCACCTCCTTCAAGTAGCCTTCCCAGACTGGCTCCCCTCCCATTCTGCCTTCCAATGAGCCTGCTTATTTCTTCATTGTGCTCATCACCAGCTGTAATTTTACATTTGTTCTTACTTATTTGCTTATTAAAAAGTATTTATTGTGGCCAGGTGCGGTGACTCACACCTGTAATCCCAGCACTTTGGGAGGCCGAAGCGGGAGGATCATGTGAGGTCAGGAGTTCAAGACCATCCTAGCTAACATGGTGAAACCATGTTTCTACTAAAAATGCAAAAAATTAGCTGGGCATCGTGGCACATGCCTGTAATCCCAGCTACTCTGGAGGCTGAGACAGGAGAACTGCTTGAACTCAGGAGGTAGAGGTTGTACTGAGCTGAGATCATGCCATTGTACTCCAGCCTGGGCAACAGAGCGAAACTCTGTTTCAAAAAAAAAAAAAAAAAAAAATATATATATATATATATATATATATATATATTACACTCTTGCTACATTTCAGTCACTTTCAGATGCAACGATGACAAGAAAGAGGGATGTATGCTGTCAGAATGTCACATCTGGTAGGGTTGGGACGAGAGACAGGACACACTACAGACACTGTGATGGATAATTGGATGGTGCCAGGTGACAGATGAGGCAGTAAACCCAGGTGACAGGTGAGGGCAGCTTGGCCAAGGTCCGCACCACTGCTTAGTGCCTGGAAAGCATGCTCCATAAGGACAGGGACTCTGTACCTGGGCTTCTAGGGCACCTAAGGGCCCAGAGGCAGGCAATGCACATCCACTAAAGATATTAGTGAGCATGCCTTTCTTATCCGCCTACTACCAGACCCAGAGCTCCTCAAGGGAAGAGATTACTTATTATTTACTTCTCTATGTCCTATACCTGGCCCATGGCAATATGAGTATGTCCCCCCCAAAAGACCCATTCTCCATCTTGTCTTCAGACAGCATAAAGCAGATCAGAGAAGGTAAGCCGCTTTCCTCCTCTCATTCAGTGCAAGAAATGTTGCACAGCTGCTCTATCTATGGAATGTGACAAATGACCATGTATTTTTTCTACTTGGCTTAGCTCATCAGTGCTTTGCCAACTGTGTATTGTGGCTCATTTATTCATCTGGCTCATGTATTCATCCAATACACCTTTATTGGATGTGCACAGGTGTCAGTGGCACTGGGGATCACAGTAACTCCTCAATAGGAGCTGTCCCAGCCTCCCTCCAAACCGAGCTCCCTCCCTGAAATCCGATCTCTGCCTGGAAGCACACAGGAATCTTGCCTGTCTGGGAGACCGTTGTGTCTCCAGTCCCTAAAACTGTGCCAAGCTTACAGCAGGGGCTTAGTCAATGTTTTACAAATAAATGGGGCCCTGCCGGGGGCTCAGTGGTGGGGTCGGGGCTGCCTCAGATTGGTGGTGCAACAGGATTTGGTTGAAAAGCGGGAATTTCTGAGTCGATTTAGATGGAGCACCAACCACGTGCTTTTGGGCGGTCACTTGGAGCCCTTGTCTATCACCATAACGGGTGCTTCTTTCCATGCAGGGTCCATGCCCTTTAATCAGAACTGCATATGGGAAAACTCAGCGAAGCCATATGACCATATACGCAGAAGTGACTGTGGTCATATCCCCATAACTGAGAGCTGAAGAAACTGCAAGAAGAAACTGGAGAGGTTTCCAGGTTTCTCAGGGGCTGGGATTCCCACTCATGGTTTAAGGCACAGAATAAGCATTGTCTCTCTAAGAAGCTTCCCCGTCTGCTGGAGCCCCTGGGGTGCATCACTGAGTCACAGCACCCGCTGCCTTCCTGCTATTATCTGCTGCTTGTCTGACTCCCCCACTATCCTGAGAGGTTGCTCAGGACCAGAACGGCGCCTCATTTATTTTGAAACCTCAGGTCATAACAGAAGGCCCTGGCACATAGAAAATGTTGGATAAACAAACTTTTGCTGAACTGAATTCTTATTCCAACCTTCTCTCACATTCATTAAAGACACAAAAGGACATGTCTGTAGACTGAAGACATTTTTGGCTTCACACCCAGCTCTTGGTCTATCTCAGTGTGCACAGGCCAGGATCTGTAAGGATGTGTTATGGAGACGTGTGAGGTTGTTGGACACTGAGCAGTGTATTCAGGCAGCTTTCCTGCGGGCACATGCTCAAGCCCAGCATCCCTCAGCAGAGGCTGCGTATCACGCTGGAACCAGACCCCAAGCCAACATGTGGCACCCGAGTGTGCACAGTGGGGACCTTCAGAGCGATAATTAAACTCTCTGTGCCTCAGTTTCTCTTCTGTGAAATGGAATGGTAGTAATGCCTGGCATCTGGGGTAACTGGGAGGATTAAATGAGCTAATACATCCAAAGCAATGAGAAAACTGACATGTGACAAATGTGGTATGGATGTCAGCTATTGTTCCTACTGAGGCAGGACACACAGTGGCCTGGCGGGAGGAGCAGGGTCTGATGTTGCAGGTGTTACTGGAAGACTTCTCCTTGCCCAACTCCCCGACATATTTCTTCTACATCCTCGCCTCGGTGGTTTTTGTGATTAAAAAAAAGAAGAAGAAGAAGAGATGGCAGTAGACATAATGCCTCCCGGGGTTCTGTATCCTCATTCCCAACCATCCTCAGTCCTTATCCGGGTGGTCAGGATCACGGCTCCTGGAATGCATTCCTGTCAGTCAGCTGGGCTCCAACTCCTTGGTGACCAACACAGAGCCTGGTGCCAGGTCGTACTCAGAATACAGTACGTGGATGGGCTGCTCCTTGTTGCTAAACTGGCTGGGGCTCTAAGTTCTACATAAAAGAGTTCCCCATGGGAAAAAGAGTAAAATGCATAATCGTGGATCTGAATTTATCCAAGGCAATTATGGTGAAGCCACCCCTCTGGCCAGTGACCAGTATGTGCCCGTGGCTGGTTTAAGGGTAGAAATGTGGCCCAGCTCTGTTGGCTGTGACAGGAGAGGGAGAAGTCTCCCAAGAGGCACCTGGGGAAGATCTCTTTGCTGTAAATTTAAAAAGAAAAAAAAAATGCATGGCAAGAAATCAACGTCGTCTTCTACTGAGCGTTCTGGTAGAATAAGGGGTCCTGACCCTGTGGCATTTACCCTACGACCATGCAGTAAATCTGCGACAAAGATGCGGGATGAAGATGGGACTCGAAAATGGCTAGAGCCTCTAAGCCAACCAATCCATAAGCTCTCTTGCCACATGTTCCTGGAGATGATACTTTCAGCTCCTTGGCTGAGCTGTTGGGGGCTGCTTTTTCTGTTACTGGACCAGTTAAGATGCATTTGGCTGATAAATAATTGGCTAGTTGGTCACCAAAAAACCAACTAGCCAATTATTTAAATCAGGAGATGGCAAGCTTTTTCTGCAAAGGGCTAGAACATTAATACTTGAGGCTTTGCGGGCCACCTAGTCTCTGTCACAACAACTCAGGCCTGTCCCTGAAGCTCAAAAACGCCACCGATGAAATGTAAACGCAAGGGTAGCTGTGTGCCAATAAAACACAATTTGCAAAACCAGGCAGCAGGCTGGGTTTGACCCACACAGTTTAAACCGTGAAAACGTTCTTCGTTTACTTAACAAAAATCCTGGGCAAGATCCCAAGGCTGGCTGGGTAAGTGTGAAGTGGGCACCTCTGCAGTTTCCCATTCTTCCTTCCCAGGCTCCAAGGTGGAATGGACAGGAGGCTGAGAGGGACCCCGATGTCCTCCTCACTGCCCAGCACACTGGCCTTGCATTCTATGTGCCATCCTCAGTGGCAAGGATAGGTGCTGTCTCGCCCTGTCATGAGAAATGAGCAAGCGGGGAAATGGGTGGGGACAGCTCCGGGGAGCTGACCAACAGCATACGCCACATCACTTGTCAAGGAGACCCAGGGAGTAATGAATGAGAGAGGAGGCCAGCCTAGGAAGAAGCCAGGGGCACCAGCCCCCTTCCCGTGGCCAGGACAGTGGCTTCCATGCACCCGAAAGAAGCAGAAAACTTATTTCTGAATATTAAGTATTAAGATTGAATTAAACTTCGATTAAATTAATATTACGTTTACATCTTAACAAAATTGCAGAGACAAGAGAAACACTCAGGAAGTGATTTGAAGACACTGTCAGAAAGGAGTCTTATGATCTAATTTGTCAAATAGTTAATACATGCCTTTTAATTGTGTCCTCTTGAGAAGCTTGTGAGGAGGTTTCGGTCCCCAGTTTACAGGTGAAACTGGCAGAGTTGGGGGTTTAAGTTCGGACCCTCTCAACTCCAAGCCCAGGTCTCCCTTCTGCTTGGCACCATTAGATTGCATGGTGCAGCCGGCAGGTGGCTAAGCCTGCGGCACCAGGTGCCAGGCCTGAGGGAGAGGTTCAGGAGGAACTGGAGAGAGCCACAGGGCTGCCCTGAGAAGATCCTCTTCCTGCTCTGTTCGGCCTCTGTTCAGAGCCAGGAGGGGAGATGGAGACTTCCTGGGGACCCAGAGCTCAGCTCAAGGCAGCCAGGCCCAACATTCAAAATTGGATGAGCTGTCACCCCAGTTGTGCTCAGTCGCAGAAGGAAGAGCCCTTGGAAGGGGCTTTGGCACAGGTTCAGTGTCAAGGGCTACGTTCCTAAGGCCCCTTTCACCCCAGGAATTTCGAGCAAAGGGGAGTCAGGGAGGCTGAGGGGTCTGAGGAGCTGCCCAGGTGGCTGGCAGGACCTGCGAGCCAGAAGGGCCAGGGCTTGTGGGAAGGGCATGAGTGGGATGAGGAGGAGAAGGCCATGCGGTCAGGGAAGCTGTGCCAGCCACTCCTCACGGCTGAGAGACCCAGAGCAGCCAGGACAGGAGGGCAGAGATGCCACCTACATTCCCACCTTCTGGTCTGTTCTGGGAGGAGGAGGCAGATGCCCCACACCTGCCCTCAGAGTGCCCCGTGAAAGGTAGAACAAGAGGGAGACGAAGAAATGATTCCTACCACACACGGATGCTCCCACAGCCACACGCTCACACACGCACCCACGCTCACACACCCTCGCATACACTCTCACGCACACGCATGCTCACACTCTCACACCCACACAGTGCTATGGGGCTGAGTGTCCCACCAGATTCATGCATTGAACCTTAGTAGCCAATGTGATAGAATGAAGAGGTGAGGTCTTGCGGACGTCGTGTTGGTACCAGGGCAGAGCCCTCCTGCATGGGGTTGGAGTCTTTATAAAACAGCTGGAGGAAGTGGGTTCCTTCCCCCACAAGAGGACACAGCACCCTCCCTTCCAGGGACTGCAGCACCATGGTGCCATCTTGGAATCAGAGACCCTGACCCTCCCCAGACACCAAACCTCCCAGCCTCCAGAACAGTGAGAAACACATTTCTGTTGTTTATGAATGACTCAGTTTCAGGGATTTTATTACAGCCATCTGAATGGACTAAGACAGACAGCCATACATTCACATCCCCACACACACACACACGCCCACACACTCACACTCATTAACACTCACATACAGCCACATGTGCCAGCAATTTTGAATATTTTGCAGATGAAAGAAACTGAGGCTGAGAAATGAAGAGAAGCCTCTACGGCCACAAGGTACATAAGTCAGAGCCACACCCAGATCTGGGCAATGGACATCTGCCTGCTTCTCTCTCCTCGGCTCCCAGCCACTGATAGTTGTCCCTAGCAGTAAGTGAAGGATCAGGATGGCCACCATGGCCTGGGACCTGACACCGACAGCTGCTGTTCTCGCATGGGCCAGAGATTGCTCATCACCTTGTGCTCCGGTGGCGCCATGGGGGCGCTCTGAGGGATGTAGGTGTCAATGTCAACAGCAGTGGAGAAAAGCAGGTTAGGGTGGGGGTTCAGACCACGGGACAAGCAGCCTGTGCTGCCTCCAGGGCGGCAGTAATGAGCTGGTCCATGTCCTGTCAACGCGCACCTTCCAGGAACAACTAATGAGGGGCCTTACCAACCAAAGCCGGCACAGGTGGAACTTTCTCCTGGGTGGGGCCCAGGCTCAGTCTGAGGCCTTCTGCTTATGGCCGGCTGCCTCACTGAGGCGTCTCAGCGGCCTGGCTCCTCTGGACAGAGTGTGCGGGAGGTGGGTCCCGTTTTTAAGCTCCATCTCCCCCGCTGAGCAGTGGGGTTCGAAGGCACAGTGCCTCTGGATCTGGAGACTCGTGAGTCACCTGGGATTAGCACTGGGTTCCACTTCCTCCAACCCTCGCCTCTGTTCCTGGCCTTGTCTCCTGGCGGGGAGGGTGTCCAAGGCACAGAGCATGTCCTGGCCTGCCCATGACCATAACCCTGGGCTGTGTTTCTGCAGGGGACACAGAGGCCTACAGCTTCTGGGCCTCGTCTGGGCCAGTCAGACCACTCTGACAGGAAGAAGGGAAATTGCCCTGATGAGAAAAGTGAAATCTTTCTGAAGTGAGGGCGGAGAACCTGGGGAATTCTAAACAGAGATAGCAGAGGCTTGTTTTCAGATTTGGAAAGAGATGGTCTCTCTGCCTGAGCGGGTTTTCCACTGGAGAGGTGGGTGTCGCCAGTGTGTGCTCGCAGGCCACCTCACAGCCAGGCAAGTCTAACTGTAGCCCAGATGGGTCAGGTGAGCCGATTAAGTCTCTACAGACCCATCCCCTTTTCTTGGGTACTTTGGACGGCCGCTGAGGAAAACAGAACCTACTCTAGAGCCAGAGAAATGGATTGTTTTTAATTCCCACACACTCAGCCAAGCCAAACCTCACGGAATTGTTTGGAGAAAGGATTTATAAAGTTGGGCAGAGTCGGTGACAGGGCCTCCAAGCGTCCTGGAAAAACCTTCCCAGTTAAGAGAAGTCACACGCCGAGCCTTGCCTGTGACCAAGGCTGCGCCTCACAGCCACGGGAGCCCCACTGTGCTCATTCTGGGTCGCCACAGAGGAGCCCCCCTGCTTTCTACATGTATGCTTTTACAGACCCCTCAAATTCCCAAGACTTTGTTCCAAGACCTGACATCTCACCTGAAATGACCCTCCTGGGGTGCCCACTGAGCTGCTGCCTAAGATCCTGCTCACGGCTGAGCCAGCCCTAGACCATCCAAATCCAATAGGCAGACGCCACAGGCGAATCCCCCCCGCGCCCCACTTTCTCACTTCACCAATTCCGTTCCTACCCCTCAGGCCCCTGCTACACATGAATCTGACCCATTTATCACTGGAAGATACAGCAGCCCCCCGAATCTGCAGTTGAATGAACCATGGTCCAAAACCAGGTGAGTATGGTACAGTCAGGTATGTTGAGAGAAAGAGAAACCACATTCACAGAGCTTCTGTTACAATGGACTGTCATAAATTGTTCTATTTTATTATGATTGTTAATCTCTTACTGCACCCAATTTATAAACAAAACTTCCTATTAGGTATGTATGTGCAAAGGAAACACCCCATAGAGGTCTATAGGTGCTATCATTAGGATGTTTGTCCTGCAAACTGCGTGTTGAAATTTGATCCCCAATGTTGGAGGCGGAGCCTAATGGGAGGTGCTTGGGTCATGGGGTGGATCCCTCCGGAATAGATTACAGCCTTCCCCTGAGAGACTGGAGAGTGAGTTCTTGCTCTGTTCCCTTGAGAGCTGGCTGCTAAAAAGAACCTGGCACCTGCCCTCTCTCCCTTGCCTCCTCTCTGGGGCGTGACTTCTGCACTCACAGGCTTCCTTCACCTTCTGCTGAGAGCGGAAGCAGCCCGTGGTCCTCGCCAGATGCTGATCCCCAATCCTGACAATTTCCAGCCATCAGAATCATGAGCCAAAGAAGCCACTTTCCTTTATAAATTACCAACCTTCTGTATTCCTTTAGAGCAACACAAACAGACAATAGGGGTCGGTAGGATCTGAGGTTCCAGGCATCTACGGGAGTGGGGGTAGTCTTGGGACATATCCCCCCGGAAAGGGAGCTCTGCTGTATTAAGCCTTCCTTTGTCGCCTCCTCAGATAACTGTTTTCAGGGGAACTTTCTCAATTTTTGCTTTATTTCCACATATATGAATTGGAGCCCACTCAGGCACTGCGAGGTTATCATGATCGATTAATAGAGCTTCTCTCCTGGAAGAGTCACTGTGGAATTCTGCCTGGTCACATCAGGAAATGTCTGGGGACAAGGAGAGGACGGACAGCCGTAAAATAAAGCTCAGGAGAAGTCAGAAAGGAGATCGTGTCTGAGCTGGGGGCTGGAGGGAAGTGTAATGAGAATTCAGACCTGAGCAAAGATGAAGGCGTCATTAGAGAGGAGACGGAGCAAATCCTGCAATCAAAGCAGAGGCCAGGCTGGGAGGAATCCAGAGGTGCTCATGAGAAGGTGGCATTGGTGTTGGGAGGAGTCAGAGCTGTTCTCCAGCTTCTGCTCCCCAACAGAGGTCACGGTGCTGCCTCCACAACGCGTTCTTGCCTTGATGCTGAGTGGCCTGCAGGTTCCTTGGCATTCGTCTTTCCATCAGGCACCTAGAGTCATTCTTGGATCTCCATCTGGTGAATAAACGGGAACCATCTTTCTTCTTACAAGCATCCATCAAGGGATCTGAGCAGAGGAACGATGTGGTCAGGTGGCAGCTTTAGGGAAGTATCTTCACCATCAGATGAGAGAGAGGCTGGAAGGGGACAAGGAAGGCAGGAGGTGGGTTAGGAGCTGATTGTGATAATCCCCTCAGCCTGGCCCCTCCAGCACTGAAGTGCTGCTCACCCCCACTCCCCTCCATCTGAAGGCCTGATTGCAAGCCCAGTCTCAGTGGCCCAGCTGTGGCCACCTGCCCTGAGCTCCCTTGACCTGGCCTGGACCTTCTCATCCTCTCAGCTGGTGCTTTGAGTCTGGTCCTCAGGCCTGGCCGTCACTGCTTCCATTCAGGCCACAGGTGTTACCACGCATCTGCTCTGTGTCAGGTTCAGTGGGGAGCGTCCACCGAGCCCCAAAGGGTGCTCCCTTGTGCTTTTGTTGGCACTCCTGGTGACAGAGGTGGCTGGTCACTTGTCAGGTCCTGGGAGAGTCTCTATGCTCCCTCACTTCACGGGAGAAATGGTACCTCCTCCTTAGACGGCAAACCTGCCCAGGGGAGGGGTACAGGAGCCCTGAGGCAACCTCTTTAGCTTGGTTGCAGAGGCCCATTCTTCCTATATTGGGAGCTCATAGATTGTAAAAAGGTGATGGAACGGGCTTGGACAGGACCTATTTGCAGCCCTCCAAAGAAGTGCCTGGGCCTTTCTAACTTGGCGTCCCTGGTCCCTATCAGGCCCACGTGTGGTAGGACGAAGTCTCCTGCCAAGGGACCCTGCTTTGCTTCCAACTTCCCCTGCCTGGGCTTAAGTAGGGAAATACTTGGTTCTGTGAAAAGCAGCTGTAATAAAGGTAGAGCTTCCCATACACATGACTCGCCCAACCTCCGGCCCCTCAGGAAATGCCATTGGTAAGGACGCACAGGTGGACCAAGACAGGCTGGGTTCTTGCCGCTTTGTGCGGAGCTCTGACTTTCAGGCACTGCCCTCTCCTGGGCATCCTCTTTGCTGCTAGAGTCAGTGGCCTCTGTGCAGACCAGAGGCAGCTTCCGCAGGCGGCACTCGCTTTCCATTCTTCAGCCCTCTTTTCATCTGTCTGCTCCACTGCATTCCCTACCTTCTCCCTCACCCCTTCCTTAATGCCCATCTGTTTGTCCCTATTTTTCCTGCCCCATTGCTTACACCTCAGGCCCCCAGCAATGTTGGTTGGTCTCCTGGTGGTCCAAGTCCAAAGAGATTGCCCACTCCCTAGGGAAGGAAGGCTCCTCTTTGCTTATCCAGACCTGCAGATGAGTGAAAGGCCACAGAGAAGACGATGTGGTTTGCAAACTAAGAAAAGAGGAGGTGGACCCCTGTATTAAATATACTGACTCTTGAAAACCACTCCTATTTAGAGGCAAAAAAGGAACTATTGAAGGATCCTTATTACTCCCCGAGAAATATTGCTGACTCCCATTATTTCTCTGAAAAAAAAAAAAAAAAAAAAACCAAAAAACCTGAAAAGCTCATTGGTAAAGGGTTTCCAAGCAAATGTTACGCAGGAGCTTGGACTTCACCTGTTAAAGAGTGGACCACCATCAGGAAGCACGGCTTTCAAGCCAGAGAGGCAGGTGATGGCGCCGGAGCCCCACGGTGTTGTTCGAGGAAGCAGCCCTCCCCACCTGGGGACGGGTTCTCCTGAGCAGGTGGATACGCCACAGCAGGGGCTGGCAGTCTAGTTTCCTAACCATGTTCTCAATGGGACAGAGTCCAAGTTTCGGAGGCAGAATCCCAAATCTGCCAATAGAAAAGTTTGGACAGCCCTGAGAGAAGCCTCAGGAAAAGTTGATCTTCCTGGAATAAAATCGTTTTCCTGCATGTGGTCCCTGAGTATCCAAGGGCCCCAATGCTCCTGGCAGATTTCTGAGCAGGAGTGACTATTCTTTAGAAAGAATTGATGACCTGTGGCAACTGGCTCCCCAGCCTCGACACAAGAGCGGGAGGAAGGAGCCAAACAACTACTCCATTGATGTCATCTTCACACGCACTGCAGTGTGGGAAGGTGGTGTGATAAAGCCTGGCTAATGTTAAATCTCTTTAAGGATTAGAGGATTGATTCATTAATAATTACCTGCAGTACTATTTGCAACTCTGTTGCCCAAGAGAACACTTTTTTAGGGCAGCTTTCTTTTCAGGGCCATTAAGAAATTATTAATAATCATGATTTGGTGAGAAATTATTAATGACTTCTTAATGGTAGTGGAGAGAAAGCTGACCTAATAAAGTCGTTGTCTTGAGCAACAGAATTGAGAATAGCCCTGTAGTTAATTATTCTTAAAGTCAGTTATAGAGATAGAGTACTCATTTTTTCATTAAGTAAAATACATATTATAGAGTAAACATCCAAGTAATACGATTTGGAATCATATACCCAGGAATTTAAATACTTTATTTTTGCTCCCATAAATTCCTCAACTCCCAAAATTTATGCTGGGAAAATAAATCCTTCCTATCTTGCTTTCTTAGGACTCCAGAATTCTCTTCCTTTCTGCCCTCAAAAGGAAGCGATCTGCCACATTTCCAAACCCTCACTTCCCCTCTTGGAATCTCTGCCTTGGCGGTTATATCCTATCTGAAATAAAACCACAGATGAACTTGCTTCACCGTCTCACTAAATTATTATTCCCTGAGGGGCACTAGGCCTGGGACATCAGACTTTGTGTTAAACACTGTGTGATTTATCCACAATACACACTTAGTAAATGTGTCTGAAATGACTACTCAAGCCCTGAATCAAAATGTGTTCACCCTCATGGTGTGCAATGGAAAACTGGCCTTCAAAGAAGCTACACTGAGTGTCCAGGACCTGGGTACTGCAGCTCCCAGCTGGAGTCTTAATTTTAGTTCTTATCCAAACTATAAGGCTAGGAAGCTCTGGCTTCTTCCCTAAAGAAGCTGCATTTCCCACTCATTGCCATGCCCCTCTAATTGGAAGGAGAACCCACATTTTTCCCCTGAATCCAAAGTCTTAGTGTGGAAGTGGTGCTGTTCTCTAACCTTCATCTGTGACCTGTCCTCTCAGTCAGCTGCTCCTCCCTAAACCAATGGATATCTTCAGAGCTCGTGTTCATGTTCCTGTGGGAAGTTTTTAGGACGAACACACTTAGGCAATGTGGGATGTGGAGGACAGACAAAGGCTAGACCAAAGGGCAGTATGACTATAAGATCAAATAAAGAAAGATGCATTTGGTTCTTTTATTTTTACACTGGGAATTGTTTGGTTTTTTTTTTGTTTTGGTTTTTGTTTTTGAGACAGGGTCTCTGTCGCCCAGACTGGAATGTAATAGTGCTACCATAGCTCATGGCTCAAGCAGATCCTCCCACCTCAGACTCCAGAAGATCTGGAACTGCAAGGCTTTTGCCACCACGCCCGGCTGATTTTGTCATTTTTGTAGAGAAGGGGTTTCATCATGTTACCTAGGCTGGTCTCAAACGTCTGAGCTCAAGCAATCTGCCCGCCTTGGCCTCACCAAGTGCTGGGATTACAAGCGTGAGCCACCCTGCCCAGCTGCAGTTAGTGTTTTTAAGCATGAAGAAAGAAATGTATTTCATCTGCTGTCTCGCTCCATGTGCTGTAACTAGAGACAAAATAATCCTTGAAAGAAGCTGAAAACTTACTTTCAAATGTTCTCCTGGGATGCATCACTTCGCTAGGTGATGGCTCAGGTGAGCATAGACGGTGTGACAGTGCCGGTTTTCTTTAGAAATCAGATATAAGATGAGAAGCAAAATGTGTAGGGACGCTTCTACTAAAAGAGATCAGAAGGAAGATGGAAGCAGTGGCACACATAAGACAAGTTAGCAGAGGAGGAGGAAGGTGATGTGGAGGGAAATGAGGTTAAAAAATGAACTGAAGAACACACATGGGCAAAGGAATTTAAAGACGGTATATTTTGACTAAGCAGGTTTAGTCAGACAACAAAGACAAAAATTCCCTCAAAACTAATTTCAATAAGCATAATTCTTTTTAATTATAGTTTTTAAGTTTACATATGATAGTTGTGCATGTTTTGGGGGTACATGTGAGATTTTAATACCTGTATACAGTGTGTCCTGATCAAGTCAGAGTGATCGGGGTATCTCTCAGCTCAGACATTGATGTTTTCTTTGTGATGGGAACATTATAATTCTCCTCTTCTAGTCACTTTGAAAGTTACAGTAAATAATTGTTAACTGAAATTTCCCTATTGTACTATCAAATACATTGAACATAATTCTTCATGGCAGACATCAGAGCTTAGAAGTTTTCAAAATGGGAGAACAAGTTTTGATCAAATATACTCATTCTTAACTTGTGAACTGACCACCGCAATCAAAACAGATTTGAGCAGCACTCTGAGAGATGACACATTGGAAACTGCAAAGGAAGTGACTAGTGGGAAGGTGGAGGGCTAGGGAAAGCCCCAGGAGGCCTGGAGCCAGCCCGCAAACTCAAAGCAACAGCCAAGCACACTACAGACACCACCCCGTTGCTGGAGGCATCAAAGCCTTGTACAGAAGAGGTCCAGTTCTGATGCCCACACCATCCACAGATGTTAATTCTTCTCAGTGAACCCCAAAGCAAACTTGTGAGCAATAAAAGAAACCTTCAATAAAAAATTTAAGCATTCTTGAACCTCCCCTCTGCAAATTCTTCTTTGCGTTATGGGAAAATTTTGAGTTACAGATTGTCAACATGAGGGATGGATTCAAATTATTCAGCTAAATTTTAAAAATTCTCAACCTAGAAATCAAGTTTGAAATAAGTATGGATCTAGAAGAAGTTGAGAAAACAATTCCAGGAGATTTAGAGGGACAAAAATATATTTCTTCTCCCAGCCATAAGCCATTCCATGTTTTTGTTCTAAGAGGCCTGCTGTACTTTTATAAAACAAAAAGCTCACCCAAACTTCTAACATTGTGGGGTCTATGTAATCAGCGGGCAGAGTGAATTTTCCTTTCTTCCTATGGACCAAGAAGAGTCTCAGACACCCAACTTAGGCCTCACCAGACTGTTTTTAGTCTGATGATGAGCCTCTACTAAACCCAGAATGTCTTTGTCCCAGAGAAGAGTCATGTGTGTTTAACAGACATAAAATCTGTGCTAAGTGGGAGTCCTGGGCCTGCCTTCTGTGGTCTGTGTGTGGTAAGAGGGAATCCTGCATAGTCCATCTGCTGCAGAAGAAGCTTCCAGAGAGGGAGAGAGGCCAGCCAGAGACAGAAGCTCGCCCTCCCTCATCTCTCTAAATGAACCTGGTTTCTGCTTTCCTGTGCTGCTCCCAGAACCATTCAGATCTCCTCTTACCCTCTATTTTGCTATTAACTTCTAGAAACAAGGCCCACTTGGGTCTGCCTAATATAGAATTCCCTGAACTGGAGCCAGTTCTATATTAGTAAGTTTATGGTGATTTTCTCTGTCCTCTTTATAAATGAAAAAACAAAAGGTAATTACAATAAGAGCTGTGTTTTTTTAAAGCAAGCCCTTAATAAGTACAATGAACTAGTCTCATTTTTATAAGCATTACCTTATTTGAACTTCACAAACAACCTGATGTTAAATGCACACTCTGAATGAAGAGACTCCCCAAACAGGCTTTGTGTGAGCAACGTGGCTGTTTATTCACCCGGGTGCAGGTGGGCTGAGTAGGAAAAGAGAGTCGGTGGAGGATGCAGGAATAGGAATTTGTTTTATAGGTTTGGGGTAAACAGTGGGAAGTTACAGA
This sequence comes from Cebus imitator, assembly GCF_001604975.1. NCBI lineage: Eukaryota > Metazoa > Chordata > Mammalia > Primates > Cebidae > Cebus > Cebus imitator. The sequence goes on from NW_016107357.1 coordinate 10,348,273, forward strand.
AGTTACAGTTCAGGGTAGTTTTTTGCAAGCTGACAGGGAGTTGTAGGGTCTGGAGTCACGAGGTTGACCAAGGTCGGTTACAACGCCCAATGGCCTTGTCAATTGAGGCCAGAAGAAGAAACAATAGAAGAATGTCTCAGGTTAGTTAGGGCTTTTCATGGTCTTCCAGTTATTTCAGGTTTTCTAATTCCAGAAGGCCCTCCAGAGGTGTATGGCGGGCCACAGAGGTGACCATGCCGCCAACGACGAGGTCAGACCTTACGCCTGAGTGGTTATAAGCTGGGTACTGTTACTTTTATTAATCTATAAATGAGAAAACTGAAGCTCAGAGACTTATTTATTCCCCCAAGGCCACACAGCTAGTAAGTGATGAAGCTCAGATTGCAGCTGCTCAGTCTGACTCCAAAGTCTCTCTCCTCTCCCTCATTCTCTACCTGCCCACCATAACCAGCATGGTAGGTTAGTTATCTAAAGGTACAAACAGGAGTTTTAACATTTATTTTTGCTCATGTGAAAAATAAACCCCAGGAAATCCGAACCATAAAGGCATCAGACCCACCTTTGGATTGTACTGCAAAATCAATGCAGAGAAAGCAGAAAGGCTTTCATTGAACCATATAGATAAAAATAAAAGACCCAACGGAGCAAAGATTCCCTAGTACTGGGGAAGAGAGGGGATCAGGGAAGTAGAGGTGGAGAGAAGCAGCCTCTGAAGGCTCCCACTCAAGTGCAGGGCGGCATCGTAGCTGCGGATCCCAGATCCCGGGTGCTCCTCTTCCTGCCCCACACCTGAGCCGAACTCCTCCTCTCCTGCTTGCCTCTTAGCATTCAAGCTGAGGCCTCCCAACCGCACCCTAGAGCGCAGTGGCAGTTAAGGAGCTGAGCAGCCAGCTAGGGTTGCTGCTCTGTTCACAGAAGCCCCACCAGCCACTTCTGTACACCTGCCCATGGCCCGGACCTCATCACAAAGCCACCCCTGGATGGGGGGCCGGCCTCTTATAGCTGCCCACCCAACTGGGGTGCTCATAGGTGTCAGGCAGGGCTCAGCAGCAGAGAGCCAAGATTTTCTGAAAGCAGAAAGGGAGCGCTCACAGGGAATTACATGACTCTTGGAATCATCAGGAAGCAGGTTCGCTTCCCAAAGCCACAGGGCTGGCTGCGGAAGGACCTGCCTTCTGCTACAATCAGGGAAGGCCTGGTCACACCGGGAGGCCAGCGCTACAACTGTAGTGCTTTTTCTAGGAGCTCTGCCCCCACAGGGGTGCGTCCCTCCCTGCCTCTGTCTCTCAGCTTAACCCAGCTTCAAATTTGTCTTACGACGGAGAGATGTGATGACTAATCTGATGGGCAGAACCCACATCACATCCAGAACCCTAGTGCAAAGGTGCTGGGAAGCGCAGGCTGGCTTTCCAGCTGGTGCAGAACCGAAGGTGCAGAGGAGGAAGCTGAAGTGGATGCCACATATGCCCATCAGCCACAAGCTAGCAAAGGAAGCAGAGTTCTATTTGCAGGAGTCTTTGGCCTCTGAGCTGCTGGTGGTGGGGGAAGGGAAAGGGGAGGGCAGTGGGATAAAAACAGCCCTTCTTGCTTTCCTGTGTAGAGGACTCAGGATATGGTTGGTGAGCCCATCATCTGGGGAGAGGCAAGAAGGGGAGGGGGGAAGAAAAGCTTCAAAAGAAACACGGCAGCCAGGCGTGGTAGCTCTCACCTGTAATCCCAGCATTCTGTGAGGCCAAGACAGGTGGATCACCTGAGGTTGGGAGTTCGAGACCAGCCTGATCAACATGGAGAAACCCTGTCTCTACTAAAAAA
>NW_016107357.1:10350553-10365274 GCF_001604975.1 Cebus imitator
GTCTTGGAGAAGAAGGGATCGCTCTGACCGTGACACTCGCCCTGTTCTCCACAGAGCTGGAGCGATTGACCTCTCTTGTGCACACCAGTGAGTGGGAGGGACAGTGGGGCGAGGACACAGGCCTTCCTTGAAGAGCTCACAGCCTAATGAGAAAGCTACAGCTGAGGAGCACAAGGACAGGTTGGAACAGGCAGGGTCCTTACAGGGCTGCAGATCGGTAAGCTGAGGCCTGGGGGTGACCACCTGCCTGCCATCGTCTGTGCCGACCTCCACCCCCCAGCAGGCTACTTCCACAGTGATCCAGGCTTCAGAGCATCTCGGGTTCCAGAGAGGCTCAAAACTCACCAACTCAAAGAAAGGCTGTTTTACTGAAAATGTTCAGGAAAATCTATTCCATTACTATTTAGATTTTCAAGGCACCAACAGAGGGTGAAGTTTAACTTGCTATGAAACTTTCCTCAAGCCTCTTTCTCCAGCTTTCTCACTGATTCTCCCAAACTTCTCTCTTACTCTCTGCTCCCACCAAAGCCTCGCCTCCTGGCAGCCCACGTGATGCCTGATTTTCTTCTTTGCTTCTTTTATTTAAACTCTACTCTTCATTCTCTCCTGCAAGGAATCTCTGATTCTTCTGCGGTAATTCCCAACTATCTTCCTACCGCCTTCCTTCTTGATTCTTCATTTCTCTCTCTCTCCCTTGCCCTGATTATAAATTGTAAAAGCCCAGAAGTGGAGCTGGCAAAGATAGAATCCACTTTGGCTGGTGAGGGGCAGAGAGCTTATGAAGGCTCCTACTGCGCACAGGCGTGGTCTCTGTTCACTCCCATAGCAAAGAGAGGAAACATGCGTCTCATTGTCTCAAGCAGGTGGCTTGGCGTTCACAACTTTTCTGAGGAGCTCTCCGTAAATGTGTCACAAATGTGACCCCCTACTTCCTCCCCATCTTTGCCCTCGGATACGTGGAAGATCTTTAGAACATGTCATCATTTGCCTGGGTTCGTGGCAAAACCAGATAAGTTAGAAACACCTGGCTCTCAGCCTCTCCACCTTTGCCCCGTCTTCCTCTGCTGTCAAACTCCTCTGAGTTTTTAACTACGAAATGTGACGCTTTCTGGTGCTGACCAAGCTGGAAAGCAGCAGGTGCCCACACCTGAGACTACTCCTGGCCTCAACAGCAGTTAATTAAATACTTAGAGTTAATTGAATCTGTTTACCACTACTCTGCACCTTAGGACAGCATTAGTTAATCCCCTGTTTGGAGATCAAACCCAGGAAACATTTCAATATGGTCTCCTGCCCAGTGTGGCAAACAAATCATTTCCATCATGGAAAAAAACCAGAGAGGAAAACAATAGTGCATTGAAACCAGTTATGCAACACAATCCCCAATGATCAAAGTCCTCTGGTTTTCAATTAACACAGGACATTCAGAGGAAGAGGGCTGCCTGCTTATTGATTAGTTGATTGTTTATGACGAAGAAACCTCATCTTTTCTCTATATTCTACTACTGGCCGGGGGCCTGGGAAGTGAACATTGCCACCAGCACCATCCTGCAAAGCAGAGAGCATTCCATTTGCCCCTCCTCACTTCCTGGGTGCCAGCACCCCCACCTTACCCAAGCTAGACCCTAAGGAGCCTCTAGTTTCTCCTCCCCCTCACCTCCTTGTGTAATTTCTCCACAGATGAATCACATTTACCTGAGCTCTGCCTCTTGCATCTCTGCTCTTTTTCACTCCTGTCTCTTCGTTGGTCCTTTCTCACCTAGACAGTAACGGCAGCTTCCATCCTTGTCTCTTTCCAGTCAACCTCTGTGACCACTAATGCGATTCCTCTTTCTACTTGTTAGATTGGGTTCTAGCTGTCCCCTGACACAAGCCTTCCTTTGAGATGTGATTGAAAGGGATGTCTGTTACTTCTGGCAGAGCCCCAAGGGGCTGGACCTGGTTTGCCATGATCCTTTTTCGTCTGCCACTGCAGCTGACCATGTTCCTGATGAGGCTGCCACATGAGCCTGAGGAACAGAGTGGTACAGCCCCGCAAGGTCCACATAGCACAGTGATCTACAATACTTTATCTCAGTAAAACCACCCACATGTGGGAGCCCCAAGCCTCGAGGGAGTCAGCAGGTGGTGGAGAACAGCTCTGGTTATTTCCTTCTTTAGAAAATATCATTACTTTCTCAAGCTAATGCCTGAATTAGAATCTAAATCTAAATCTAAATGTCAGGCACAGTGGCTCATGCTTGTAATCCCAGCACTTTGGGAGGCCAAGGTGGGAGGATCGGCTTGAGCACAGGAGCTCAAAACCAGCCTGGGCAGCACAGCAAGACACCATTTCTATTACATAAATAAATAGATAATCTAAAAGGTAAAACAGGAAGGCTAAGAGGCAGTGTTATATCACTGCCATTGTTGTTTAATGACTGGTCTTTGTCCCAGGCTGCTGGGAGGGCAACTCTAAATCCTTTGCATTTCCCACGTAGTAGGAGTGTCTTTGTTTTTCAGGAGGACCTGGATTGGATCACACCTGACTTTATGCTAATGAAGTGGTCTATGATGGTTCCTAGATCATCTCAGTACGGGCATGGTCATGCTAGAAAGACCAGCCATGTGATAAGAGGGCTGGGACTTTGAGACATGGAATATAAGTCTCTGCTCACCACAACCTCCACCTCCCAGGTTCAAGCGATTCTCCTACCTCAGCCTCCTGAGTAGCTGGAATTATAGGCATGTACCACCAAGCCCTGCTAATTTTTTGTATTTTTAGTAGACACGGGGTTTCACCATGTTGGTCAGGCTGGTCTCAAACTTCCGACCTCAGGTGGTCCACCCACCTCAGCCTCCCAAAGTGCTGGGATTACAGGTGTTAGGCACCGCACCCGGCCCTGCCTGCCTTTTGGAGAAAGCTGGTATATACGTTGATCAGGCGGAACCAAGCACCACTGACCGGGCAGCGTAAGCACAGCTTATTTCCTCGCAGTCTGGAGGCGGGAAGTTGAGGTGCCGGTGTCAGCAGGCTCCTGGTTTATAGAGGGCCATCTTCGGTGTCCTCACAGGGTCTTCCCCATGTGTGTCTGTGTCCTCATTTCCTCTAATTGCAAAGACTCGGGTCAGATTGGATGAAGGCCCACTTTACCTCTTTGAAGACACTACATCTAATAAATATGTTCTGAGTTGCTGGGGTTAGGGTGTGTGAATTCCGGGAGAGATAACTGAGCCCTCACACCAGGCCCTAACTTGAGCCTCAGGGAGAGTCCCTGGGTGACTCAGAACTACTCAAGGGCGTGGGGGTCAGGAACTGGGGGGGCACTCAGGAGTGGACCTGCTCACTCCCTCGGGGGTCCCTCTCCCCACTTGCCCGCCTTCCTTCCCATGGGCGCTGATTTCAGACAAACGGGACTTGACTCCTAGCTCTGTCTCTGGGACTGGACGTGAAAGAGGCTTCTTCATCGCCCTGGGCCTCGACTTCCTCATCCACAAAATGAGAGAAATTCCCTCTATTTTAGTGAGCCGGAGAAAATCACTGCTGTGAAGACCTGGCCGGGACAGCTGTGCACCAGAGCCAGCTCCTTCTACCTCCGGGGCATCTTCCAAGCCTGCGAATGCCGGCTCATGGTGTTTGGGACCCCTCCAAATGTTTACGCGGGATTTGGATAACCTACAATTCTTGACTTAAGCTTCATTAGGCTTTTAAACTCCTAGGGGCAGAGCTCATGCCTGACTTTCTTTGTACTGCACCGAGCAGGCCCAGGGCAGAGAGGCCCCTCTGCTTGTGGACTCTGGTCCCTGCACTTCAGTCCCCTTGTCACCAGGCATTATCTCAGCAGCCACAGACACCTCAGGGAAATCCGCCCTTCACCCCGAGCCAGGAGGGTCCTGCCCCAGACTTTCCCACAGGGCCATTACCTCTCTGGAAGCGAGTGCTGCTCAGTGGGCTGAGGCCCTGGGCCCTTATCTAATCAACACACAGCCGTATTTAAATTCAGCGTATTTACATAACCCTTCCCTCCCGCCTGCCACTGCCTCTAGCTGCTCCCTGGGCACAAAGCTCCGCTTTCACTTAATCAACCATGCAGTCTGGTGTCCCACGGAACCAGCCATCCATTTGTATTGGCAGCATTTGAAGGTGAGGGGCAGGTAGCCCTGAGCCCTGCCGGTGGCTCCACTGACAGGACTGGGCATCCGGGGCCATTTCCTCCAGCGATACACCCAGAGCAAGGGCTCCTTTGGGAACACAAAACCACTCCCTCTGTGTCCAAAATCACAGGATAAGACCTTCTTGCAGCAGCTCGCTTTCCTCTGAGGACAGAACGCAGGACAAGCAGGGCACCTGTCCCTCCTGATGGCATCTTCCCCACACGCTCTCCATGGAGCAGCAGCAGATGACAACCTTCACCACGCACAAACGCCAGGCCAATCCCTTCACACACAGTGCACAGTGGCTCACATACTGTGTGGTGCATCACGGAGCATCTCACACAGGGTGTCACACGGAGTATCACAGAGTAGCTCATGCACAGCATCACACAGTATCACAGAGCATCTCACACAGGGTGTCACACAGAGTAGCTCACACACAGCATCACACAGTATCACAGAGCATCTCACACAGGGTGTCACACAGAGTATCACAGAGTAGCTCACACACAGCATCACACAGTATCACGGAGCATCTCACACAGGGTGTCACACGGAGTATCACAGAGTAGCTCACACACAGCATCACACAGTATCACGGAGCATCTCACACAGGGTGTCACACGGAGTATCACAGAGTAGCTCAAACACAGCATCACACAGTATCACAGAGCATCTCACACAGGGTGTCACACGGAGTATCACAGAGTANGTGTCACACGGAGTATCACAGAGTAGCTCAAACACAGCATCACACAGTATCACAGAGCATCTCACACAGGGTGTCACACGGAGTATCACAGAGTATCTCATGCACAGCATCACAGAATGTATCACCACCCCTATGAAGTCTTATATCATAGGTCTCTCCCATACTGCAGGCACTCCTGGGAACTCCTCGGAAGTGGGGAGAGATTAAGCTAGGATGACAGCTACAAGCTCTAGGAAAAAAATCACTCAGGATATTTCAACCTGGGTAAATAAAAAATGCCCTGTAAGCTTATTCTCCCCAGTTCACCCTTTCTCACCAGGTAATCACGTGTGGATAAAGGTCTGGAATGCAGTCCCTCTGAAGCCACAGTGGAAGGGACCCCAGACCGTGATCCTGACCACGCCCACAGCCATAAAGGTAGAGGGAGTCCCAGCCTGAATCCACCACAGCTGCATGAAACCAGCAGCAGCTGAAACTTGGGAAGCTAGACCAGACCCAGACAACGACTGCAGAATCACCTGAAGAAGGACAACAAGCCCTGCTCCAGCTACATTCCAGAGGCTGGCTGGACACACGGCCGAAGCATGAGGAAACTCGTCATGGGACTTATTCTTCTTAATATTTGGACTTGTACAGTAGGGACATTAACTGATTTTGGAGAATGCTTTCAGCATGTGCACCAGGTTACTAAGACAGGACGTAAGGTTACTGCCATTCTTTTGTTCTACAGTTATTATGAATGTACAGGGACACAGAAGGGAACCTGTTGATATAATGGTACTCAGTATAAGGTGTGTAATCCGGGGGATGGACAGCCTGATGTCTGCTATGACCCCCTACACATATGACTTTTGGAATTAAACTTCTAACAGGGCAATGGAACAGCCCTACTAAGTTAATAGCTAAAACAGAGAAGGGAAAAGCCCAAAACAGGTCACTCTAAGGTTTGATGACTGTACTGCAATAAATGCCTATCATTACAGTGGTGGGGTGGGGGCTGTGGTTCCCTCGTCTGGAAACAAAGTTATGCAAAAGAGCATACGTACAACTGCCTAATAAATGGACAGGTAGCTGTGTCACAGGCATCGTTAAGTCTGCCCTTTTCCTATTGTCTGCCAAGACAGGTGGGCTGTCAGAACATCAGTCTACTCCACCCAGGAGAAGTCTAAAGATAGGTGAATGGGAAGATAATGCGTGGCCACAGGAAAGACTTATTAAGTATTACGGGCTGGCTACATGGGGACACTAGACTCCTATCTATATGCTCAATCAGATCATCTGGTTGCAGGCTGCCTTGGAAATACTCATTAATGAAATGGGCAAAGCTCTGTCCATTTTGGCTCAACAGGAAACTGAAATGAGAAATGGGATTTATCAGAACCAGTTGGTCTTAGATTTAGCAGCTGAAGAAGTCTGTGGAAAATTCAATCTAACCAACTGCTGCCTACACAGAGAAGACCAGGGTCAAGCAGTTGAGGATATTGTAAGAGAAACGACCAAGCTGGCACATGTGCCTGTGCAGGCATGGCACGGATTTAACCCTGAGTCCTTGTTTGGAGGTTGGTTCTCAACCTTAGGAGGATTCAAGACTCTCATCACAAGTGTTGTAATAGTAACAGGTGTTTGCTTGCTACTTCCTTGTTTGCTTCCCTTGTTCTTTCAGATGATTAGAGAAATTTTCACTGCTGTAATAGACCGGAGAACCACAACACAATGATATTATATGCATCATTATCAGTTTCTTCAGAGGATCATGAGAATGAGAATCAGAGTGAGAACTCTCACTAATGTTATAGGTGAGATTCTCAAAGGGTCGGTAAGGGAGGAGACCCTTAATCACCCTAAGCATCTAAGACCATCCCCCCGCCTTGATTTTCACACTGCATTTCATAGGAGTAATAGCTGGCAGACCGGGAGCCACCTAACCACCCTCCTATAGATGGGAGGCATGGTGTGGAGGCATCTTTCTGGAAGTCACTGTTTTTACTTGAACAAGATCAAACCCCCACCTAGTCACTATACACCACGCCTACTCCATGGCCCAAGACCCTTTCACATGCAAATTCTAGAGCTGTAAGCCCAAGGCCCTTTCACATGTAATTTCTAAATTTCTAGAGTTGTAGGCCTTTAAAAGGGCAGGGACTATGTGAGCTCGAGCTTGGCTGTTAGGCAACTGTGCCGCCTTGCTCCCAGCCAAATAAATCACCCCTTCCAAGTTTGGTATTCTAGAGGTCTGTTTCACTGCCTTTCCTGCTTCGATTAACTGGTTTAACAAGAAAGCTTTCTGGCCAGGCACAGTGGCTCATGCCTGTAATCCCATTTTGGAAGGCCGAGATGGGAGGATTGCTTGAGGCCAGGAGTTTGAGACAACTCTGGGCAACAGAGAACAACCCATCTCTACAAAAATAAAAAGAAAGTTGGAGGGAGGGAGGCCAAAGGGCAGGGTTGGGCAGTGGGTCTCCGGCTGAGCGCCTGGGTCGGCTGCAGGCTAGAGGGGCTGGCGGTGAGGGAGGAGGACTGAGTCCAAGGGTGGGTCTCTGGGTCCTCTCCCGCCACTCCACCAGAGCAACCCCACATACATTGTTTTTTGTGTTAAGATACAATATCAGATCTCATTTAACCAAGAAGTTTCACTCATATAAGCACTGCAGAACAGGCACTGGTGTCAGAGGTGATCTTGAATCAGCTCATTCCTGGACGTCACCTTCCTCTCTTTGTTTGCTAAATGCCTAATAGGAGCTGGTTTTCTTATCAATTTCCCTCTTCTGCAAAAACAGTCTGTAAGGTCTTTTAGGCTGACTGATGGTGCCATGACACCATGTTAACCTCTGTGACCTGCACACACACTCCAGATGAGTTCCTGGAAACTCTAAATTAAATGGAAGACCATGAAAAGAGGAAGAAATGATCAACCCCTTCGGTACCTACTTAACTTTGAGACATTCTTGGGTACCTTATTCCAGCCCTAATTGATAAGGCCATTGGACTTTGTAACTGACCTTGATCAGCCTCTTGACTCCACACCCTACGACCCCCTCCCAGCTTGCAAAAAACCACCCTAAACAGTAGCTTTCCACTGCCCACTCCAAACCTATAAAACTAATTCTTATCCCACTTTCCATTGCTGACTCCCTTTTCCGCCTCAGCCCGTCCGCACCCGGGTGAATAAACAACCATGTTGCTCACGCAAAGCCTGTTTGGGTGGGTCTCTTCATTCAATGCACACGTTTTAACACAGTCTAGTGTAGAAAAGATTTGAACCAATTGGGCATGTGCTCAGTAGCGATGCCAGCATCTATGGCCCTGAGTATGCCAAGCAATGGTCTGACTGCTTCCCCCGGGGCCCCCCACTACCCCAGCAGCCACCTTCTTACTGTTGGTTTCATCAATAAAGTGGGATAGAAGCCAGGAGGAAAAATATTCTGCTTCTGCAAGAAACTCTCATAAGCCTTTACCCATCCTCAGTCATCACTCGCTTGCCACACTGCCCAGCATCTTATTACAGCTGGAATTCCAGGGACAACAAGGAATGTTCACTGAACTCATGGATAAAGATTTTCCCGATGAACTGAGGGCTTCTCTGCTACCCCTATTTATTTCTTGCCTCCTCCTCCTTCCGGCCTCCCACCAGCTCCTACCGACTTCATGCCAGGTGCATGGACCTGCTACCAGTTCCCAGGTCTTTCTAAAATTCAGGAGGGGTTCTGGCTGAATGCTTCTGAGCTCACTGGGGACAGTGACGCTGCTGCTTTTCTGCTGCAAGACAATGGTTTGTTCCCTCATTCCATCAGATAACATATTTTGGGTCCCTACTAGATGCCAGGCTCTGTTTTAAACACTACGCACAGAGAGATAAACACACACCGAGATAAACATGCACACATATTTCCTGCACAAAATCCAGTTATAATGTGGCAAGGGAGACAGATAATGGTAATAGAGTGACTGATAATGAAGGCAGGCGAGTGAGGGGAGGGGTGGGGACAGGACCCAGAGATGGAGCATGCCACCGAGACAAATAGACAGGCGTAACCTTCCCGACAAGCCATTCTGCAGCTGCAGCCTGAACACCCAGTGGCTCTGGCAGGGGAGCACAGATGGTTTGAGACATTTCACTAACCTAGATTGGGGCTTAGGGCCTACAGAACTCTACACCTGGCCCAGGTGACTCAGGTAATGTGGGAGTCACCCTGCCCCACACCACCCCCTCCAACCATCTACCTGGGGCCTGGATGGCTGCTGTTCTGCAAATCTGGGAGTAAACCAGTTCCAACAACTGGTTTGGCGTTGGAGTAAATAATATTCCAATTTTTAAAAATACTCTTGTATTCCAAAATTAGTGTTGCTACCAGAAAGTCATGGGCCCTCTCCCAAGCCCTGGAATCCATTTGCCCAGCCTAGAGTGAGACCACTTCTTTTACGGGCCGAGCTCCAGAAGCAGAGTGGGCTGATGGCATTCTGGTTGTCCCCCATCCAACCATCCCTGGCTTTCATGGGGAGCTGCTTTCAGCAGCGGGCCCAACGATGCCTCTCGAAGCCAGGGAAGGGTCTTCAAGAGCAATTTACTTAAACTCTTGCTTCCAAGCCTCAGAGGTTTCATCCTTCACTCAAGAAAAACATGCTAAGTAGCTCCATGAGACAATTAAGGAAAAAATTATGGCACAGCACTTTAGGAAAACGTATCAACAAGTGAAAATATCAGCAGATTTACTGGAGGAGGGGGAAGCCAGCTCTTTGACAAAAAAGTTTAAAACTTCCGATAAGCATTTTGTTGACAAGGTCGGTCTTCATTCTTTCTGCCAAAATTAGAAACCACCTTTTTTCCTTGTCATAACAACACTGGTGCTTATCACCAATTGTGTGGGGAGAGAAGAGTCATGTCCTGTAGGTCTGGAGATTGACAGTGTAGAGGAGGGAGCTCTTAACTTCCAGAACCACCCTGTCCAGGAACTATTTTCCCTTCCCCTCTTACCAGACACCCAGATGGAAATCTGCTCTTCAGAGAAGGAAGGAAATGACACAAGGAAAAAGACCTCCACAGATGAGTAAGCTTTGCCCAGGAGGCCACATTAAGTGAGGTGGATGGAAACGTAAATCATGAGAGAGAGAGAGAGAGAGAGAGCCTCTAACCCTGCCTGGCTCTGCTTTGCAAAGATGCTCACTCGCCACCCGCTCATGTGCTCAGTGATGACCGCAACAATGTAGTTGTATTTCCTTCCCTGTTCTAGCATAGAGTAACCTGCAATACTGAGCAGTTTATGGGCCTTCCCCTATGCACAAGTTCCTGGAAAAGCAAGCAGTTGGCATGCCACGTTTCCAGCCCCTCGGCCCAGCTTCCTCCAGACGCCTGCCTGCCAGCCTCCATACGTCAGGACCACAGTTTCAGATGCTCATGCAGTGACCTCACGCTTTCTCTAGGACAGAGGCAGCAGGCACATGGCTGATCCAAGTTTAGAGCAGAAATATACAAGGCAGTTGCGTTATAAAAGGTGTGCAGAGGTGGCGGGAGGATCACTGCTAAAGTGAAGCAGGAAAAACATGGTTTCTTGGGATAAGGGTAAGAGCACTTCAGAGAAGCTTGATTTCTGAGAAGGCTGCAGTTCCGTCTGAGGGGGAGCTGCGCACAGGCAGGCCTGTGATCAAAGCAATGTTCCAGGGTAGAAGGGCAATGTTCAACCTAACTTGATGGAAAACACCAGTTTTTTTAGTCTCGTTTTTCCTGCCTTAGATTTAACCCATTCTGGGATGGGCAGGGAGAAAGAAACTCCTTCCCCAAGGAGTGCTGACCAGGCAGTTGTGTTTGTGGGGAGAGCCTTTCTGACAGCAAAGAAGGAAGAACTAACTTCCTTTGCCATGAACGACTCAGAATCCTGGAGGGGTTTGCTGCTGTTTTCTGGTGGGATTTTTTAGAGACAGGGCCTTGCTCTGTTCACTGCAACCTCATCTGCTGGGCTGAAGGAATTCTCCTGCCTCAGCCTCCCAAGCAGCTGGGACTACAGGTGTGCACATCACATCCAGCTAATTTTGAAGCACTTTGTAGAGATGGGGATCTCACTATGTTGCCCAGACTGGTCTCAAACTCCTGGCGTCAAGCAATCCTCCTGCCTCAGCCCCGCAAAGTGCTGAGATCACAGGTATGTGCCGCCACACCAGATTTAGAATCCTGTCTAAAAGATCTTTCTAATTCGACCACCATAGCTTCTTGTGAAAAAAAAGAAAAGCCAGGAGGACAGCTTTCACATGAAGGAGAAACGGTGGATCCAGACGCAAAGTGGTGGAAGGTGAGGAAGGAACCAAGCAGTGGAGAGAAGCTCCAACTCCAGGGTACTCAGAGACCACGCGGGAGAGAGCGGTCCAGGTGGTCCCTAACACAGCCCTGCCTTGAGGAAAGAGCCCCTTGGAGGGTGCAGTTTAAGTGCTCAGGAGCTCCTTCCCCTTGGGCAATGCACCCAGAGCTCTCATCCCTTGCCAGACTGCACCATGCACTACACACACCCCCCACACGCATACACACCCACCATAATACAAAGGAGTCTCCTGACACTGTGCAGGCTGGTAGGCAGTGGCTCACCCCAAGCTAGCGGTTGCATTGAGCAACCTGGGCCAGAACAGTGGGGGTCAGCACACACCAGGAATCTCATTACTTGGAAAACAAAGGGATTTTGTGACAACCTGAGGTAAAGCAAGTTGGGGGAAAATTACATCATAACCTCTACTTAAGGCTGACTGATGTTGATAGCCAGCCTCCAGGTGGCCCCCAGAGGTTTTGCTTCTGTGTCTTCATACCCTTGTAGGGTCCCCTTCTCACATCAGTTCAGGGCTGGTAAGTGTGACTGACAGATTATGTGATATTGTTTGAATATTTGTTCCCTCCAAATCTCATGTTGAAATTTGACTCCCCAGTGTTTGAGGTGGAGTCTGCTGGGAGGTGCTTGGTGCCATTTTCACAGAGTGAGTTAACGCTCACTCTTGTTCCCGTGGAAACTGGCTCCTCCTCCTCTCTCTTGCTTCCTCTCTCACCATGGGATGCCTGCTCCCCTTCACCCTCTCCGTGAGTGGAAACATCTGAGGCCCTCACCAGAAGCAGATGTGGCACCATCCTGTGGAGCCTGCAGAACCATGAGCCTAGTAAGCCTTTCCTTGTTATAAATTTCCCAGCCTCAGGTATTCCTTTATGGCAACGCAAATGGACTAAGTGTGGCAGGGGCAATTATATCTGACTTTCGAGTATCCCACTGTGGGGCATTGCAGCTTCTTCCTTGTTCTCTGAAAGAAGCTGGCCTGCATACCATGAGGACCCTCAAGCAGCCCTGTCAAGAGGGGCCCCTCAGGCCGGGCGCGGTGGCTCAAGCCTGTAATCCCAGCACTGTGGGAGGCCGAGGGGGGTGGATCACGAGGTCAAGAGATCGAGACCATCCTGGTCAACATGGTGAAACCCCGTCTCTACTAAAAATACAAAAATTAGCTGGGCATGGTGGCGCGTGCCTGTAATCCCAGCTATTCAGGAGGTTGAGGCAGGAGAATTGCCTGAACCCAGGAGGCGGAGGTTGCGGTGAGCCGAGAACGCGCCATTGCACTCCAGCCTGGGTAACAAGAACGAAACTCCATCTCAAAAAAAAAAAAAAAGAGGGGCCCCTGAAGAAGAGCTGAGGGCTCCCACCAAAAACCAGCTTGCCGGCCATGTGGCATCTTGGAAGTGGATCCTCCAGCCCCAGTCCAGCCTTCAGATAATGCAGCACAAGCCAACATCTCAACTGCAACCTCAGGAAAAGACCATGAGCCTGAACAACCCAACCAAGCTGTTCACACATACCTGACCCACAGAAGTGTGAGTGCTATCAATGTTTATTGTTTTTAGTCACTGAGTTTTGGGATCATTTGTGACCTAGCAATAGATAGCTAATACAAATATGTATTAGCATATTTGAATCTTAGAGGGAGTCCTGCAGTAAAAAAGAAAACAAAAAAAAATTAAGTATTTAACTTTGTTTGACTCATTGTTTCCCGAATGCTCTGGTTACATTACTTTTTTTTTTTTTTGAAGAATGCCTCAATAACATCTTGGGGTGCTAATGCTGCATACAACATAGTTTCGAAAGATCCGGGCTGGCTATGGTGGTATTTGTTGTAAAAATTATATCACATACACTTTATACAACAGTCTGATACCAGATCAATTACATCTAATAAAACACATTTGAATAAAAGCTCAATTCCACTTTTTTTTTTTTTTTTTGAGATAACCCAGACTGGAGTGCAATGACTTGATCTCGACTCACTGCAACTTCCACCTCCTGGGTTCAAGCAGTTCCCCCTGCCTCAGCCTCCCAAGTAGCTGGGATTACAAGTGCCCGCCATTATGCCCAGCTGATCTTTGTATGTTTAGTAAGACAGGGTTTTGCCACATTGGCCAGGCTGGTCTCAGACTCCTGACCTCAGATGATCCGCCCACCTCGCCCTCCCAAAGTGCTGGGATTACAGACATGAGCCACCATGCCCATTCTAATTCCAATTTTAGAAACACAGCCACATTCCAAACATTTAGATAGTTAAACGAATGCTAAGGGAAAACTGTTGAGTTAGCATTTTGAACATGGAAATATAATTCCCATCCCATCAGCTTTTACTATCTTGGTTTTTGTAAATTTGAAGCTTATTTTTTATGGTTGTATTTAACGCATTTGTAAAATGCAAAAAGCATATATATAGTCATTAAGAACTTTAACCCCAGCTGCTGGTCATGAAGAACTTTAACCCCAGCTGCTGGTTAAAATGGGTCCAGGCTGCTTGGCACAGGCCCCAGGCATCAAAGAGGGCAAGAGAGAAACGCTGAGTCACAGCACTGCATGCCACGGTGGAACCACCCAAGCACGCTCATCCAGAGAAAACCTCTCTTTTCTTTTTTTTTTGAGTCAGTGTCAATCTGACATCCAGGCTGGTGTACAACAGCACGGCCATGGCTCACTGCAGCCTTGAACTCCTGGGTTCCAGCGACCCTCCTGCCTAAGCCTCTTCAGCAGCTGGGACTGTAAGCATGTGCACCATGCCCGGCTATGTGTTTAAAATTTCTTAGAGATGAGGTCTTGCTATGCTTCCAGGCTGGCCTCCAACTCCTGGGCTCAAGTGATCACTGGGATGACAGGCCTGAGCTACTGTAACCAGCTCTATCTACCTGTTTTGAAGGACAAGAGGACTTAACGCTGAGAAGGGCTTCAAGGAGTCTAAAAAGAAATCCAGAGACAAAGCCGCCCCATAAGGTTATTTTTCATGGAAAGACCTGGGCACCCGGAGGAGGGCTTTGAGCACTTAGGGCCTCCTTCCAGGTCAGGTGGCGCCGTGGCCTCGGACTGACTCCTGGCACAGCCCTGACCTGCTATGCGACCTCAGACATGTACTTAACCTCTTCTGAGCTGCACTTTTTTAACCTGCAAAATGGGGATAATAATACCTACCTCCCAGGACTTTCAAGTGGACTGTGTGAGATCTGGAAGCACCGGCACTTCCCCAGTCCCTGCCTTGCCCCCAAGTGTCTGCCTCCTCAGGAACCAGGTGGATAAGGCATGAATTCCAAGGCATTAAAGATTGTAGGACAGGCACAGTGTCTCACACCTGCAATCCCAGCGCTTTGGGAGGCCAAGGCAGGCAGACCATGAGGTCAAGAGAGCAAGATCATCCTGGCCAACATGGTGAAACCGCATCTCTACTAACAATACAAAAATTAGCGGGGCATGGTGACTCACACCTGTAGTCCCAGCTACTCGGGAGGCTGAGGCAGGAGAACTTGCTTGAACCTGGGAGGCAGAGCTTGCAGTGAATCGAGATCGTGCCACTGCACTCCAGCCTGGCAACAGAGCAAGACTCAGCCTCAAAAAAAA
>NW_016107357.1:10365289-10407906 GCF_001604975.1 Cebus imitator
ATATATATATATATATATATATATATATATACACACACACACACACATACATATATGGACAGCAAGGGAAACCTCATTTACCACAGGGATCAATTAGGGGAGATTTTTCTTCACTACAAAAGGAGTTTTTGTCTTCCAAAAGGATTCACTTAAAATAGCTTATTGCCTCAACTGGGAAATCTTCTATTACAGTTTACAGACAATTAACTGCTCAGGAAATTAAAAGAGGCAGCACTCAGGGGCACTCCAAGCTCAGTGAGAAATGCAGCGGTTCTGATACAATAATGTCAACCAAATGTAAATATTTATAAAAACCAATTGTACACCGTTTCTGAGGAATGTTCTTTTTTTTTTTTTCATGTTTCACATTTAACAAGATTCGTCCACTTTAATGCATAAAACCCTTTTAAATCAGTGTCAACCAGGAAAATTCATGTCAGAAAAAATCGGAATGAGAGCTAATATTGTATATTCAGAACATCTGAGAAAACATTTTTGACTATTGCAAAAGTTTATTTAGCAAAAAGTCTAATATGAAAATGTACATGACCTGATTTTTACATCATAGTAAAACAGGCCCTATGGAGAGAGGACATGGGCTTCCCCGCTGAACAGCCATTATTTATACTCGTTCCAAGGCTTCTAACATGATGATACTATTTCCTCGTATTACTACCATTCCAATATTGTTCTGTTGTCCGCTAGTCGCCATCTCCACACATTCATCTATCACAAGATTCATAAAGGGATCAAATCCCCGCAATATTTCTGAGGAATGTTCTTAATGCAGGCAGGCTCTCCAACACCAATGTGCCCTCTGGTGCTCCAGCATCAAAGCTAGCCTCCCATCCACTGCTGGCAGGCAGAGGCAGGCTGCCGTTCCCTCACGTTCACCAAAACCAGGCCAGTGCCTGGCTAAGTGATTTCAATTTAGTGGTGAAAAATGAGTTATAATTACATTGTCAAGAAGTCAGTTCACGTAGTGTCGCCAGCTTGAGTCTTGAATTCCCCTCATTAAATGGAACACATGCCTGTTTCATGAAAAAAAATCCCTCTTTTCCTGTTCCAATTTGTTGCCTCTGAAGATTCTACAGGACGAGCAAAGCGGGAGGCGGGCTGGCCCCTGGGGACCACAGTTGTGTAGCCCCTGTCACCCAGCAAGCTGTTACGATGGGTGCGTGCAGGTACCTACAAGTAAGCGGCTGGGTACCCAGGACACAGCACCATTCCACTGGCCACAGGTCTGCTCGGAGCAAATCCAGCTCTGGGTGTCTGCTCTCCAGGTGGGTGGCCCCAGCCCCAAATCTTACGGGAGCTGCAGGGCTTTAAGGAGCCTAAATTCAGAGGACCTGAACTCACTGCAGATGAAGAAAATTCCCCAAGTTCCCCTTACCTCCGACCACAAGAAGTTGTAAGTGCTATAGGTATACAAAAGGAACAAGGAGAAACCGTCCAGAAGCAGTGGCTCACGCCAGTAATCCCAGCACTTTGGGAGACTGAGGCGGTGGATCAAGACCAGCCTGGGGAACACAGAGAGACCCCGTCTCTACAAAAAAAAATACAAAAAATTAGCTGGCGTGGTGACACATGCCTGTAGTCCCAGCTACTCAGGAGGCTGAGGTGAGAGGATCACTTGAACCCAGGAAGTGAAGGTTGTGGTGAGCTGAGATGGCACCACTGGACTTCAGCCTGGGGGACAGCATGAGACTCTGTCTCAAAAAGAAAAAAGAAAAACCATAGTCTATGCCTCTAAGTGTACAATCTAGTTTGAGAGATATGTCTCATCCATTCACCAGGTGGGAAATAACTCAAGGCCAAATTCGGTGTCCTCAGTGTGGTTGAACTTGACTACTGTGTAGCTAGGAAAGATGAAGAAGCCTCAGGAAGAGGGCAGGTCTGGGGCTGGACCTTTAGGAACAGAGGATAACAATGACCCTGACTTGGGTCTTCCCATCTGGCAGCCCCTGTGCTCGTGCTTTGCATGGAGCTCTTCAGATGCCACTCCTCTGCTAACACTACGCAATTGCCATTACCATTTTCCTTTCACATGAGGAAACTCTGACTGAAGGTCAAATCCAGCCAGCCAAGTGATACTAACATAATTTTAACACAGATCTCTTTAACCTCAAAGCCCACAATCCTAACAACATTTAGATGGGTAGGAGGAGGAAGAGCAGGGCTTTTTAAAAAGACGAATGGAAAGGCAAGGGTTTGAAAGAGCCTAGGAGCTGCATTGAAGAGAGGGAAGGGCATCCTTGTTAGCCAGCAGGGGTCAACTTGCAGAGGAGGGGAGACAAGGGAATGTGTTGGGAATAACAAGATTGTGGACGGTTTTGCAGCCCTGCCCGGGGAGTCCAGACTTGGAAAATGTGGTCTTGGGAACTAAAGACAGGACCTAGAGTGGAGGCTGGACTGGAGCCAGAGAGAACAGAGCCAGGGGCCAACCAAGAAGTCGTAGCAAGAGGTCGAGGCGAGGGTGAACAGGGTCTGAACAGATGGATGAAAAGGAAAAAGCAGAGACGCAAGGCCAAGAGAGGAGCAGGAGAACGGAGCAGACACAAAATGAAAGAGTCAAGATCAAGCTTCTGTGGACTCACCAAGCACCCAGGGCCCAGGGCCGGGGCCACCCAAGGGCCAGATCTGCCGTGGGGTACCTGTCTCCCACCAGAGGGAAACTCCCATTGGGGCAGTTGTGTTTTCTTTACCAATATTCCCAAGGAGCATTCCATTCCTCTCACACCCTTACTGCACTCCCTCTGTGTCACCAGATCTGAGGAGGAAGAAAAGGGGACAGAGGAAAGGACCCTCAGTTGCTGTAAGAGATTGGTATATTTTACGACTTCTCTGAGCCTGTTTTCACATCAGCAAAATGCAAATAGTGACCTCCTGCAGCTGTTAGGAGGATTAAGTTAGACAATGAAGGTGTTCGGAACAGGCCACCCCAAAATACACCACGTTGGCATGTTGACTATTCTAAGTCAAAGACACTTAAAAAATAACAGCAGTGCCAGGTACAGGAAGGGCACTCTGACCTTCTCTAAAGCAGGATGTGAAACTCCCATGTTGAAGGTGTCTCTGCTTACTCACAGCTCAAACAATGGGCCATTTTTCACAGTGCTGAGACCTGAACTGTAACCTGTTCTACCTTAAGTTTGAGGTCTCTAGGCCCTTTATCTTCTGGCAATGTTTTATGCCACTGTGGCCTCATAATGTTAATGTGGGGAGAGACTGCACGGCCCATCATCAGTGCAGCCTGATGCCTGCCCACTCTCCATTCATTCAGCACATGCTTGTGGAGGCTTTACTGCATGTAGGTTCTGTGGTCTCCACAGGAAGCGCAAACGTGAAAATGACTAGATCCTGCCTGAAGTTGCTCACACTCCAGTGAGCCTATGTCTACCATTCTGTTGGGTTAAGAAGGGAGAAAAGCCCACTTTTGTCTCCAAGCTCCTTCTCCAACTGTGAAACAAAGAGGAATGAAAAGTCCTGTGTACGAATCTGTGGTTTGGGCCAATGAGCCTTAGAAGCTCAAGTGTGCTCTGGGGAGGGCTAGAACGTCAGATGAAATGCAGAAAGGTCCTCAGAAAAAAGTAATTGCATGTGTGGATGGGGTGTGTGGGTGTGTGAGTAAGTGTGCAAGAGAATCCTCCGCTGTGGAGAATCTGCATGCTCAGTGCTACTGGGCAACGCTAGCCTCAGCCAGGCCTGGCATCACCAGTGACAATATCCAAGGACAAGGAAGGGGCTTCTTGCCCACAGATGACTGCGCAAGTGCTTTATTTCGGAGTCAGCCCTGGAATGCCTACCCAGAGGAAGAAAAGAAAATTGAACGACCACTTTCAACAAAGAGCCAAGGACTCGCCCAATGGATGAAATGGCAGCTCATTTACTAATTGTGGAAGAAGCCCAGAAATCCAATTAGGAAGTAATTGGATTTGAAGGTTTAAAGCCTCATATTGGACATGGGCAGAGGAAATCCCTCAAATGTTATAAATCAAGAAAAATACAGCCTGCAGCTGAAAAGAGAAAGATACCTTAAAATAATGTGATAATAAACAAGCAGAAATACCAAAGACAATTCGCTTTGCTTTGCTCTTAGTGGACTTTTTACTAGCCTGCTGCATTTAACTTGTTGGCTGGCTTAGCACTTAGGCAAAGTCAATGATCAAAACATCTGTTCACACATGAATCCCGCTGAAAACAAGAAATTAAATCTACAGGGTAGGAGGGATGGAGAAACACAGGCAGAGAGAGGAGGAGGGAGGGAAAGAGAAGGGGAGGCAGGAGGGAGGGGGAGAGGGAAGCAGGGTAATGACTGCAGGTAATTCACAGAATCAAGGTTTCATATGCAGCTCACTCTTCAACTAACGAGAGGCTGGGGTGCCAACCCCCCGTGCAGCCAAAACTTCCCATAGAACTTGTGACTCCCCCAAAACTTAAGTAATAATTTGCCCACTATTAACTGGAGGCTTCACTGATAATATAAACAGTAGGTTAACATCTATTTTGTAGATTATATGTATGAGAATACTGTATTCTTACAATATAGTAAGCAAGAGAAAAGAAAATGTTATTAAGAAAATTGTAAGGAAGAGAAAATACATTCCCTGTTCATTAAGTGGAAGTGGATCATCAAGATCTTCATCTTCATCATCTCCGCGTTGAGTAGCTGGGGAGGAGGAGGAAGAGGAGGGGCTGGTCTTGCTGTCTCGGAGGTGGCAGAAGTGAAAGAAGTGGAGGAGGCGGAAGGGAAGGCGGGGAAGCAAGCACACTCAGTGTTACTTTTACTGAAAAAAAAAAATCCATGTATATGTGGACTTTCGCAGTTCAAACCACAGTTCAAGGGTCAACTGTATTATTAGGCTGCCACTTGCATGGAGCATGAAAACTGGAGCGCCATCGAACCTTTGTGGGATAAAGACACGGGACCTTCAGTGACTGCTCTACACAGAGCTGTTCATGACTAATGCCTTCCGAGGAGGGAACCGGGAGAGCCCAGGCTGGGCAGGTGCCGCTCTGGGCAGGGCTGGGGTATGGGGGCACACACTGTTCTGTCTGTCCAGCCCCCCCACCTCACCCCACACGGCGTTGTCACTGTGCCCTCCCTCCCTGGGAGAGTTTTCTCCCTGCATCCACGTGTTTCTGGTGGGGCTGCCCATCGCAGGTTCCCACACTTGGCCCTAGCCTGGCTGATCCAACACCCTCCATGTGATTCAATGAGGGGCTGGCTCAAGGCCTGCTGTTTACCATGTGTGCACAGTGGAAACTTCTTCCTCTGTCCTGAGGTGTTACACTGAGATGACAGACAGGTAGCCTGTCTGTCTACACTAAGCCCTTAATACGTTATATAATCCAAAACTAACACAGTTTGAAAATACTAATCTGTAAGTCCAGAGTGGTGAGTATCTTGTGTTAATTGTATTAAGATGCACCATTTAAATGTCTCCAGAGTCATCTAATGCCATACAGGCCACCAGCTAGTCTAGTGTTTTACTATGGGCCCTACTGCCTGGCATAATGCCTTGTATGTGGGGCTGACACACACATGGCGGGGTTCTTGGCATCCTGGACCCCTTGGCCCCAGAGGCTAGAGGGCTTCTTTCCATGAAAATGTTTCTGCTCATTTCCCTAAACCCTGTATACGTCTCACCTCTTAGACAGGAGCCTGAGGTTGAAAGAATTGAAGTGGCTGGTCTAAGGTCGACATGTGTGCCCTTCTGCTACACAAGGAAGAAGTCCCCCCTTTAGAAGGAGCTTGGGTCCCTCCACCTGCACCCAGGACTGAGGGGGGGTGAGAGACGACCCTGACCCGATCACTGAGCCCTTTTGTCCAACCTGCCCAAGGCTGCTTTGCTTGTTTCTCAGTTAAGTGAGGTCACAAAGTCTCCCTTTTCTTCAAGCTAGTCTGAGGGGTTTAAGTTTTTCCTTGCAACAGGAAGTGTCCTGATTCATAGGGAGGCTTGTCACAGTGTCGTTCTTAGACCTCGGCTGCCACAGGCCCCAGGGCCCACATTTTAAGCGTGCTGCCCGGGCTCCTGTCTGGCTGCTTCGCTTCCTGGGGGCTGAAGAGTCTGGAAGTCAAGGGACCTCGAGCATCTCCCTGTCTGAGCCAGACTCCAGAATCTCCTGCCACAAACTCAGCTCTGCCTCCAGGGCCACACAGCCCTCTCCCTGGGTCTGTCTTCCAAAGGCAGAACGTGCTATAGGTGTGTGGACTCCTAGGCTGGAACCGGGTCAGGCTGGGAGGGAAGGAGTCTTCCATATGCACCCTTTCTTGAGCTCACAAATATTGGGAGGGAGGTTGCATTTGATGGATTTAAACCTCCAAACAACCCATGAGGTCATGATTAGGACAATTTTTTGTAAATCAGCCAAGAGAGGAGTCAAGCACCTGGGAGAGAACCTAGCTCGGCCAGAGGTAAGACTCTCAGGAACTGGTGACATCCTCTTGAATTTTGTGTCTAACAAAATTAATACTAATTAATAACAGGGAAAATGTCCCAGTACCTGCAAGAAAGACATAGCCACATCTGGTGGAAGTCATGGGCACAGCCAGCAAGGGTATTCACAGGCAAGAAGCCTCCCCAGTCAACTCTCAGAGCCAGCTTGAGCCAGAGGCAGGGGTCAAGATTTGCTCACAGACATCAATGACACATGGAGCTCTGGGTTATCCAGGGACCTTCCAACTGACCGTCTGACTCTCTCCACATCTCCGTTGCCAGCCTGTCTGTCTACGCTAAGCCCTTAATAATGTGTGCTTCTCCTTTCCCCTGCCACAGAACAAAACAACACATGAACCACTTTGTAGCATGTTTGGGGATAATTCCCGAAACATGGGAGTTATTATTTTGGGATAATTCCCATGTTTGGGGATAATTTGGGGATAATACCCCTTGTATCAGACAGAGCTTGATTGTACAGCACAGCAGCTACTCCAGCAAATTCAAGCCCACGTAGATGTCGCCAGGGACAGTAATTGGTTAACCGAATTCACAGGAGAGCTGAAGCAGCAAACCCTAGGCTAATTTTCCAAGAATGACAAGGAGCTGTTCCCTGCTACAGCCAGTAGCCTCTTAACGGCACAGAGAAGCCCCTGCTAAGGTGTCTGGCTCATGTTTGAGCCACAGCAGCAAAACTGAGGCCCACGCTCTCCTTTCTGTTTGGCTCTGCTCAGAAAGCAAGCCCCTCACAGGTCAGCCGATTCATGGTCTTAAGTGACCTCTGGATCTTCGGTTGTAAAGGAGTCTGAGAGATGTTAGCCTTTGCACCCTAGAAGAGATCAGAATGGCTGCAAAGAGGGCCAGCCTGCTATGTACCATCCTCCCCTGAAACCCGCTCAGAACACTGAGAGCATTGCAACTCCACGAAAGGAAAGTGGCCTCAGCACAGCTGTCAGAGGTGCCTCCAGGTTGGAAACCCCTGTTGGCAGCCATGAGACCTTGCACCAGACAGCAAGGACAAGCCATCCCCTTAATGTAAGCAGACAGCGCCCAAGCAAATGGGAGTGAGGAGGGGGCTGGTGCCCGGAAGCCTCAGGGGCCCATCCCCCACGCTGTCTGACCTTCCTTGGGGCCTCCCAGACTTCCTTTGGAGGAGAGCTGAGTTCCGACAGAGAGAACAAGACAGAGCCAGAGGAACTGTCATGGAGTACTATGACAAGGCTCTAGTCTACCCTTGATCCTGTGTGGCCTGAGAGGCACAGGGTCTGTGGGCCATACCCCTGCCCGAGGGCCTCAGGAAGGCTGGCCCTGCAGCCTGCCTCTAAGGGCACTTCCTGTTTCCTGGACTCTCCTTTCTTACGAAATCCATACAGCATGACAGCCATCTCCCCAGAAAGTCTTGTGACTTAGGATCACTGTCACAACAATCAGCTTCAATAAGACACTTACGGAGGTTCAAAACAACCAAGTGATTTAAGTCTGTTTGCTTCAGGGACTTCTATCTTGGGAGGCCAAGCCAGCCAGCCATGCATGCACCCCCTGGTGAGTTCTCCCTTCGTGTTCTCACTTCAAACAAACAGCAGGAACAAAAGGATCATAAATCAACGTTTTCAGAGAGGGCCAAGGTCTTTGTATCCAAGCAATGCCGGGTGCCAGCACAGTCTGAGCAGCACCCAGGTTCCATGATGGGACCAGGAACTCGAGAGATGAAAGAAATTCCAGGAACCACCAAGCCCCCGCCCCCTTCTCTAGGTGGTTAATATTAATAAAACGCTGGAATTCGTATTGGACTTGTTTTTAGAAATATCAAAGGGCCCCTTTTCCTGTATTTTGCACATGCACTGCTAGACACACTCACTTACCTGGGCAACGCCCACATGCCCCAAACCTGCAGCTCAGAGAGCAGACAATCTCTCTGAGGCCTCGACTGCCCATCTCACTCTCATGTGACCTTGAGAAGGGCTGGGATACCAGCCTCAGGGCCATCCCTTCAGCCCCTGTGCTGGAAAACACATTTAGGAAATGGCCAAATGAGTCCCAGCTGTCCCAACTTTTACCTCACGTCATATTCATTAGAGACTCTCTGAGGGCAGATAATTGGGAATAGGGACGAGTGGGGTCGTGCAATTGCATTGCTAACAACTTATCATGAAAACTTGAGGCCGGGCACAGTGGCTCAGGCCTGTAATCTCAGCACTTTGGGAGGCCGAGGCAGGTGGATCACCTGAGGTAAGGAGTTCCAGACCATCTTGGCCAACATGGAGGAAAATTGTCTCTACTAAAAATACAAAAATTAGCTGGGAGTGGTGGCGGGCACCTATAATCCCAGGTACTTGGGAGACTGAGGCAAGAGAATTGCTTGAACCCAAGAGGTAGAGGTTGCAGTGAGCCGAGATCGCTCCACTGCAGTCCAGCCTAGGCAAAAGAGATTCAGTCTCAAACAAACAAACAAACAAAACGCTTGAATTACTGGTCTGGATGAAAAGAGTTTGCAATCAATGAGTTTAAACCAGAGTCAACAGGAATGAATAGAAGTCTAGATGTATTTTTCATCTTTTAAACATAGAAAACATGTCAGGCCGAGAAAAGCTAACGTTTACCGGAGGCCACACTCAGAACAGGTGAGCAGCGCACAGGTCTCCTGACTCCTCCATGGCAGTTTGAGTCCCAAGCTGTGTGGTGCGGAATGGCTCCAACCGAAGTCCCTGCCAAGTGGGACAGGTGCACTGCCATTGTTCCCATGGTGACAGATGTCACAAATGGAAAACACAGGAAAGTCAGCTTATCTGAACACAGGTGTGCCCGCTGCTGTCTCGAGGTCTCCTTGGTTGAGTCTCGGCTATGAAAATCCCTGGCATTCTGACCTCTGTTCAGGAATTTAATTATCTGTCACTAAGAGGAAATGGTCATCTGAAGGTGGACGGGGAGATGATTGAGGGGTGAGAGATGCCCCAGGGAGGGTAGAAAGGGGAGGGAAGGAGAGGGAAGGGCCCTGGGGAGGGGAACAGGTAGCAGGTGACAGGTAACTCCCACATCCCTGCCCATACACAATACAGATTCCAAAACGGCAGCCCATCCACCTCAAATGATAAGAGAGACAAGCATATTTCGGAACATCAAGAACCAGTTCTTTCTTCAAAGAAGCTTTTCATAATGCTCAAGATTTGTCTATGAGAAGACTATGAGACCCAGATTTAACTGCTAATACTTTTAGGTTTTTGCATAATGGATCAGTAGCCACATGGCTCAGTACATTCAAGCTTTTCTCTTCCGAGATCTGTGTCGTCTTTGCAGGACTAAGAAAGTTGTGTTCTATACCATTCTGCATTGGGGGCAGGTTCATTCCACAATTTGTTTCAAGGTTCCAGGTAACATAGTAGATAATAGTTTCCTTAGGTTTGTAGATGACAAAATACTAGGGAAAGGACAAGAGGCCAGGAAAGTGATGGATTAAATTGAAATTCATCTGCAATATGCTAGAGAAGCAGAAACCATTAAGAAAGGAATTTGACTGGGTACAGTGGCTCCCAACACTTTGGGAGGTCAAGTTGGGAAGATCACTTCTTGAACTCTTGGCTCAGGCTAGGAGTTCAAGACCAGTGTGAGCAACATAGGGAGACCCCCATCTCTATAAAACTTTTCAAAATTTAAAAAATTAGCCAGGCATTGTGGCACACACCTGTGGTCCCAGCTACTCAGGAGGCTGAGATGGGGGGATCCCTTGAGCCTGGGTGGTAGAGGCTGCAGTGAGCTGTGATTGCGCCAAAGCACTCCAGCCTGGGTGAAAGAGTGAGATCCTGTCTAAAAAAAAAAAAAAAAAAGTAGAATGAAATTTGACAGAGACAAGAACAGGATATTATGCTTGGAGAGAGAAAACAAACTGTTAGACATGAATAAGGAAATCTCAGTTGCATTTTCAGACACTGCAGCGAGCTCAGCCCAGGACACACCTGGGCCTGGTAACAGCGCTCTTATTTTAGCAGGGCAGACATGTTTAGGGCAGGTCTACACAGTACATTTCCCATGCCTGACTTCATGCATACTGCCCAATGCCCAATGCAGACCAGGAGGTATCAGTACCCTCCCCACCCAGGGGTCAGAGAATGTGAATGACCCGTATGGACCAAAAAGGCTTCTGGGACTCAGCCCAAGTGCCCAGGGCAGGGCCTGACCACTGAGCTGGGCAGCTATCCGGCTATTCCTTGAGAGCTATAAAGAGGTGACCCCATGGTGGGATGTTCACCATATCAATTCAGCTGACAATCAATTTTTACAAGCACACACCAGAGTTTAGATGAGAAAGGTCTTATGACTTCAACGTGAACTCCATTCTAATGAGTTGGTCAGGCTAATCCACTGTCTTTTCAAACATTCAGAAAATAGCTTACAAGTTCTTGGGGACTGTGCTCCTGGGATAGGAAGAAGAGAGTGCTGGTCAGTGAAATGGGATTCAGTGGGCTATAGGACAGACCCCACCCTGGGAGCAATGAGGGGGGTAGTGGAAAGGACATGGATAATTTTAAAAACCAGCTTCAGCCAGGTGTGGTGGCTCACGCCTGTAATCCCAACACTTTGGGAGGCCTAGGAGGGTGGATTGCCTGAGGTCAGGTGTTCGAGACCAGCCAACATGGTGAAACCCCATCTCTACTATAAATACAAAAAAATTACCCAGGCGTGGTGGCAGGTGCCCGTAATTACAGCTACTCAGGAGACTGAGGCAGGAGAATCACTTGAACCCGGGAGGTGGAGGTTGTAGTGAGCCGAGGTCGCGCCACTGCATCCAGCCTGGGCAACAAGAGCACAGCTCAGTTAAAAAAAAAAAAGAAAAAGAAAGAAAGAAAAGAAAAGAAAAAGAAAACCAGGTTTAGCTTCCAAATTTGTCCATTGTACCCAACACAAGCCAGACTGAAGAGCAACACAGTCCCTTCTCAGCTGATGACACTGACCAGAGACAGAGGGGACTGTCAAGAGGCCACTGCTGGTCAGAAATGCTCACACTCATGTGTTCTCACATACACTCACACAACTCACACTCACACTCGTTCATACACACTCACATACACACACACTCACATATGCACACTTATACACCCACACACATACTCATAGACAGATGTACACTCGAACATACTCATACACCCACACCACACTCATACTTACACTCACATCCACACACACTCATAGTCACACATACACACTCATACTCATACTGACAGTCACTCACTGATACTCATACACTGATGTACACTCACATACTCATACTCATAAACACATCCACACACACTCATATTCATATATACACTCACATACACACACACTCATACTAATACACACACCCACTCATACACTCATATACTCATGTACACACACACTGATACTCATACACTCACACCCACACGCTCATACACTCACAGTCACGTACACTCACACACTCACTCATACACTTACCGCCACGCAATACACACACATGTACACACACTCATACTCATACACACACCCATGTACACACTCACATACACTCATGTACTCTCACGCTTATACTCACACGCCCACACACTCACGCTCACACTTACATTCATACACTTACACTCACACTCACACTGATGTATACACACTCGTACTTATACTCAAAACCACACACACTCATACTCACACTCACATACACACATACTCATACACAACCACACACACTCACAGACACTCATGTATACTCACTCATACTAATACATTCTCCCACACACTCACACTTATACACACTCACACCCACATACACTCACACCCACACTCACACTCATACACTCATGTACACACACACATTTTCTCACAATCTCTCAAATTCTTTTTTATTTTAGAATGTGGTATTTATCAAAACTATGTATAAGTTTAACAAATTACAGTAACTCCATTATCCCAGCAACCATTTTCATTTGTATTGGCCTTCAGTCCTTATTCGCCGCTCACAGGGCTCCACACTGCAGCCAGCGGCAGCTCAGTGTAGTTCCTTAGGCCACACTGTTCAATGCCACCCTAAGAGTGGCTCCAAATTTTAAGTCCAGAAGACAAACGCAGAAACCCAACAAGATATATATTTACAAATACTGTGTAGAGAACAGCAAAGTATTTCAACAGTTTTGTCTAAAATGCTTTCTTTCATGCATCATGTAGAGGCTGCAGAAAGGGGAACAGCTGACAGTCTCTGGATCACAGAAAGGGGAACTTGAGCAAAAAATAAACAAACAAAAACTTTGCTAGGCCAGGCGCAGTGGCTCAGGCCTGTAATCCCAACACTTTGGGAGGCAGAGGAAGGCGGATCGCTTGAGCCTAGGAGTTCCAGACCAGCCTGGGCAAAATGCTGAAATTCCGTTCCTACCAAAAAAAAAAAAAATTAACCAAGTGTGGTGGCATGCACTTGTAGTCCCAGCTACACAGGAGGCTGAGGTGGGAAGATCACCTGAGCCTGGGAGGTCAAGGCTGCAGTGAGCCGTGATTATGCCACTGCACTCCAGTCGGGACAACAGAGTGAAACTCTGTCTCAAAAACAAAAACAAGCAAAAAAAAAAAAGCGTGCTTTCCAAAACCTTCCAGTGACCCCAACATGAGACACATAAGCATCTAAGTATACTTCAAAAGTCTCAGAGTCTCATTTGAGTTGACTTTTAGTCATCAATGTTGGCACCATGCTGCTGGTTTGGGGGAAGTGTGTGTGTGTGTGTGTGTGTGTGTGTGTGTGTGTGTGTGTGTGTGGTGTGTTTTTAATCATCCTTATTATAGTTGAACATGCTGCTGTTTATAAATCGCCAATGCAAACATTGCCATCTTTGGTATTCCTGCAGTTTTCATTTATGAGAAAACCTGCAGAAAGTACTCTGCCCACCAAAGTCAAGTAGCAAGGAAACAGGTGACCGCAGAATCATAAGGCCCCAAGAAAGGCAGCGGGGCATACAGTTACGCTCAGGTGGGCAAAACGCCTGCCTTAACATTATGCAACCCGTTGCCTCTTCCTAGGAGCACTATTTTTTTCTCTTGCTGGTTTTCTGCTTGATAGATGCACTTCAAACTAACTTGTTAAATTAGGCCATGTTCTCTGAGTTTTGTTTCCAATTCACACCAACAAGAATTCTTCCACTGATGTTTTTGAAACGTTATTGGCCATACTGTAATGTTGGGGTTCAGGGGACCCCTCAGTTCCCCTGAGAGGACGTTTCTCTAGGTTCTTGGTCTATCACTCCCCCAAGAATGGGAGAGAGACCATGGCGCAGTGCACTTGTCAAAGTAAATGCCAGACTCTGAAGTGTTTGTAGAAAGTGATTTATTTAGGTAGAGAGAAAGAGAGAAAGGAACAGCTAACTCTCACATTGAGTGAGAGAAAGAAAAGCCGCTCTCACACTGAGAGAGAAGGGTTCCCAGAGGGGGAAAACCAGAGAAGGAAAGCTCCTCTCACACTGAGTGAGAGAATCCAGAAAGATGGAATCCAGGAGATGGAAGCAGCTTCCACACTGAGTGGAAGGGACTAGAGATAGATGGAGTTTAGGAGGGGAAGACAGGCTTCCACTAGAGAGTGTGGAACTCTAGAGGGGACACTCTAGAGGGGAACTCTGGAGTGTGGACTCCAGAGGGGAAAATCCAGGAGAGACAAAGACGTCTTCAACGAGGGTGGAAGGGGATCCAAACATGGAGTCCAAAGGCGTGTGAAAGAAGGGGACTTTTAACCTGGGAGGAAATCCCACCTTCTCTAAGACCCTGGGCCAATGAAAGGAGTTCCTTAAAACTTCTGCTGGAGTGATTGACTTTTTGATTCTTCCTGCACCTGCAAAAATTAGAAGAGCCGTTAAATCTTCCAGATGAAGAGAGATGGGGGCGCGGGGGCGGGGGGCGGGGGAGGGTGTGACACTGAGAAGTTCTTGCCCTTAAAACTACGCCCCCTTGTGGACCCGGAAAGAGGACACATTCCCTCAATATGACCATGACAAACAAAACTATAACTGGAGTGTGGTGGTTCACGTTGATAATCCCAACGCTTTGGGAGGCTGAGGTGGGAGGATCGCTTGAGGCCAGGAGTTTAAGACCAGCCTGGGCAACATGGTGAGATCCTGTCTCTACAAATAAAATATAAAAACCCCACAAATGTGAGGATGCAAGCCAGCTGTCTAGTACTCAGCCCATCATGGATTGCTGGAGCCACTGACTTTTATTTAAAACATTTAATTCTCAAAATTTAAAATTCAAATCTCATAAAATCTCCAGAGTTTCTTGATAAACTGGAAAGGCAGGTGACACTGTTTATAAATCAGCCAGAGCAAATAAGTCGCTGCTTGTTCCCTTCAGATGCCGTGTGTTTCCCAGTTACAGCCAGTCCTTCCTGGGCCTCTGAAGGCATTTCAGTTTTTGACCCTTGAATTAGAGCAAACAGAAGCCAATTATGATAACAATGTTTGTCACCATTAAAAACAAGCTTTTAGACACAGTCACAGCCTCTACAAAAAAAAAAAAAAATTAAGTATTTTTACAAAATGTATGGGTTTTCCAGTTTGATCCACTTACTCTCTTGGCTAATAAGGATGTGAAATGGGCCCCATGTCATTAATAAGAGATATAAATTCATTCTGCTCCAGACCAACTGCTGGGTGGTAATGATATGCAAGCTAGAGGCACACGTGTCAGAAAACCACACAATTTCATGACGACCTGTACACTTTCAGCTGGTAAGTTATGCATATTGTCGATTTAACTAAGACTAAGACCAAGATAATTTTTTGAAGACTCCCACTTTTCTTTAGCACATCAAAAGGCAACAAATGTCATTTTCTCCAGTGTTTACATGTCCAGTTTATTAAAAAGACCAATTCTCCATCTATATGTCAAGCACGAAATGAAAAGCATAAATACAGTCGGGGCTAACTCACCTGGGTGGGGCCCATCCAAGACAGAGTTTGACATTTCCTCGCATGGAAAGTTCCTGCCATCAATGGCACTGCATTGTAATCATCTCAGATACTAAGATTTAAGAGAGATTGAAATATCTGTGAAGAGATGACCTCTCCATCATCTCCACACTTAGCCTCTTTTCCCTTTTCTCCCAAAATAAGACACTTTAAACCGCAAGCACTTAAAATAGCTTTTAGCCTTGCTTTGGTATAAGGTCCAAGGTACCATATGGTTTGGCCCTTGGAAGAAAGCTGAAACATGGGCCTTCATGTTAAAATTCAAGTAGCTGTTTCTAGCACTTTTCTCATATATTATTTAAAACAACAAACTATGAACTTTCTCATGTGACAGTTTCAGGTGATCCCCCTTTGTGAATGAAGGACCACTTCAGAGTTAGGAGAAAATGCCAAGATCCTCATGACCTACAAGACAGCAAGGGTAGATAGAACCCAGAGCCCCTCTCTCCTTTTCCAGCTGGCAAGTGAAGCCTGTGAAATTGACCCAGCAATAAGGCAATGCTTACCAGGTTCTCCAAGGCCACCACAGCCCAAACTCGGAATGAGTCCGGATCAGCTTGACCCCATTTCAGCTCAGACACTGCCCCCACTCAATCTGTATTTACCTTAATCACTACACCCTCACCCTGGACACTGTATCAGGATGTGAGGCAGAAAACCCATTCATACTTCCAAAGGGGCCTGGTCCCAATGTGGATCTCCCAAAGGGTACTTACTTATTTTCCCCACTCTTCAAGATTTTTGCTTAATTTCAGATTTCCAAAATATACCATACATGAAGATTAAAAATGTTAAATCAGTGTGGCTACTCTACTATGCTTGGACAGGGAAAATTAACAGCTGATAAACTGGAAGTACAAATGATGCCAATGTGAATTTTTCTGAGTTTTAATATCATCCAGATAAAAACCAAGAAATGCAGCCTCTACACCTTAGCACTCTCTCAAAGTGACACACCCACTCACATTTGCACACACATTACTCACACGCATACATACTCTCTGACCCTCACATGCACTCACATTCATTCACATGTCCTCTCTTTCTAGCCTCACACTACTCAGCACAAGAATCTACTGGTCCAACAAGACTAGTCTTATTACAATGCCCAAAACTTACTCTGCAAACCAATATTGGCCAGTCTCTGTGTTTTTTGTGAATGAATCCCCCAAATGATTTCATTCATCTTTCAAAGCTCAGCTCCAGTCCAATCTCCCTCATAAAGTCTTCCTCAAATACTATTAATACCTCATCTCTATGAAAGGCATTGTGGCCAGTGGAATGCAGCTCACAAGCAAAACTGGGGACCCATTGCTAGAGCCTGGTGCCTTCCTGTCTGCAGCCTGGAGGCAGCTTTGGCTGGCTCATCGAGTTTCCCAGCCCTTGGCACAGAACAGGCCCTTAGTCAACAATGAAACTTCTCATCGATTCTTAAGAAGCTGTGACTTTATTCCGTAGGTGATGGGAATCCAGTGGACATTTCAAAGAAGATTAACCCTGGGAGCTAAGTGATGAGAACTTATGAACACAAAGAAGGAAACAATAGTCACGGGGGGCTACTAGGTATCACTCTGTCACCCACACTGGAGTGCAGTGGTACAGTCACGGTTCACTGCACCGTCAACCTCCTGGGTTCAAGCTATACTCCCAAGTAGGTAGGACTACAGGCATGTGCCACCACACCCAGCTAGTTTTTCTATTTTTTTGCAGAGACAAGGTTTCCCCATGTTGCCCAGGCTAGTCGTGAATTCCTTGCCTCAAGTAATTCACCAACCTCATCCTCCCCAAGTGCTGGGGTTACAGGCATGAGCCACCATGCTTGGTCTACCATAAACTACTGTTAAGAACAACTTTTCTACTGTACTATTGAATACTAGAACTTATTTCTTCTATCCAGATGTATTTTTGTTCCCCTTAATCAACTTCTCTTCATCCCTACAGTCCCCTTCCCTTCCCAGCATCTGATCACCACCATTCCACTTCCACAAAGATTTTTTTAAGGGGTTGAAAATAAAAGGTGGGAAAAGTTGAGCTCAAATCGGAAAACTGGGGTATCAAACTCAACATTTAACAAAATAGAATTCAAGTTAAAAAGGATCATAGGTTACTGGCAAAAAGAATCATACAGCCAAAAGATATAATCACCTGAATTCAAAACCATATATCCTCAAAATACATGAAGCCAGGGTAAATCAACAGTTGTGAGTGAAGACTTAGTACACCTTTCTCAAACACTAATGGTTCAAGCAGACAAAAATTATA
Source organism: Cebus imitator (assembly GCF_001604975.1). NCBI lineage: Eukaryota > Metazoa > Chordata > Mammalia > Primates > Cebidae > Cebus > Cebus imitator. The sequence continues at coordinate 10,382,934 of NW_016107357.1, forward strand.
AGCAAAGACATAGGGTATGCTTGAACTGTGAGTTATCTACAGGACTCCATCCCTAACAAAAAGAAGATACACATTCTTTTCAGGCACACATAGGATGTTTCTAAAAATTGACTATGTACCTCAACGGTCAATTCTAAGGAATCAGTATATATATGTATATATATATATATATATATATATATATATATATATATCAAGTAAGTATCTTTTTGAAATACCATATCCAACTGACCCTTAAACAACATGGGAGTTAGGAACACTGACCCCCTTTTCAGTCAAAAATCCACGTATAACTTTTGACTCCCTCCAAAAACTTTACTAATAGCCCACTGTTGACAGGAACGTCACTGATAACACAAATAGTTGATTAGCACATATTGTGTATGTTATAATATATAATATACTGTAGTCTTACAATAAAGTAAGCTAGAGCAAAGAAAATGTTATTAAGAGGATCCTAAGAAAGAGAAAATGCACTTCCTATTGGTTAAGCGGAGGCGGACCATTATTATCGAAGTCCTCATCCTCACTGTCTTCTCATTGAGTAGCTGGGGAGGTGGAAGAAGAGGAGGGATTGGTCTTGCTGTCTCAGGGTTGGCTGAGGCAGAAGAAAACTCCAGTATAAGTGGACCCATGCAATTCAAACCTATGTTGTTTAAGGGTCGACTGTATCTGGAAACCAATACTAACAAATTTATTTATATTAAACTAAAAGAAAATTATAAAATCACAATGAAAACACTGCCTAGCAAAACCTGGGGTGTGAGGCCCAGATGGTTTCATAGGTAATGTCTACCAAAACATTTCTTAATACACTGTTAAAGTCAGTTAGATTGTGTAGCATATTAGCTATCCCTTGAAAATTTGGTGGACATTACCAAAAATTCCAAGGGAAAGCTAATATGCTACACAATCTAACTGAGTCTAATAGTATATTAAGAAACATTACAACCAAATAGTATTCAGCTCAGGAAGGCAAGAATGGTTCCATGGGAAGCATTTGTCAATGTAGTTTTTAACATTGCTAGGATAAGGGAGAACAATCTTATGATTATCTCAATTTCTACAGAAGAGACACTGTAAAGTTGAATAAGGATTTATTAAGGTGGGGAAATCTCTTAACAAATTGAAGAAATTAAAAACAGAAAGGAAATTCCTTAACTTAGAAAAGATTATACACCAGAAAACTTAGAGCAAATACTCTGCTAAGGGAAAAATTTGATTCTCACTCCCTGTAAGTGTGAAAGCAAGACCATGCTCTCCCGTGCAGGACTGCCCTTTAGCATAGTTCTCAAGGGTTCAGCCAACAGTGCAAGAATTTTTTTTTTTAAACAGCAGAAGAGTGAGAAGGGAAAATATTAAAAGGTCATAATTTGCAGACTATAGGATCATCTATAATAAAAAACCAAAAGGAGTTTATAAAGATCATCGAAGACTAGAAAAACTTATCAAAACTCATTTATAGCATTTCCCTTTACCATCAAAAGTCAGCAAAAGAATAATAAGATGATGATTCACAATAGTGACAAAAATTATATTGTATATAGGAATTAAATTAAAGAATACTTAAGACAGAGGCTGGGTGCAGTGGCTCACACCTGTAATCCCAGCACTTTGGGAGACCAAGGCGGGCAGATCATTTGTGGCCAAGAGTTCAAGACCAGCCTGGTCAACATGATGAAATCCAGTGTCTACTAAAAATACAAAATTAGCCAGCCATGGTGATGTATTAGCTGGCTAATAATACAAAATTCACCAGCTAATACATTAGCCAGCTAATACATGCTAATTTTGTAATAATACAAAATTAGCCAGCTAATACATATATTCCTGTAGTCCCAGCTACTCAGGAGGTTGAGGCGGGAAAATCACTTGAACCCAGGAGGCAGAAGTTGCAGTTAGCCAAGACAAGCCACTGCATTTCAGCCTGGACAACAGAGGGAAACACCATCTCAAAAAANAAAAAAAAAAAAGCCGGGCACAGTGGCTCACGCCTGTAATCCTGGCACTTTGGGAGACTGAGGCGGGTAGATTGCCTGAGATCAGGAGTTCGAGATGAGCCTGGGCAAAACGGTGAAACCCCGACTCTATTAAAATACAAAAAATTAGCTGGGCATGGTGCCGTGCATCTGTAGCCCCAGCTACTTGGGAGGCTGAGGCAGGGGAATCGTTTGAACCTGGGAGGCAGAGTTAGCAGTGAGCCGAGATCACACCACTGCACTCCAGCCTGGGTGACAGAGCAAGACAAATTTAAACTCTTTTAAAGGACATTTTTTTAAAGATCTGAAAAAAGGGACATTTCATGCTTTCAGCTGGATTCGTGTAATATTATAAAGATATCTATTCTTCCTCAAACTGATGTATAAATTTAACGCTACACCAATCAAAATCAATGCCACAATGCCAGGCTGCTTTAGGAATTTGATATACTCATTCTAAAATGTATATGGGGGAATAATGTCCATGCATAGCTAACTATTTTGAAAAACAAGAGCAGGGAAAGACTTGACCTGCTAGATACTAACACTTTCCCTAAAGCCACACTAATTAACAGCATGACGATGGTGCAGTGGCAGCAGCCGCAGTACTGAGCTCAGACACAGGCCCAGGTGTGTTTGGGGCTATGATAAAGGCAGCTCTACAATCACTGAGGGAAGAACAGACTGTCTAGGATGGGGCTGGGAAAACTCACTTGCCACGTGGCAAAAAATAACAGCAGATGTCAAAGCCATGTATAATAGTGGAATCAAGATGGGATCTCACCCAAATTTGGAAGGCTGCATTACAAGTTTAATAGAAGATGATGTAGGAGAATACCTTTGTGCCTTAGGAGTGAAGAGGAACAACTTAAAAATAATCCCCCAAACAGAATAATGAAATAGAAATTAAATATTGATTAATAGCATTGGAACTTAGTAGTTCTTTTCAACCAAGAACCCCAGGACAGAGTTAATATTTTGCACTTATTTAACAAACACTCATATATACTATGTGTGAAGCACTGTTCTGGGTGCTTTAAAATACTGACTGATTCAATATTCTCAGCAACCCCATGAGGTGGGTACCATAAGGTGCTGAGATGCGGAGAGGTTAATCTGCCCAGGGTCCTATAGGTAATAGGGACAGCCAGAATTCAAACTCGGACCCCGGGGCATCTTCTCCAATGGCTACTGTTGGCTTTTTTTGGCTGACTGGTGAGTAGGCAGAATGAAAGAGAATTTGTAGAGAAATGTGGGTATTGAAGGGTTAGAAAGTCCAGCTATTTTTAAATCCCAAGCAGTAGGAGATAAGATTTCCTACAAGTTGGGATTTAAAATACTTTTAGCGACAAAGGCCCAGTAAACTTCTCAGCTGAATGAAATAACTCAATGCTCCACCAATGATCAGATTAAGGAACTGGTTTTCCTAATAATTTTCTTTTTTAAACTCAAAGTAGTCTCATCAAGTTGACAAAGAGCCACGAGGATGAAGGAAAAAAACAGATCAGGCCTGATAATTACATCTCGGAAAATATTCTGGGTGTGGCTACTGATACCACTACAGGAACAATAGCAAGAGATTCTTCCAGAAGGCAGAATCATGGCTGTAATAGTTTTAAGATATGACTCTAAATTTCCTTCTAACAAAAAGTCATTGAATGGCTTTTAAGATTAGGACTAAAAGGCTTCCTTCTCCTTCTCTTAGATCACTCAGTCTGGGAAGCTAGTTGCTATCTCATGGGAACACTTAGGCAGTTCCATGGACAGGTTCATATGGGGAGCACCTGGACTTCCTGCCAACAGCCAGACAGTTGCTGAGCCTCCAACCCACAGCCATGTGAGGGAGCCATCTTAGAGGCAGATCCTCCAGCTGCGACCACACCACTGCTCTCCAGCCCAGGCGTCAAACAAAAAACAAAAACAAACAAACAAACAAAAAACAACTTGACCATTGCCCCTGAAGGATATAACTGATTTAATTTATACTATTAATGATTATGAGTGCCTTTTTTTCAGGAATAAAACTTGCTGTAAGCAAACAACTGCCTCCATTAGTGTTAGGCTTCTTAGCTCCAAAATTAGGTTGTAAAGTCACTGAGCCCAGGGACAGTGTCTTATATTCCATGTCCACAGCATCAAGTCTAGGGCTGGGCACATAGCTGATGAAATAACATGAGGCATCCAGGTGCCCAAGTATGTCATCTGTCATTCAAAAAATATTCAGTGATATCTTAGGTCAGACTCCCAGGAAACAGACACTTAGGATGGAGGTTTGCCTGCAGAAAGCTTACTGGGGATCAACACCAGCAGAGGACGAGAAAGAAGCAAGGGTGGCAGAGGAAGGAGTTCAGCTTTGATGCAGCCACAGCAAAGGCCACAAATGTCTCCAAAAGAAGCCCTGGAGCTAAGATGGCCATTTAGAGGCTTCCTGTCCCACCTATTGGCCAGGGGATATTTATCGCCCATTGACCAGCCAATGAATGTGGGCTGTCCCCAGGAAGAGGAGGGGGCCTTAAGTGAGGCTCATGACCACTGAGGGCAATTCCTAGCAAGAGCTTCAGTTGAAAGCCTTGAGCTGGCGCTGTCAGCAACACAGAGTTCCATTAGCTGTGGGAATCAATGCTCAGTCCTAAAGGAGGTTGCTGCATAGCATACCACAGAATCCACTAGAATCCCATCTAGGCATCAGGCCCTATATAATACTTGGTAGGTTGAATCATATGAAATTGCTCGTGCTCAACTGGTTTTACCACCAAAATAGGCAATTGTATATGATTTGATCTAATAACACTGCTAAAGTCCACTATATCTTACAGAATACTTACATACAAATCACTGTATTTTACCCTCACATCAACCATGTAAGATAGGTGTTCTTATCAATAGTTCTTTATACCTGAGAAACCTAAGGCCCAAAGAGGCTTTGTCCAGTCCTACATCTGGTAATTTGGGAGCCTGTTTTAGACACCGATTCTGACTTCAAATCCAATGGCCTTTCCTCACATAATAATACATGAAGAAAACAAAGTCTGTGGCCTTGAATTTCTTTCTCTCATAAATTTTACTGCCACGTGACCTCAAAATGTGAAAATAACAGACAAGCCAAGCATGCATCATATCACCCTTTTTCATAGTTCTGACCAGACCCTCTCAGCCAAAGAAGATTTCATTCCCAGCTGGAAATGCTGTCCTGGGGCAGGAATGCAGAGTGTCTCTCATTGGAATTGCCCATGAGATAAATGCACCCTCCACTCCGCTATCTGTAGAGTCTGCAGTGCTCTTACCACCTCTGTCATGCCCAGGGGAGGCACATTTCCCTGGGGAGGAAAAGAGCCTTCAAACTGCAAAAGTCTGGATTGCAGCTGCTTTGAGAGGTGAATATATACATAACTTCCAATGGCTAAGCAAATGAGCAAACTGCTCCTGGTCCTGGTCTTTCTCAGCTCCTGGTCTAACAGACTGTGTCCGTCCTGCAGCGACACTAGAAAAACCGCAACAGGTGGAGCAGGATTCTTCGGGAAACCCAAGTGGAAAATGCATGAGCTGCACTGTTCATCACAGGTGTTCTCAACTGCCCCAGGACTGCACAACAACCCTGGGGTACACACAACAACCCCCATCTGGGTAAAGCAGAAAGCATACAAGGGTTTTCGGAATCAGTTGGTTGCTAGAGGCTGGATAAAACATTGTTCTGGGGTGCACTGTCTCCTCCACAACGATGAAAAGCAGTTTTACCCATGCCAGTAGCTTGGGGTTGGGTCTCAGAGGCCAACAACGAATAAGCTTTTGCCTCCATGATGTCGTTGCTTCTGATGTGGAATCTCATTGGCTGAAAGGCTTGTCACTCACTCACCCATGCTTTACAGGGATGGAATTTTGTGAAGTCCAATGTCTTCTCTCCTAATGCGAGGCTCCCTGAATCCCTGGTTGAATTTGGCTGCCGTTTTTCTCTCCTACAGCTCAGTTTTGAATTAAACACACAGCTTGTGGCTATCTTGGGCTTTCATGCATTTTATTTTTATCAGCATAAAAGCCCTCAATTAGCAGTTGTTCAAAAACAGTAAATATTTTCTGGACATTAATGCTGCATAACTTTCAGAATCCTGCTGTTGTTTTTATTATTCCTATTTTGTCCGTGGGAAAGGAGACCCTGGAGCAGAAAAATTTCCCAGTCACAGTGATTCTAGGGTGAGAACTCTGAGCTTCAGGATATGGATTTTAAAAGCAGAAAGGAAAAAAAAAGGATCCATACAGGTCTAAGTTGTGGCTCTTTCAGTATCATCTGTGCTGCTGATCCAAGGACTCCCATTTCATGTTCTGCATTAACTCTGTGGCCTGCTCCCCCACCCAGGCCTGTGCACCTGCTGGGGGCCAGTGTGCAGGACAGTACTGTAGGAGAAGTGTGCTTTAGGGCCAGTTGCATGATCTCGAGCAAGTTAGTATGCCTGTGTGAACTCCAGCTTCCACACTGTAAAATGAGCCTAACAGGATCTCCCTGGCAGAGCAGTTGCCAGGACTAGAGGAGGTCACTTGCCCGTGTCCCCAGCACAAAGTTGGTGCTCAGTAAACAAAGGAACAAAACAGTGCTCACAGAATCAGCCCACATCAGAGTCAGCTCAGAAATGGGAAAGCCTGCCCAGGGTGAAGGAGAAATGAAGTCGAGTGCAGCCCTGGCTCCACTGCTCCATACTCACCGTCCGTCAGTGCTCAGGGGGCTGAAATGTGCAAACACAGCACTTCACAGGCTGAGGGAGTACAAACTCTAAGGACAAAGTGACACCACGTCACACTCAGCCTCTGAAGCTCAGCTGAAAATTCTAGAATGTTATCTTTAATACAGTCATCTGGATGCTACCAAGGAGTTTCCATAAGGTCCCCAAGTGCTATAATTAGTCATGCTTTGCTGCAAGGCTGTTTCCAATTTACAGCACTGCTCACACTCAAGCATGCCCTAGCGTTTGGCACGTGTGTATTTGAGTAACTTCAGCCTCTATAAATGTGTCTCTAAGAGGTTTACTACTTGAGAAGCTTAACTCCTTGCTCAGAGTTGACACAGAGATACTGGCAACCAGCTCAGGGGTTCTCCTCCATGTGAGAGCTGTCCTGAGCACACGAGCTCTGTCACAGCCACCACCAAGCAATGAAATTTTGCCTCTTTTTTTTTCCGCAAATGAGGACTCTGATATTTGGAGACTTTCTGAAGACAACACAAATGCTCAGTGCTGGAACTGCGATTTCAGCTTGGGCCTGTCTGGCTTCTTTTCTGCTATATTACCTCAAATTCAGAGATGGAGTGATAATTGCCCCTTGACGCTATCAACCAGGCTCCCTGGAGAGCACAAATCCCATTTCCAAGCCAGGCTGGGACTGGCTGGAGAGCCACTCAGGGCTCCCCCACTTTGCAGCAATTATGGGTAAACCACGAATTGCAAACAGTTCCCCTTCCATGCTTCTGGCCCTGCCCCTGACATGTGGGTGGTGGCCATGTGCCAACCCGAGGGCCAGCTGGGCGAGCTGCAGTAGCTGGTGTGTCCCCTGGCCTCTGCATCAGCAGCAGGAGGGGGCCCTTTAGATGGTCTGAACCAAGTGTCCCCTCCGTCCTCCTTATCAACTTTGGCTGAATTTTTCCAAGGTCCTCACTCACCTCAGCCCCCAACCCTGAGCCTCCGCTCCTCCTGGCAGGCTCCTGCTGTGCCCAATGTGCTCAGACCCTTCACGGAGCCCTGAGCCTGGCTCTGAAGTCCGTGACTCAGAAGGTAGGTGGACAGCCTTCCTTGAGAAGGAAAGCCTTCCTCAGCACTCTGGTTGATGTAAGTGCCCACCAGGCCCTCCACCTTGATGAGCTGAAGAAGGAAGCCAGGGAGATGCTTCCTGCACCAAGGCATGGGGCATGAGAGGCTCTCGCAGGGCAGGCCCGGCCACAGTGCAGACTTCTCACAGCGCATCTGCCCCCATGTTCTCCGGACCCTGAGCAGCTCTCACCTGAACCATTGCCAGGAACGGCCAAGGATTATCATCTCAAACAACCAACCTTCACCCCTTCACTGAGCATCAGCCACTTACCAAAGCTGCCTAGGATGTACACCGACCTTCAGCTGGCCCTTTAACCTGAATTTAAGAGAACATGTAGGCCAAGGCAGGAGAATCATTTGACGCCAGGACTTCGAGACCAGCCTGGGCAACATAGCAAGACTCTCATCTCTACAAAAAATTTAGAATATTAGCCAGGCCTGGTGGCACGTGCCTATAGTGCCAGCTACTCAGGAGGCTGAGGCAGGAGAATCACTTGAGTCCAGGAGTTGAAGATGACAGATAGCTATGATTGTGCCACTACACTCCAGCCTGGGTAACAGAGCAAGCCCCTGTCTCTAAAAGAGCGAGAGTGAGAGAAAGAGAGACAGGGAGCATGCAAATCACTAATCGCCTCCCATGGGAGCTCTGCAGCACACCAGGTGAGCTTCCAGGGCAGACTGGTTGAGTGAGCAGCAAATGTCCTCAGACGTTTGGCCGTGGCCCTGCTCCTCCCTCTGGGCAGACATTAGTTTCTGCTGCAGAGAAGAACAACACACAGTGCAAGGTCACTTCATGTTACGGCTTCTCCCAGGACAGAATGTGGCACACTGGGTGCCACAGAAGAACAATCTTTCCCTCCCATCAGTGACAGCATGAATATCAGACATTGATCTTGCCCTCTCCTTGACCAGGTTAATTCAATTCTGTTCTCAATGTTAGCTCCACCTCAGCCTCTGGAAGGAACTTTACTGGGGACTGTTGGATGCAGCCAGCAGGCAATGGAGGTGCCAACAATCTAGGTCATAACTTTTTTCCTGTGAACGTGCTGCAGTACTTCTTTCCTGGTCAGACTCTTGCTAAAACCACAAGAAATCACTGCCACCTTCAGCATACTGGAATGTGAATGGCACTCTTGTAAAGCCATTTTGCTGAATTCTATACAGTTCTACACCCAATAATTTTAATTCATTACACTCTCAATTCCCCAGCAGCAGAGGCAGCACACACTTGCCCTGTGCCAATGCCATGCTGATGGTTGCCCATTGACAATGCGAATTAAGGATGAACCCCAAGCATCTAAAGATTCTACTCTGTCATCTACAAGTTCTTCCTAAAGAGTTTTCCTTAAACGAGAAAGACTTCAAACACTTTCCAAATCTCTTGATTGTGGCCCAAAGATAAACACAATTCAGGAAGCTGAGGTGGGAAGATTGCTTGAAGTCGGGAGTTTGAGGCTGCAGTGAGCTATAATTGCGCCACTGCACTCCAGCCTGGGCAACAGAGCAAGACCCTACCTCTAAAAAAGAAAAAAAGAAAAGAAAATTAAGTAAAGAAAAGAGCTCTGACTTTCATTCTCACCTCTAATTGGAAACAACAAACAAAGTTTCTATAATGAGTCTGGGTCATTTCCCGTCCTTGTGATGCATAGGTCTAGCGAGGAACATGTTGAGCAGGATAGCTTATCAGACCTAACTCCCTTGTCCCCAGCTCTCTTATCTGACGGAAGCACCCTGCCTAAAGTTGGACATGGTGAAGTCACCAAGTCTAGATATTATCTAGACACAGGGAGTTCTAAGTAATTTATTTCTTTAACAAACATTTACCTAACACTTACTAAGTTCCAGGTCTCATCTAAGCACTTTACATGTGCTAGTTCCTTGAGCCTCAAAGACTCTTATTAGGTAGATTCCATCATTGTCTTCATTTAAAAAATAATGGATCTCCTCTCACCACTCCTTTTCAGTATCATATTAGAAGTCCTCATTAATGCAATAAGAAAATAAAAGGAAATAAAAGGTATAAGAATAAGAAGAAATAAAACTGGTTTTGCTTGCAGATGGCATGATTGTCTATGTAGAAAATCTGAAAGAACAAGAACACAAAAATCTGAAACTAAAAAGTAACTATAGCAAGGTTGCAAGATACAAGATTAATATACAAAAGTCAATTGCTTTCCTATGTCTCAGCAATTAACAAGTGGAATTTGTATTAAAATCATGATACTATTTATAGTAGTGTGAAGCAAGTTTGCTGTGAAAGGGTTATTTGCCCAAGTCCAGTGAGACAGAACACTCACGCACTGTTACAAGTTACACAATCAGGTCTATTACTCACAGACAGGCAGTAAAAGACAACAGAAGCCTAGGATTCATGACGAGCCAGTCCCCCGAGGCTCAGAAAAGCTGCCCAGGGTGGATGGAGACTCAACTGCACTTGGCCGCACTTGCACCACAGCCAAGGGACCCCAGAAGGCAGCTTACCTTGGGCTTTATACCTTCAGAGGAACACGACATGCTAGGCTAGAGCACTGAAGGCCATACTGCTCTTAGGGGGAACAGGAACGAAGCTGGCTGTTCCAATCAGCTCCTCCTTATCTCGGCTTGGTGCACTCCCAGCATGTTCTATAGTTATTCTTGAGAACGCCAAACAAGAAAGGGGGAAGAACTGGGTCACTCTGAGTCCACCTGAAAAACTTTCTGGCAGTTCCCTCCCAAATGTAATACTTAGGAACAAATCTAACAATATATGTGCAAGATCTGTCTGAGGAAAACTACAAAAACAAAAAATGGAAAAGTGAGGCAAAGAGAGGTTGAGCCACTTGCCTAAGTTCACAAAGCTTCTATCGGGGCAGGGGTGGGTCAGTAAGATTTGAAACTGTGGAGCCTGACTCTGATATCCATGCTTATAACCCCACGCCACGCGGCCTTGCTGGTGAGGTTTATGGGCGCTTATGCTGTCAATGAAACAAAAAAGTCAAGCTTTTAAAGAATTAAAGTTAGTTTTATTATATTTAGACGTATTGCTGAGAACTACAGACCACGGCCTATCGGACTGGCCTGACAGACGGCTCCAGTACAATATTTCAGTCCACTGCTTATATACAATGGTGGGGGTTCAGTACATGCAAAATTGCATCAGATTTGCTCAGAAGTTACGTCGAAGCAGAATCATATCAAAGTCTGGATATAAGAGTACATCTGGTTACAAATTACAGAAGCATAACTACTGGCCCCGTCACTCCTTATATGGAGGAAAAGGCGAGGACTATGGTCATTTATCTTTTAAGGAATGTAGTGATTCAAGCAAAAGGTGTGGGGAACTGTGTGCTGTATCCTGTTTTGTCTTTAAAGAATCTTTTCAGAGAACTGAACCTCCACAGAGCCAGCGGCTTTGAGTAATTCTGCTGGCAAGCAAAAACTAGTAAACATGGCTTCTTACGTTTGCTACTTTGCATCAAAGTGACCAAGGCGCCAAGGTCTTAGACTCTACCCTGCTCTCCAGTGATTCTAAGCAATCAGGTTTGAGAGCTGGGAAGGACATCTGGATTGGTTCATCAAGCTCAGCACTCCTATTTAATTAATGAGGATGCTGAGGCCTTTAGAAAGGAACTTCCCTGAGGTCACTACATAAGCCACAGACCCAGTTTAGATCCTAGAAAGAGCATATATGCTTCCAGAACACGTGGAACACTTATGAAACCCTTTTACCCGTGAAGGTGGGCTTGGCTATAGTGCCCTGACCACCTGCTCTGGAACCTCAACACAACAAGAGTCTACTTCTTGGGTTGGGCACGGTGGCTCACGCCTGTAATCCCAGCAGTTTGGGAGGCCGAGGTGGGCAGATCACTTGAGGTCAGGACTTCAAGACTAGCCTGGTCAACATGGGGAAACCCCATCTCTACTAAAAATACAATAATTAGCTGGCGTGGTGATGGGCACCTGTAATCCCAGTTACTTGAGAGGCTGAGGCAGGAGAATTGCTTGAACCTGGGAGGCAGAGGTTGCAGTGAGCCGAGATCATGCCATTGCACTCCCGCCTGGGTGACAGAGCAAGACTCCATTTAAAAAAATAAATAAATACTTCTTGATCAAGTGTAATCCAAGTCCAGTGTAGGCAGAGTGCAGAGAGGCGCTCCTCCACATAGGGTACAGGCTGGGTTCCGCTGTCCTCCACCATCTCACCACATCGTTCCTGTTGCTCCAGATGAAGGGATGGAGGTAGGAATGAGTTCAACCCTATAGGTTCTCTGCACACATCCAATTGGCCAAAGCCCAGTCACATGGTCCCACCTTACTGCAAGGGAGGCTGGGAAATGTAGACTAGGAAAAGTAAACTAAAATGAGAATTGGCAAACACATAACAGTCTACCTTTTATATACATTATCTCATTAAACCTTTATAGCACTGTAGGGGAGCATTATCTCCATTTGCATAGTTAAGAAAACTGAAGCTAAGGATAATTAAGTAAACTGCCCCAGCTTCGCCATATTTGTGGATAGTGGAGTCACAAATAAATTGAAGTCTTGGGGCTGGGTGCGGTGGCTCATACCTGTAATTCCAGCAATTTGGAAGGCCAAGGCAGGTGGATCACTTGCGGCCAGGAGTTCCAGTCCAGCCTGGCCAACATGGTGAAACGCTGTCTCTACTGAAAATACAAAAATTAGCTGGGCATGGTGGTGGGCACCTGTAATCCCAGCTACTCAGGAGGCTGAGGCAGGAGAATCACTTGAACCCCGGGGGCAAAAGTTGCAGTGAGCCAAGATCACAATACTGCACTCCAGCCTGGGTGACAGAACAAGACTCCATCTCAGTCAATCAATCAATCAATTTGAAGTCTTTAAGTCTCCATAACTCTCTGTTCTTTGTGCTACACCAAATGGGCTCTATATGGATTTCTCAACTCCTATCTTACTGTTCTTTTCCCTACTCCATTCTACTATGTAAGAGTAAAGATAGACATATATAGCCTTCCCAGCTGTTGCTATTCTCTCAAATCCTATAAGTGAGAGTATAAATTAGCAAAATGTCTTTGGAGAAAAGCTTGTTAATATATATGAAAATTATAAAAGTGCATATTTTTGAACTAGCAATTATATTTCAAGGAATTTCTCCCACAGATAAATTTTCAAAAATGTAAAATGACATTTTGCATAAAAATATTGATTGAAGTATTGTTTGCAATAGTAAAATAACTGAAAAATAAAGCCAAAAGTCTGAAAAGAGGAGATTCCTAAAATAAATGCTGAAACATCCATTTAGTAAAATACAATAAAAACAATGCCCCATTAAAAAAAAATGTGAGCTATCTCTGCATGCCAACAAGGAAAATGTATGACGCATGTGCATAAGTGGAAAAAGCAATCACATATCTGAGGTTATCTCATTTGTGCCAAAAAAGAAAGAAGGAAGTATATGCGTATATATGCATAGAAAGTATTTGAAAGCATTCCCAAGAAAGCATTAAAAAATAGACCATCCTGAAGAGTAGCATCAGGAGAAATTCTTACTAACTTTTTTTTTAAGACAGGATCTCACTCTGTCACCCAGACTGGAGCATGGTGGTGCGATCATGGCTCACTGCAGCCTTGTCCTCAGGGGCTCAAGTGATTGTCTCACCTCAGCTTCCCAAGAAGTTAAGACCACAGGTGTATGCCACCATGCCCAGTTAATTTTTTTTTTAAGTAGACATGAAGTGTCACTATGTTTCCCAGGCTGCTCTTGAACTCCTGAGCCCAAGCAGTCTTCCCACTTTGGCCTCCCAAAGTGCTGAGATTACAGGTATGAGCCACTGCACCCAGCCACTTAATAACTTTTGACTATTAATGTTTATAATAAGCACAAATTACTTCTGTAAATGAAAGCACTGTTTTAAACATATGCTATTATGGCCAGCTCTGTAACTGCTTGCAATATTTTGATTAAACCTGATGTCTGACTGTCTTGTAGGTATAATCTGAATATATATAAATTAAATATATAATTTAAATACATATAATTAAATTCACTATTGGAATGAACTTTCCATGTGAGCTTTCTACTTTTCACAATTCCTAAATTAAATAGAATCTCCTTCGCCAGGTATAAATGGGATCCCAGGGCAGGTCTTAGGCAGTGTCAACCAGCACTGCTCATTTGGGCATTTTAGAGTCTGGCCTACCTCAGAGGAAGGAGAAACTGACTAGCCTGACTTGGAGCTGCTGCTGAGTGGCTCCTGAGTCCCATCAGGGATTTGAGACTACCTCTCAGTCCTTGGAGTGTTAAACTGGATGTACAGATGTGTGCTATGACGGGAGAGCTTGGTGAGCTGGAGACATGAAGGCAGGAATCTGTGGAGATGAATGATTTTTGAGTGGATGTCACAGGGAATTGTCCTTGCCTCCACACCCCCATCCTGATGGACTTTGCCAGGTTTGGGCTAGAGGAGGGAAGTTGAGAAAAAGGATAGGAAGAGAAACCCTTTGGGACAAGCCTCCAAGAAAAGATAAAGGCAGATACCTGGGCTGTGTCTGGGGACCATCGAGTCTGGGGACCATCGCGTCTAGACCCCTGGGGTGCTGGTTAGCCTGAGGACGCAGGCCCTGGCCCCTCAGATCTCCTCAATCAGAAGCTGTGTGAGTGGGAGACAAGCTTTGCATGTTAACAGGCACCCCAGATGAGGCTGATGGCTCTGAAACATGCTTCAGCGGAACAGCAGGCAAGTAGTACCTTCAGATAGTGCCATCTGTGAGCTAATCGTTGCAATATGGGCAGGAGGAGGGCATTTCCTCGCCATTTCAATGTGGCTCCACCACAAATAGAGTGTCTTGCTTTGCCATTGGCAGACCACCCTCGAGTTAGATGAATTCACCAGGAGAACTCACAAGACCCAGTAGACAGCTGTGCTCAGGGCTGAGATTTATTACAGCAAAAGGGTAGCAAGCACAATCAGCAAAAGGAAGAGGTCAAGGGGAAGTTCAAGAGAGAATCAGGCACAAGATTCCAAGGGTCCTCACCTAGGGGAGTCATTCCCCCAGCAAGGAGTTGTGACAACACATTCAAGATGCAGCCCAACAGGGAAGCCCATTAAAGACTCAATACCCTGCCGAGCAGGGTGGCTCACACCAGTAATCCCAGCACTTTGGGTGGCTAAGGCAGGAAGATCGTTTGAGCCCTGGAGTTCAAGACCAACCTGAGCAACATGGCGAAATCCTATCTCCTGTCTCTGCAAAAAAAAACACAAAAATTAACTGGGGGTGGTGGAGTACAACTCGAGTCCCAGCTACTCCAGAGGCTGAGCAGGGAGGATCCTTTGAGCCTGGGAGGTCAAGGCTGCAATAAGACAAGACTGGCCACAGCGCTTGAGACTGGGCAACAGAACAAGGTCCCATCTCAAAAAAAAAGATTCAGAACCCTGAGTGTTTATTGGGGTTTGGTCACACAGCATCTCTGCCTGGCAAATATCCAAATTCCAGAATCTCAGAAGAAAAGAGATGCTCAGCATCAGTTGTTCTGTTTGTATAATTTAGGAACAGTGAGTCACCCTTATCAGTCAGTTAACGGTGGTACCCCTCCCAAAATCTGTTTCCAGACACCAGCCATAGGCCAACCTTGCAAGCAGGCCTTTCTAAAGAAAGCAGTTTCAGGTCGCCTGTGTTAGCTCTGTTCTTTCTGCTCACTGGTCAAAACAATTACACAAGAGAAAGAAATGAGAGCTATAAAAGGATACACAAAATCACCATTATAGTGGAAAGCTGAACAGCATGGGGGTCAGGGGGACCCAGCCCAGTGCAGGTAAGAATCTGAGTATAACTTTTGACTCCTCTAAAACTTAACTTCCAACAGCCTACTGTTGACCAGAAGCCTTAGCAATAGCATAAACAGCCAAGTAACACATATTTTGTATGTTATATGTATTAGATACTGTATTTTTACAATAAAGTAAGCTAAAGAAAAGAAAAATGTTATTAAGAAAGTCATAAGGAAGAGAAAATATATTTGCTATTCATTAAGTGGAGGTGGATAGTCATCAAGTTCCTCATCCTCATGGTCTTCAAGTTGTGGAGGCTGAGGAGGAAGAGGAAGAGGAGCAGGTGGTCTTGCAGAAGAAAATCCAAGTATAGTGGACTCAAGCAGTTCAAACTTAGGTTGTTCAAGGGTCAACTGTATTTTCAGGCAATTTGGTTGTTTACCTGAAAAAAATAAGAGAATCAACTGAAATTGATTAAATTAAATTTACTGTGCATATCAAATACATTTAAAATAAATTCTTAAAGGCCGGGCACAGTGGCTCATGCCTATAATCCCAGCACTTTGGGAGGCTGAGGCGGGCAGATCACTTGAAGTCAGGAGTTCGAGACCAGCCTGGCCAACATGGTAAAACCGCGTCTCTCCCAAAAACATAAAAAATTAGCCGGGTGTGGTGGTGCATGCCTGTAATACCAGCTACTCAGGACGCTGAGGCAGGAGAGTCACTTGAACCCAGGAGGCAAAGGTTGCGGTGAGCTGAGATGGTGCCACTCTACTTCAGGCTGGGTGGCAGAGCAAGACTCCATTTCCAAAAAAATATGTATATATATTCTTAGAACAAATGGTTTATAACCCCATCCCAGGTTCTGAAATGCGGAAGGTCCCAGCTGGTGTAACTTTGAATCAAGTTAGAAGTTTTCTTGTTACATGGGCCTGGACATCCTGATGACCTCATTGAGATGAAGTTTCGTGATTAAAAGTCAACAAAGGACCTTTGATTCTCCAAGAGAAACTAAAGAAGCTGTGAGGCCCACGCAGGCACAATCAGCAGAGGCAGTTTTTAAAGCTAGAGAGGCCCATTCCTCAGCCCTTCACCCATGCCATCCTTCCTTCAGAGGCCTGTGAAGGGCTCCAGTGATGTGCTCATGTGTCCCCCTATGTTATGGAAAATTTGCAAAAATTGTAGATTTTAACTGCAATCTGTGAGGACTACTCACTCTTATTTTGACTTTAACTTCCTCGCACTTCCCATCTTGCCTAGTGGCATTGCAGCAGTGGTCACAGGACCAGTTTCTGCACCACTGTGGTCAGCAGTAGGAATGGGCAGTAAGGCATTCCTGGGAGCCACCCCAGACCAGGACAGCCAGCAGCAACTGACTGCACAGAAGTGACTGCAAACCACTGAATTCAAATTGAATGAGTCCCCAGCTCTCATCAGGGTCCTAAAATGCACTATTCAAAGCCTGCAACTTGACTAAACATTTTTTTAATGTCTCTAAAATGTATTTTCACAGACAGAAATGAGAAACCTGAACACAAATAAAAAGCAAAATGTTTATTCAAAATCGTCTTAAATCTTAAATATACCATTATGACTGTAATTGAAAGATGTTTTGGAACATAATTACATATTCCCCATTTGGACACATATAAAAGGGATTTTCTTTGCTCATCTTTAAGCTTATTTGTTAAGAAAGTAAGAGAAAACCCATATACAAAATTAATGGATTATGAAACAAAAGCAACAATTAGAAGCAAACAAATCGATGAAAATTATTTCTTTATCAAAAAGGAAATTGTAACTAAAAGAAATTTCAGGCTGGGCACGGAGGTTCATGTCTGTAATCTCAGGACTTTGGGAGGCCAAGGGGGACGGATCATGAGGTCAGGAGATGGAGACCATCCTGACTAACACGGTGAAAACCCATCTCTACTAAAAAATACAAAAAAGAAAAATTAGCCGGGCATGGTGGCATACATTTGTAGTCCCAGCTACTCAGGAGACTGAGGCAGGAGAATCACTTGAACCCAGGAGGCAGAGGTTGCAGTGGGCTGAGATCACACCACTGCACTCCAGCCTGGGCGACAGACTCCATTAAAAAAAAAAGAAAAGAGAGAGAGAAAGAAAGAGAGAGAGAAATTTGAGACTATACGAAAAGCAATAATTCATTAAATAAGAAGAAATAGCTCTCCAGAAGAAGTAATGGATTATAATTATTAGGCTCTTGTGTTATTTTATAATTCAATTGGTTAAAAAAAAAAAAAAGAAAAGAAAAATGCATCACTGAATTCACTGGAAAAATATTTAAATTTTGTGCTGATTTGACACAAAATAATGGCATTGGCATAAATAACATAAAACTCCTAACACATCATACAACTAGAGAGACATCAGTGACAAATTGGCGAATAAGTTCTGCCAAAATAAAATGTAGTTAACATAGTCACTGCACAAGACAAAAAAAACTTGAACTGACCAGTATAAGGAATTTACTGCTTGAATAAACATTAAAAGAGAAAAAAAATAATTTTTAATTATTCAAATGCTCACCCAGTGTTCTTATTTCACAAATAAGAATTTCAGTAAGGTGACTGCTTTTAAAATTAATATGGAGAAATAATTAATTCAATAGCTTTCAATAAATACAAATCACAGTTAGAAGATTAAACAGTAATTCCCAATAGAAAAAAGAAAAACTACTTAGAAATAAACTCAACAAGAAACTATTAAGATCTATATGAAATAAAAACTTTAAAATGTTACTACTGGGGCCAGGCGCAGTGGCTCACGCCTGTAATTCCAGAACTCTGGGAGGCCGAGGTGGGCCGATCACCTCAAGTCAGGAGTTCAGAACCAGCCTGGCCAACAGGGTGAAATCCTGTGTCTACTAAAAATACAAAAATTAGCCAGGTGTGATGGGGGGCGCCTGTAATCACAGCTACTCAGGAGGCTGAGGCAGAAGAATCACTTGAACCCAGCAGACGGAGGTTGCAGTGAGCCAAGATCACGGCCATTGCACTCCATCTTGGGTGACAGAGCGAGACCCCATCTCAAAAAAAAAAAAAAGGTAGTTACCACTGGGCACATTAAAAAAATCCTGAGCAAATAATAAGGCATAACATATTAATGGAGTGGGAAATCGGAAACACCATAAATGTCATTTCTCCCTAACTCACTCCATAAGTAAATACCCCATAAATAAACTATCCCAATAAAATAATGAGATTTTTAAACTAGATAAGCTGATCCTAAAATTCATATGTAGACATACACAAGCAAAGTAATCAGGAAACTTCTGAAAAAGAACAGTAATAATGGGTCATCCTGGACAAACATTTGACATTTCACAACTAATCGTTGAAATGGTATTGATGAGAAATAGACAGATAAGTGGGACAGAATAAAAAGCCCATAAACACAAGCATAAGTGATAATTTAGTATATGAAAAGGACAGCCCTTCAAATCAGTGCATAAAAGATGGTGTTAGAACAATTGGATAACCATCTGCGGGGGAAATGAAGTTGAATTCACACCTCACATCTTATACCAGGATACATTTAACATGGATTTAAATTTTTAATATAAAAAATTAAATCAAAAGTGTTAGAATGCTTATGGGCTATTTTTTAAATAATCTTGGTATTTAAACAAATCTAAGCACAAAACACAGCAGAAGCCACAAATAAAAAGACTGATCCAATCAACTACATTTTTAAGTTTGTAGGGCAAACCAATATAAATAAATCTAAAAGACAAATGACAAACTAGAAAATACATTTGCAAGTCACGTCACTAGCAGAGAGCTAATTTGGACTAATATACAAAAAATAAAGTAAGAAAAAAAAAAAACTCTAACTCAATAGGACAAATAGGAATGTGTGTCCAACATTGGACACATCCACCCGAGGCCCATCTGGCAGTTACTGAAATGTGTCACAGGGGCAAGCAACCAAAGAGAAATAATCATCAGAAAGCAACAGAAACACAAGTGTTTCATCCCTAATGAAATAGTCTTCCCAAGGCTATTTATACTGCTCCATCTTCAAAAAGTCGCCAGGTACTGGATGACTTCATCTATTTACCTTGATTGAGCACAGGGTCCAAGTCCTGCTTGTGGCAGTGGCTGTGGTCCCTGTCCCACACTCACCCTGGAGACAGCCGTGTTCCTGCCTGCGGCCAGGTCTGCCCACCCCCCTCCACTCCACACTCACCTAGGGGAGGAAGGGGCCAGGGAGGCCTGCCATTTCCGTCAAGACAAACTCCCACCCAGGGTCACAGCAGCAGGTAGCTAGTTTAAATTGTGGTATTTACAACCAAATGAAAGAGGGAAGGAGTCAAGTGGAGATCACTGGAAAGTAAACACTGCAAAACCTCCAAAACCAGAAGCCTGGAGGCACATTTTCTTTGGGAATAGGCCAACTATTTGTTCCTTTGGTGAGTGTGGGGTTTATTTAACTAGAAAAAGAAAGCCTGATTTAATTGTGTGCATGCACATGTGTGTACATTTACACACAGAAGGGGGTGGTAACAGGGCTCCTCCAGCTAGTCAGAGTTTCTGCTCTGTTTTGTCAGAAAACAGGCCAACACTGTGAAGTCAAAGTCAATTACTGAACATGGGTGTGTTCTTCCTCTTTATTTGCATTTCTGGAAAGGAAGAGGAGAACGGGCATAAATAACCAGTTAAACGTCTGCTCTGACCTGGTAGGCACGAGGCCAATGGATGTTTAAAGCAACAGCCCTCTCTCTGTAAGAAACACATTTTTATTGCAGCCCAGTACACACACACACACACATGCATACACATATTTACACAGAGAGTTCATGAAAATGATGGTAATTATTACTACATGTGAAGCACTCTGATATTTTCTATTTTATTTCTTATGTCTATTTTTTTTTTAATTTTTTAGAGACAGGTTTTTGCTCCATCTCGCAGAATAGTATGCAGTGGTGTGATCATAGCTCACTGCAAACTCAAACTCCTGGGCTCAAGCGATCCTCCTGTGTCAGCCTCCCAAGTAGGCAGGACTACCTGTGTGCGCTGTGTTCCACTACACTCAATTAAATTTTATTTTTTATCTTTTTTTTTTTTTTTTTTTTTTGTAGATACAGAGATCACTATATTATCCAGGCTGGTCTCAAGATCCTCCCACCTCAGCCTCCCAAAGTGCTGGGGTTACAGGCATGTACCACCATGCCCAGCCTGTATCTTTTTTTTTTCTAATTGAGACGAAGTCTTGCTCGGTCACCCAGGCTGGAGTGCTGTGGCACAATCTCAGCTCACTGCAATCTCTGCCTCCTGGGTTCAAGCAGTTCTCCCAGTCAGCATCCCAAGTAGCTGGCATTACAGGCACACACCACCATGCCTGGCTAATTTTTTGTATTTTTAGTGGAAAAGGGGTTTTGCCTTATCGGCCAGGCTATTCTCGAACTGCTGACCACAAGGGATCCATCCCCTCAGCTTCTCAAAGTGCTGGGATTAAAGGTGTGAGCCAACACGCTCAACTAAATTTTTTAATTGTGGTCTAACATATCATAATAAAGTTCACGAATCCCAAATGTAGAGCTTGATGGTTTTTTAAGGGCTCTTTATTTTATAACCACTTTATTAAGACATGATTTATGTATTAGAAAATTTACCCATTTAAAGTGTACACAGCTCAGTAGATTTTTGTACATTGCCAGAGTTGTACAATTATCACAATCTAATTTAGAACATTTTCATCACCCCATAATGAAATGTTATACTCATTATCTATTCTAAATTTTTTAAAATGTCAGTCATAATGAAATGAAATCTACTTGATTCATGGGTCAGAACTGAGAACTGTAAAATCAGTGCAGCTGTTTCACTGAAGTGTCTCATTTATTCCTCACTAGACCTCAAAAGCAGGTGTTAACTATACCCAGGTCACAGTACCGAGAGGCAGAGAGATACATAACGTGTCCAGGGTCACACACTCATAAGTGACAGAACTGAAAGTCCAAGCCAGTCCTCCAGGCGCCCTTTGGAGTTCTTCCAGTGGCATTGAGACAGCAAGAGCCACTGTCTGTCCCCAGAAGAGTGAATGCGTAGTCACAAAAGCAGGCCCCACACATATCCTCACACTGCTGGGAGCCACTGCCTGTGGTCAGCAGGGTGATCTCAGTGCGCAAAACTGGTTGCAATCAGAAATGCTGCCAGACGACCTGTGCTCAGAGCTCAGCAATGAAATTCATAAGTGGGCTGAGCTGAGGTGACGCTCAGCACAGCAGGATTCGGAAGATGACTTTGAGAAGCAAACTCATAACAAAAGGCCTTCAAGAGTAATGCTGCCTCGAATTCTTTAAACGTGGAACAGATGACCACATTTCAGACGCTACAAACCATCGCAAGGATACATGGATATTTTTATAGCATTAAACTATTGTTATCAAGTGAAACTTACAGCAATTTCAATGACATGCATCCAAAATTCCTACAGAACAATTGTACAGCATGCTGTAGTGAAGTGCAGATGAAAAGTTCACGTCTTCTCTCATATCCCAACCCCTCAAGTGGTGGAAAGGGGTGCGTATGCGTGTGTGCAGTGTGTTTGCACATATATGTTCATGTACAGATGGGTATGTTTATGTGTGTATGTAGAGTGTGTTAATGTATATGTGTTTAGTTTGTAAGCACAAGTGTGTCTGCATATATTTGTGTGCATGTGTGTTTGAGCGTGCATATGTTTGTGTATATTTGTGTGCATGCTTGGGTTGTGTTTGTGTAAGTTTGTGTTTGTGTGTGTTTGAGTATATGTGTTTGTGTGTGTTTGAGCATGTGTGCTTGTGTGCGCACGTGTGTGTGCATGTGTTTGTGTGTGTGTGCGTGTGCACGCATGTGTGTGTGTGTGTGTGTGTGTGTGTGTGTGTGTGTTGCAACAGCAGCCGGGGGTTGCAGGGCAGAGGTTTCGGAATGGTGAAGGCGCTGGCCAGCCTTCCACTGCACATGCTATTTAATATGCATATCTGACTCCCACCACTTGGCTTGTTGGGTGGTAGAGGAGAGTAAAGGTCATCAGGAGAAGACAGTATATTAGAAATGAGTGTTTTTCCTTCCAATCTAGCCCTATCCTGTTTCTACATACCCCCAAGTTAAATCAGGTTCCCCTTAGAGATCTGTTTCCTATTCTGTAAGTAGAATGTACGTATTTGTTCAACAAGCATTGCCTGAGCCCCTTCAGCTGGAACAGAGAGCACAAACTGTTTCATTTTCTCCCAGAAACTCCCTATTGGTCAGCATCTAGCATTCTGTCTGAGATGTTCATGAACATACACTACCAATTTGGATGCCGGGGAAGAGCTGGAGTTTGCCCAAGAGCCGTGCCAAAGAACCAGAAACCCTACTCCCAATCTGAACACAGCTGTGACTTGCACTCACGTAAGCTTACATCGCTCTATCGCCCAATCAAAGCCAGGATTGGGGCCCTGTGGAACAGCAGGGGCGGTAGGCGCAGAGCAGTGGAGCAAGCATCTGATGGGGCAAGGTGAGTGCCTCGCCAGAGCTGGGTGTGGCTTTGTCATCTACTATTCTAGGATAGGCTTGACGTGTTTCATGGCCTCCTTCACAGCTACGGGGGCTCCCTCTGTAAGATGCAGTGCAAGGTTAAGGGGTGCGGATTGATCCCAAAACAGAACAGAGCTGGTCTTGACAGAGATTGGACTTCCCTAGAGCACAGGATGTTGACACTGAAAAGCAGTCACAGGGCAGGGGTGCAGTTCAGGGCAGCTGGGCCCAGGTCAGCAGCAGCTCATGACCAGCGTCCTCAGCAGCCTCTGATCCCAGTGACTGCATGACCAATCTCCCCTAGGAAATGGGTTCCTTTGAACTTTTCAAAGGTATGAAGAAGAGCCTCCCTTTTTATGAGTTCTGCTGCAAGCAGAGGAAGTGGCTGTGTGCAGAGAGAGCAATTAGAGGCAAAGGTTGGCAAGGTGCTCTCTGGCCGGGCGTGCTGCAGCCTGCCAGGGACGGACGGGGTGGGGCCAAGGCTCTAGTGCTCTCCTGTGGAATCTGGGCGGGAGAGGGTCTCCTGGACAAAGGCAGGAAGCCACTCCAAGGCATCCCCATTTGGGATAAGTCCACTTTGACCCCGCTAGCCACAGTACTCTGGAAGACAGAGGCTTGGTCCAGCTCCCCATTCATTAGGCGTTGTGAGAAACCTCTAAGCAGCACCAACATCAATTCTGGTGGTGGGACATGGTTAGTTCATTTTTCCCCCAGCAAGGCTGCATCCCCAAGGGCCCTATCACATCCTAAAGCCACATTGCTTTCCTGCAGGGATCTGGCCCGAGATTCACACATGATGTGATACATCCCACCAGGTGGACACCCC
Source organism: Cebus imitator (assembly GCF_001604975.1). Classification (NCBI taxonomy): domain Eukaryota; kingdom Metazoa; phylum Chordata; class Mammalia; order Primates; family Cebidae; genus Cebus; species Cebus imitator. The sequence continues at coordinate 10,406,787 of NW_016107357.1, forward strand.
TTCCAGTTGCCCAGGACTGAGTGTCCTCCTAGGAGGCAGGACTTTCAGGACTAAAGCCCGAGCAAACCAGTCACCCAACCCACATGACCCTTATCCCCCCACAGAGAGACACAGGCCTTCAAAGGAAACAAACTAAGCTACCCCTGTGGACAGAAGGCCTCTAGACCAGCCCTCCAGGTGCAAGACAGACCCAGAAGCATTTGAAGATTAGAGGTATGGAGCCTTCCAGACCTGTCCCCAACCAAACCACTGGTGCCAAGCCAGGCCTGGATGGTCCCCCAAGCCAGACTGAGCTGAGCCTGGGCACTGAGCCCCTTTCTCCTCTAAGCCAGCTGAGGTTGTGTCCCCGTCCCACCGACCCACCCTCTCTGGGGTCCCAGGTCCCTAGAGCAACCCTTCTCCCAGCTGCCCAGCTAGGTGCTTAGGTATGGTGGGTATGTACACCACCCACGGTGATGTCCACATGGCACTGCCAGTTCTGTGCATTGGGCTATAAAGAATACTCTCGTGGAGTTTATTTTTGTGATGTCTCTCAGCCCTGGTCGGGTGGAGTGGGGTAGGGGGTGGGTGCAGTGTGAGCTAATTATGGCTGATTTTGCTCCTGCTGACCAAGAGACTAGATGAGGTTCACAGAGTGCATCTGAAAAGCTGAGGGGAAGTGGAATGGCATTTCCAGTGGCCTTTTCATCCTATGGGTGCCCCAGCCTCCCCTCTGGGTATCCCAGCCCTATGCAAACAGAGGCTTCCTCGTACCTGCAGGCATTGGTCTCAGGCCTGGGAAATGAAGAGCAGGGAGAAAAAGTGAGTCGGCAGGGAGAAGAAAAGGTGGTGGATGGGTAAGGAGAATGACGAGAGGGGGCCCCCGAAGTCGCCTTAGTGCCCCGAGTAATGATGCTTCCCATTTCCCAAGTACCCCAGCGGCTAAGAGCTCTGCATCTATCAGCCACACGCTGACTCCCCAACATCTCTAGGGGCCAGGCTGGGTTGTGCCCCGTTTTTAAGTAAAAAGAAGCTGCCTCAGGGAAGTTGAGCAATATGCCCACAGTAACACAGCTGTCAGTCCCACCACAGGGAGATGTGACTGCAAAGCTCTCAGCAGCAATAAGATACAGGTTTCTGT
>NW_016107357.1:10408495-10425180 GCF_001604975.1 Cebus imitator
CACCATGTTGACCAGGATGGTCTCGATCTCTTGACCTCGTGATCCACCCGCCTCGGCCTCCCACAGTGCTGGGATTACAGGCTTGAGCCACCGCGCCCGGCAGCTTTCTATCTTTTAAACTTCTGTTTGCAGAAGTACACGGTGAATCTCCATGCCAAGGAAGCTTTCTATTCTCCTAAGCTGAAAGATCTGCAGGCACTGAGCTCATTAACAGAAGCACCTGGAGAGTCAGAAACCCTCGCCTGAAAGCTGGGAACGGCTGACGCGCGCCCCCTGCCGGCTGTTCTGAAAACAATCAAATAACGTGGGGCTGGCGGCCTGGATAGGGACGCTTCACAAAGAAACGAGAAAACGGCGGCCATGCTGAGACTGTGCTGGGCTTGGAATACGCAGTTCTGGAGACCAGAGAGAAAAGACAGGAGCAATTCAAAACGGCCGGTTCCCTAAAGGAATGTTTGAGAGAGTGGTTCTGAAATACAAATGGTCTTTCAGCTTGAAAATGTGCAATGGCTGGTAGATTCGCAGAGCCTGAATTCAGAACACAAAGAAAAGGCGAGAAATGAGATGTCATCCTTGACTAAAAATAGAAACAATCACAAAAGCCATACATAGACAGACATATAGAAGATGTTGACGAAAACAATATTTGAGTGCTTATTAGGGGCCAAGCACCATTCTAAGAGCTTTACCTTTATTATCTCATCTGATCGTCATAATGATCCTATGAAATAATATTAATTTATCAGATGTGGAAAGTAGGGCATACAGATGTAAAGCAACTTGTGCAAGGCCAAACAGCTAGAAAATAGCAGAGCTGGGATAGATACAGCAAACAAAAGGCAGGTGGAAAATGGATTACAGGTTGCTCTTATCCGAGGTGTTTGCCGCCAGTGCAGTGGCGTGTGACTGTAACCCCAACTCCTTGAGAGGCTGAGCTCAGGAGTTTGAATCCAGCCTGGGCAACACAGCTAGACCCCCCGACCCCGCCCATCTCTAAAAAACAAACAAACAAAAAAATGCCAGGCATCGTGGCTCACACCTGTTATCCCAACGCTTTAGAAGGCCAAGGTGGGAAGATCACTTGAGCCCCAGAGTTCAAGACTGGCTTGGACAACATAGCAAGATCTCCCCAACCCACATATCTAAAAAAATTTTTTTAAAAATTAGCCAGGCATGGTGGTGCACCTGCAGCCCCAGCTACGCAGGAGACTGAGGCAGGAGGATCACTTGACCCCAGGAAGTTGAGGCTGCAGTGACCATGCCACTGCATTCAGTCTTGGTGACTGAGTGAGACCCTGTCTCAAAAATAAATAAATAAATATGCTTGGGACCAGAAATATTTCTAATTTGAGATTTTTTTAAATATATGAGATATATTCCAAAGTCAAAATTTTTAAAAAGATATGTAATGAGGTATGTTGAAGATGGAACCCAAGTCTAAAGACAAAATTTGTTTATGCTTTACATATTAATTCTTATAAACACAGCCTCCAGGTAATTTTATACAATATTTTAATAACGTTGTGCCTGGCTGAGCACGGTGGTTCATGCCTGTAATCCCAGCACATGGCTGGGCACGGTGGTTCATGCCTGTAATCCCAGCACTTTGGGAGGCCAAGGCAGGTGATCATGAGATCGAGAGATCGAGACCATTCTGGCCAACATGATGAAACCCCATCTCTACTAAAAATACAAAAATTAGCTGGGCATGGTAGCACACACCTGTAATCCCAGCCACTGGGGAGGCTGAGGCAGGAGAATAGCTTGAACCAGGGAGTCAGAGGTTACTGTGAGCAAAGATCATGCCACTGTACTCCAGTCTGGCAACAGAGGGAGACTCTGTCTTAATAAATAAATAAATAAAAATAATGTTGTGCCTGACGTAAAGTCTTGAATACTTTTTGACTGTGATTTGTCACATGATGTTAAGTGCGGAATTCGCTACTTGTGGCATGATATTGCTGATCAGAAAGCTTTGGATTTTAAAGCATTTTTGATTTTGGATTTTCGGATTAGGGACACTCCACCTGCCTATACTGCGGGAACAAATATGCTGCCTTCGGCGTGTGGGAAGTGATGTGGTTTCCAGGAGTGATGAGGTATTTGAGCTGCCTGTTGCTCCTTTTTTATTCCCATTCCCCTTGGAATCAAAACAAACAAACCAGCCAAGCATTTGTAAGGCTGATGGCTGAGGTTGTTGTGTCTGGCCACAGTGAAGAAGCCCAGCCAACTCCCACTCCCAGAGCAGAAATTTCTGACCCCTGCACCATGAAAAAACATCACCTCACCTCCTGAGCTGAGTAGCCACAGAGACAAAGAGGGTAAGGAAGGGAAAGAACCTTAGGCTTGGGGCTATTTCTTATACTTGTGGTTTTTAAAAGGAACTGTCATTCCTAGGCAGGCAAGAATGCAAATTGGCCAAGGTACAAAGACACCTGAATCCTGTGCTCAGACCCCAGGAGCCGCTGGCAGGTCCTATTTCCCACTTCGTTTTCTGCTGTAAGATGCCATTGTCACCGCTTGCCTAACAGAAGTGGGTGAGTGAAGGGGCAACGTTCCCTACTGCTGACCTCGGTGTGGCTCTAGTTCCTCCATGCCTGCTGGAGTATGGAGCTGAAGAGATGGACGGAAATCACTGTGCGGCTTTTGGAGTCGATGGCGGGTGTTCCTGCATTATGGAGGGGTTCTGAAGACTCCTTGGACCCCAAGTTTCCACCCCAGTTAGAGGGAGGAATTGATAAACCAGGGGTGGCTGCAGGGAGTAAGTTTCAACCTCAACACTGAAAATCGGCCTGGGGATCTTGGCAGGGCTTTAGCCCTCACATCTGCCTTCGGATGAGGGACTTCCAGCTGACCTTCTGACAGTGTCCCCCAGTATTATGCAAGGGCAGAGTTAAGCTTTTGGCAGCAGGCAGGAGCACAGAAGTGCCAGGGACATTCTGTTAACAAAGCACAAAGGGGAGAAGGAAGGAACACGCCATTCTTGTCCACTGCGCAGACTGAGCTCCATTGTGTTGATCTGACATGACAGGATCTGTTTCATTAAAAATTCCCTCATCACCACCACTGTCAAAGTCAAATCCTTCCCAAGGCCAGAACCCAAGCCCCACTATGGAGCAAGGATTCTGCAGCTCTCCAGTCTGTGGATGTAGCCTAAAGCTCCAGCGAAAACCGAACCGCCTGGATCCGCAAGCTGTGGGGAGGGCAGGCCATTTGGCCATAACCCATCCACTCGAGGAATCGCTCCTTTCCACTTGCCTGGGCAGAGTGGGAAGGAGCGCCTCCAGAAACCAGCGGGAGGAAGTCTGCGGGGCTCCACTGTGCCGGTGATTTATGGAAGCCTTTCAGGGCCAGAATGACACCATCCACCTACTTCCTGCTAATTCATATTCTCAGAGCTTTAAATCATGGTGACAGCCCCTCCAGGTGCTCTGATCAGTCGAGGGCTTCCAGGACCCCGCGGGCCAGAGCACCCCACAGCGGCACTGCAGGTTACACCCCCACCCGCCCCAAACACATCCCAGCTCCTGCTGCTCTCGGGGCCTCAGCTCAATCAGATAATCCACGGAGAAATGACCTTCTTTTCACTGATTTAGAAGCTCTCTCAACTGAAAAAATTACAGAAGTTAGAAAAAATAATTGACATTATGACTCACCCCACCTCCTTCTATTGCTAAGCTGCAAAGTAAACACCTACTACTGTAAACAGAATTAACCCTAAATCACTAAGATCTTTTGTTTAACAAATTCTGACACCACTGCAATCTTGCTGGGCTGGAGGAATTTTCTGATCGCCCAAAGCATCTTGAGTGCCCATTATTTCCAACCCACCTTTAAATGTGGGACCAAACCTTTGAAGTATACTGCCTCTTGCAAAAAAAAAAAAAAGAAAGAAAACCACACACACTAAAAAGCTTGATTATTTCTGAGGAACACCACAGTAGCTCACTCTCCATATGGTAGCTATAGTCAAAAGCACAAAAAACAAAGCAGGCAGAAGCAGAAATTAGGCAGGAAATAAAGCCCAAGCTGGTGAGAATTTGGAGAAAGGCTTTCCCAAGCAATGTGACAAGGAAAAGGGAAACTTGAGGATGATTTTTTTTTCTGAGATCAGAGCCATACTCCACGGCCAAAGTTAAGGGGAGCCCTGCAATTGTCAGGCAGCCAGTAAGCATTTATCATGTTTCCAGTACACGCCTGCCCTTGTATTTGGAATTACAGGTCACCTCTGAATTTACCTAGGCTCTTCTAGAAAAAGAGATCCATCCTTACAAATTTAAATTATCCAGATTGCTATGTGGCTTTTCCTGTCCTGCTTCTTGTGACATAAGGGATTCTGTCTTTGAAACAAGGAGGCCAGAGATGTACTGTGATCTATAAATTCAACTCAGGATCAGACAAGAAACTCAGGATCCTGGGATCTTGGCCAGGACATGCCCTAACTTGCTTCATGTACAATGCGCTGTCATGTCACTGTTCTCTCGAAAACTCCAGACAGGAAGTAAGGGTTGTGATTGATTTCAAAGCGCACAGCAGGGAATCACGCTGCCTGGAAAGCAGGCCACAGGCATTGCCTCCCAGGGAGTTTGGTTTGGAGTTTTTTTTTTTTTTAATTGCTTTTTAGGTTTTGGGGTACATGTGAAGAACATGCAAGATTGTTGCATAGGTACACACATGGCAGTGTGATTTGCTGCCTTCCTCCCCATCACTTATATCTGGCATTTCTCCCCATGCTATCTCTCCCCAGCTCCCCACCCCCTGCCGTCCCTCCCGTATTCCCCCCCATCCCCCACAACCCCGACAGACCCATTCTAATATGACCAAAGCAGTAGCTGGGTAGGGGGCACTCTAAAAAGGAGGTATCTGATTAGGACTATGTAAATTTAAATTCTACTTTCACTTGGGAAAGTATGCATTTAAATCATTGACAGCTCCAAAATTCTAATGATTCTGTGAGCCATTGGAATTAGTAAGAGACTCATCAAACCAAGAATAATTAAATGACCAGCTGTGGGCTGTGTGGGACTTCAGACAAAGCAGAGGTCTGTATAAGGAGGCACGGGCTTGGGGCAGGGCTGATGTTGGACAGGAAAATGCACCAGCACCAGCAAAGACACCACTGCCAGGGGATGCTGTGAGCCAAGATGCAAAGCAGAAATGAAGCCAGTAGGTTTCCCAGGACAGCGTGATCAGAGTGATTAACCCAGTGGCGAGGAAAATTTGTTTGAGGGAGTGATAGAAGGTAAGGTAAGCTCAGATCATCAAGAGCCTAGGCACTGTGGGGATAAATAAATGAGAAATCCAGATTGTATAATAACTCTTTTACAAAGATTACTCTGGAATCAAAGTAAAGGAAGGACAGGAGTGAAGAAAGAGGAAAGGCAGAGAAAGCTCCTGCTCGGCCTGCAGCATCACCCAGGTAAAAGGCCTGCAGAGCTGGAGGCAGATAAGAGGGGGTAATGGGAGAGACACCTCGACATCCAAAAGGTTGAGATTCAGTGTCTGGGTGATGATGGCAGACAGAAGGAAGGGTGAAGAGGATGTGGATGGTGTGAGCCTCTGTGTGTCCAACTAGCAGCTTCCATGGCTGCCACCCTGGTCATATCCAAAGTCTGCCTTCAAATCAGAGTCCAATTCCCACAAGTGATGCAGGATGTCTTGCTCCTTAGTTCAGCTAAATCTGGGTTCTTATCTCACAACCAGGAAAAATTAGGCACATGGACACATTGAAAGGTGAGGAGGGCAAAATTTATTAAGCAAAAGGAAAGCTCTCAACAAAAAGAGGGGTCCTGCATGCAGGTTTTCCACCTCACAAATTGAGTGCCTGGCCACCACACATGAGTTGAAGAGGCCAGGCATTAATTCCTGATGGCTTCACCCCTTCTTCCAGTGCACATGTGGGCTCTTAGCCTGGGCCGCTCCACATTAATTTCTCTCCCTTACTGCGCATGCGTTAAGGGACAGAATTTTTCACCGTGGGTATGTTTAGGTAAGCCCACTGTGCAAAATGTCCTGGGCAGGTAAGAGGTTCTCCAGGGACCCTTCCCTATTTGCCTAGGCATCTGACTGTCTCCTGCCTCTAACACAAGTAGACAGGCCTCTGAGACTAAGCCACTGAACAGCTGGGGAAAATGGGGCCTCTCTGGTGGCTTTTTCTTTAGGATAAGTTTCAAATCCTCTAACAGAGAGTCACAAGAATCATGGCTTAAACAAGATAGATGTCTATTGCTCTGTCTCCTAACTGTTCAGACAAATAGTAAGTCAAGGCTGGAATGGCAGCTGCAGAGGATCTAAGACCCTGGTTCCTCTTTTCCAGTTGCTCTGCCATCTCTACAGTGCTGCCCTTGTTGGCATTCTTCAAACTGGCTTCCCCACCCCCAGAATGTTCTAGGCAGCAGGATGGAGGATGGGATCGAAAAAGATCACACCTCTTGCTGTGAAGGATATGACCTAGAAACTACATACAATAATTTCACCCACACTCTTTTGGCCAGAACTGAGTATGTCATGACACCAAGAGACAGGGGCATCTAGGAAATAGAGTCTTGACCCTAGGCCACCCGAATGCAAATCCTATCACTACAAACGAAGGAATGGATGGATATTGGGGCTCCACCTGGCAGTAACTGCCACCCGTAGCACCTCACCTAAAACAATACATCACATCATTTTTAAGTAGTGTACAAAGAATGGCCCAAGAAAATTGTGGTATTGAAAAACCATCTTTGCAAAAATTATAACAGTGAGAAAATTATGACAGTGAAAGAGATCTGATCTAACCAATCCCCATCTTGCCTTTACCCTCCAAATTGCCTTTGGTCATTCCTAGGCTTGGGCCAAGCTAACTTTGGGAGTTATAAACTTTAGTTTATAGTTTAAGTGATAATAGTCCTTCCCCAAAACTAAACTGCCTTTGTAAAAGGAATAAAGGACCACCAAGTTAGAAGGATGAGAGAAGCCTGAATTCTGCTAAGATGTAGGTGTAAACAATTACCAGCCATTATTCTGCAGATCACAAGATTTGCAACTTCCCCAATTACTCCTGCAGATAACATCACTCTTGTAAAACCTAAGCTTGGTCTTTGGAGGTGTCCTTTCAGGATTTTATATTTCTGGTGACCAGATGATGGGACCTCGACTCAGCCCAGCCAGTCCTGTGGACCCACCCAGAAGCAGACTCAGTGCACGAGGACCATTTTCCACACCCTTATGATTGCATCCCCAACCAATCAGCCACATCGGTTCCCCTTGCCCCCTGCCAGCCAAACAACCCTTGAAAAGCCCTGGCCTCTGAATTTTCCAGAAGGTCGACTTGAGTAATAACTTAATCTCCCACACAGTGTGGCAGCCTCATGTCAATTAAACTCTTTCTTTATTGCAATGCCACGATGTCAAAAATTGGTTTTATCTGTGCAGTGGGCAGGAAGAACCCATCAGGTGATTACAATATCATTATCAGAAACAAGAGGAATGGGGAGGGGAGCCAGCAACTGAAATTGGATTATTCATTTCAGATTGTTTAATGGACCTCTGAAGGGACACTGGCTCGGAGAGCTGGCACTTTAGCTCAAGGGAGAAGTCAGATTTGGAAACCAAGGTGGCAGTCATGCTGGGAGAGACCAGGAACGTCCTCCAATGGTGAGAGGATGTGCCTTATCTGGGACTGTCACAGTACTGTGGATACATTCTGAAACCGTCTCCCCAGAGACACCATACATCCTGCTCTCCAGTAGTATTCCTTGTTCTAAATGACACTAATGACCTTGGGGGAAAACGTGTTCCTGTTTCCTATTGAGTCTCTATTTGAAGACTTTATTGGCAATGACTCCTCTTCACTAGGCAAGCTGGCACCTTCTTGATGCCAGTCCGTTTTAGCAAATATGTACACACTGGTAGGGGGTAGTGGGACAAAGACAAGAAAAAGAGAAGTGCTGAGAATGTCCAGGTCACCCACTGCAGCATAGGCTGGCAACCTTTTCTCTGGCAGTCGTTATTAAGAGCATTTTCCAGCGTCCTGAGATTTTCATCCCCATTCTTCAGTCACCCATTTCTAAAGAGTTAGCATAATAAGTGGATCCAGGGTTAAATGGACCGGGCACCAGCACCTTAATCTTGGTGGTAGAGGTAGACGTCTGGCTTTTGGGAGTGAAGTTGATTCTAGAGTATAAAGTGCTGCCGATACCCTACTCCAGGGCTGCTTAGTGTGAAAGGAAAGAAATCTTGGGACCCCAAAATCACTAAGTCAAAGGGAAGAGTCAAGGGAACTGCTTGGGGCAAGTCTTCCATTCTACTCCTAAAAGTGATAGCTACTAAGATTAAAAAAAAAAAATAAAGTCTTGATCCGAGGCCACCCAAATGCAAATCCTGTCACTATTAAGGCAGGAATGGATGGATCTTGGGGCTCCACCTGGCAGTAGGTGCTACCCGCAGCACCTCACCTAAAACAATACATCACGTCATTTTCAAGCAACGTACCAAGAACGGCATACATACCTCCCTCACAAGGAATTTCCTTTTGGACAACAGACAGAACTCAAAGTCACCCCTCTGCTCACTGAGAGTGCCTCCTTTGGAGAGGCTAATCAAAACCTCGAAAGAATGCAACCATTTTGTCTCTTACCTGCCTATAACCTGGAAGCCCCCGCCTCACTTCAAGTTGTCCAGCCTTCCCGTACAGAGCCAATGACGGAGTGGGAAGATGACCTTCCCCTGGAGTCTGGACATCCAGCAGCCACACTCCTCGCTGACTGCCCCCAGCCAGACTCCTCACAGTGCTCAGACGTCCCTCCTCTTCTCTTTCTCCGCCGCACCATTCTGCTGTTCGTCTGCTTGTCTCTTCGTCTCCTCGTCTGCTTCTGGAGCCTGGGGTTTGTGGTTTATATGTGTACAAGATGGCCAAAAGGCAAATTTTGGTATGAAAACAGGAATGTCTGTCCTCATTTAGGGTCGCGGGTATCTAGGCTTCAGGGTGGGGCCTTTGCCAGAGAACTGCCCTCTTCTACCCAGTGTTTCCCTGTCTCCTGTCCCTATCACTAGCAGATGCTACCTACTTTTGCGTGTGTGTGTGTGTGTGTGTGCGCGCACGCGTGCGCGTGTGACAGAGTATCACTCTGTCGCCAGGCTGAAGCACAGTGGTGCGATCTCAGCTCATTGCAACCTCCACTTCCCACGTTCAAGCAATCCTCCTGCCTCAGCCTCCCGAGTAGCTGGGGCTACAGGAGTGTGCCACTATGCCCATCTAATTTTCTTTGTATTTTTAGTAGAGACGGGATTTCATCAGGTTGGCCAGGCTCATCTCAAATTCCTGACTGCCTTGGCCTCCCAAAGTGCTAAGATTACAGGCGTGAGCCACTGCACCCAGCCTGCCATATTATTTTAATAGAGCAGGATAGGACAAAACTTAGAAGGTATTAGATACCATTGTCCAGGTTGACGGAGCATTGGTAAGACTCCGTCAAAGAGAAACGCACCACATACACATGAAGAGGGACCATCTGTGGGTGGTATATACAAGGGCAAAATTAATCAGAAAGGGAACATACCCAGAATGTTTCATCAGAAAGTGTTGTGTAAAATCTTGAAAGTAGAATATTTCTATAAAATGTATTATCTATAGATCAGAAAGAGAAGATATAAAAAGACATATTTTTAAAACTAAACAAAATGAAAATGGAAAAGCAACATTAATATTATATGTGGTATCAAATTAGCTTATTAAAATAAATATGAAATCTAAAATCATATTAACTTATTAAAAGAAATAGAAAACCTAACAGAAAGACTAAAAAGAGGATAGAAATACCAAATGTCAGTGAAATTTAAAGCAACTGTAACTGTGATACACTGCTGATCAGAGTATAAATTTTTTGTTGTTGTTTCTTTGAGAAACTATTTGACGTTGTCTACTCACGCTAAACATATACTAATAAGCTAAACGTCTACTCAAGCCAAACCTATACTCTGACCTAATAATCCCACCCATAGGTAAACACTGAAAACAAAATGAATGAGTGTTTCCACGGAAAGACACACACCTGCACATTCACACCAAGTGTATTTACGATAGCCAAAAAACAAAATAAGTATCTGTTAACTGTAGGTAGATATTTTCAATCTCTTGGCTTTAAAAGCCTTCCGTGATTTCTTGTTGTTTTCTGATCAATTTTATTTCCTCTTCCTTTTACCTTTTTTTCACAGTTTCAAACAGGTAAGACTCCTCGGTCTCCACTGGATGTAACAAGGAATATGTAAGTGACCCTGCATATTCAGGCAGCTGGGTCAAAGGATGGACAAACCGTGGGGGTTAGAGAATGAATTGCCCTAGGTGGGTCTCTGCAGGTTTATCTGCCTGGAGCAAGATGCTTGCATTTCAAAGAGCAATAAAACCTGGATTCTTTCTCTTTGGTTTGCCTTAACAATCCAGGGACACCAGTGCTGTGACTTAAAAGAGGAAGCAGCGCAATTCACAAAAGAGTGAATAAACATATACAAATCTCCAAGCTCACCAATACGGACAAAAAAAATACAACACAGCTCGGTAACATTTTTCATTTATCAATCTGGCAGAGTTGAAAAATTTTTTAACAACCAATGTTAGAAAGATACAGCTGAGCCATCTCACACACTGGGGATGGAAGTTATTTTGGAAATAAGTTTTTTTTTTTTTTTTTGAGACGGTGTTTCGCTCTTGTTACCCAGGCTGGAGTGCAACGGCGCGATCTCGGCTCACCGCAACCTCCGCCTCCTGGGTTCAGGCAATTCTCCTGCCTCAGCCTTCCGAGTAGCTGGGACTACAGGCACACGCCACCATGCCCAGCTAATTTTTGTATTTTTAGTAGAGACGGGGTTTCACCGTGTTGACCAGGATGGTCTCGATCTCTTGACCTTGTGATCCACCCGCCTCGGCCTCCCAAAGTGCTGGGATTACAGGCGTGAGCCACCGAGCCCGGCGGAAATAAGTTAAACGCCTTAACTCACACACACCCATTGTTCCTTTTTAGAATTATCTGAAGGAAATACAGTGGACCCATGCAAAGATGGAAATTTCAAGAGGCTCATCAAAGGGTTATTTGTGATAGAAAAACCCAAGAGTCCAACAATAGGACGTTGGATAAATAAGGTATCATATATCTATCCATTTTGAAATGCTGTTAAAAAGTATTTAATGACATGACAAAATGTTTATAACCTATTGTTTAATGAAGAACAAATTATAAACAATATGCAAAGTGTGTGAATATACAGGCAAATACTGTATATGTGCATATGCATATATAGTATCAAAGACAGAATTACAACAAATTTTGTTATAGCTCTCATTGACTTTTATTGGCAACTCATGAATCAGGGCAGCCTCCATTCTACAGAACAGAATGAGAGCTTCCACCAGGCAATGGCAGAACCGTGGGTTTTGTAAGGTGGAAGCAAGGAACAGAACAGTAGGAAAAGGCTGATTGGTTAACATCAGGTTACTTTCAGTTGCTTCTGTAATAATGGTTAAAGCAGAGGGGACTTCCTTATATACTGCTGACTCAGGAAGGCTGGAAATCTCCTGTTTTCAGAAAAACCTGGTCTGTTTTAGAAATCTGTCTGCTTCTTTAGAGTTTTAGTTTGATTATGTGGCATTTAGCATGAGTGACTTCATTTTTATTTGGTCTGGTCTATTGGGGCATAGGTGCAGGAGCTCAGTCCAAGACACTGGCCTCTCATAATTTTTGTTTAATAATAGAAAAACAATGGAAGCCTATATTACCAAACTGTTGGGAATATGGGATATTTAAATTTTCTTCCTTGTGCTTATCTATATTTTCTAAGTTTTCAGAAATAAATACTTGTTAATGCTGTATTAAGAAAAAAATAAACATTATTATATTTAATAACACAAAGGGGCCAACTGAGAACTGTATACAGCTTGGTGGTTGCCCAGGCAGGACACTGTCCCAAGCTGAGCTCCTCCCCAACATCCCTCAGGCCCACAGCCAGCCCTTCCTCCCGAGCCCCCTGTCCTCGGATTCTGAAGCCTTGAAAGCCACAAGTGCAAGTGTTTTGCAGGGCCCTGGAGTCTAGGCACATCCATTTGGTTTCCCAAGTGACCACAAGTTGACTGGTCAATACCTAGGATCTCTTTTCTTTAAATGCTCTATAATGAACATGACTGTACCTTCCGATCATCATCCTTAGAAAACACCATTTTACAAAAGAGAGAAGGGAGTGATTAGCCCCTAAAGAAGGAACCCTGTAGGCCCCCTGTAAGTATTAACTTGTCTCCTATTCCTGGTTTCGAATGGCTTATTGAGATAAGCTCCCAGGCCAAATCAGGGACAGTCCCCTAGACTAGAGGGCCAGCAAACTATGGCCCAAGGCCTTTTTAGAAATAAAGTTTTATTGAAACACAGGCACTCCCGTTTGTTAACTATTGTCTGTGGCTGCTTTTGTGCCACAGTGGCAAATGCGAAGAGGTCACATGACGTGCAAAGCTGATAACGGTTTGGCTCCGTGTCCCCACCCACATCTCATCTCAAGTTGTGATCCTTTAGCGTTAGAGGAAGGAGGTGACTGGATCATGGGAGCGGACTTCCCCCTTGCTGTTCTCGTGATAACATTCTCATTAGACTCGCTTGTTGGAAAGTGTGCAGCACCTCCCCCGCCCCCACTTCCTGCTCTGCCACGTGAAGATGTGCCTGCCTCCCCTTCGCCTTCCACCATAATTATATGGTTCCTGAGGCCTCCCTAGTTATGCCTCCTGTACAGCCCTGCAGAACTGTGAGTCAAGTAAACCTCTTTCCTTCATAAAGTACCAGGTCTCAGGTATGTCTTTACAGCAGCATGAGAACAGACTAATACAAAGGGTAAAAATATATTCTATCTTGCTCTTTACAGACAAAGGTCACCAGCCCCTGCTCTAGACAGTGGAAGGCTGCTGGGACCTGTCTTTTGCCCAGACATAGGCCCCAGTAGTTTCCCCAACGCTCACATCACCAAAGCTGTCTGCTGCTTTTGGAGGAGAGATATGGAGAGGTTAGGAATGTGGGGGAGGGGGACTTACTGGAAAAATGAGTGAGACAGAAATGAAGGCAATTTAAAGTCTTCAGAAAAAGAGAAGGGTAAGATGGCAACGAGAATAAAAAGAAAAGAAAAAGAGAAGGCAACTCAAAAATGCATAAATGTATAAGAATATATCATTAGATACACAAAATTATTCTAACAAAGTTTTAGCTAATACTTAAATCAGAATACATCTATTACAGGCCAACAGGCATAATAAAAATTATAATAACAATAGTAAACCGCCTTGGATTTCCACAGGGCCTTTCTTTTAGTAAGTTCAAAGCCTTTCCTTCTAATCTCTCATCTACTTTTATAAAATTTATGAGAACTGTTCTCATTTAACAGATGAGAAAACAGGTTAAACTATAACAAAATTGGATTTGAGGTTTCTTAACTTCAGGTGACCATATAATTTTTCATCTAATAAACCAGTGCTCCTTCTGTGAGCAAATAGGGGAGGGTGCAATTAATAATTACACTTGGACAACAGGTGTAAGCCAAAACTATCCCAGGCACACATTAATTCTCACTTTAATAACCTGCATTCCAGAGAGAAACTAAAATGAGGAGAGTTCTGGTTATATAATTTTCAGCAAGTCAAATATCCGCGAACTTACTTCTTGGGAGTTTAGAATGTAAAAACAGAGAAATGAGATTGTTGAATAGACACTTCACAAGCCTAGCCTGCTGTGGTGGCATGTGCTTGTAGTCCCAGTCATTTGGTAGGCTGAGGCAAGAGGACTGCTTGAGTTAGGACTCTGAGGTTACAGTGAGCTATGATTGTGCCACTGCACTCCAGCATGGGCGATAGAGCAAGACTCATCTCTAAAAAGAAAAAAAAAAAGAAACTTCACAAGCTCAGAATCCTAGGAAGCAGCTAAACTGTCCACCTCTAGGCCTGGGGCCGCAAAGCTATTAGCCTATCATCGACTTGTCATTAGGGCCAAAGCAGGAAGAGTTCTGAGGAGGAAAGGGAAGGGAGGTGGGAAGAAATATCTGTAGCCAAAGGCACTCTGAAAGCCACAGCAATCCAGGCCTAAATGCAGAGCCCAGGCCCAGACCTCAAAGCCTGTGTTCCATGAAAAGGTAGAACAGTGGAAACTGATTATTCAAATGCTTCTCATGCTTTGGCAGAGAGAGGAAGGAAGGAGACAGGAGGGGAGGGTTATCATCAGCCTTTGTTGGTTATTCATCTTTCTGTCATACAGGAGACACCTCATAAATGTTGGATGAATGATTGATTGAATGTATTTCCCTGAAGCAAACTTAAGCAATGGACTTATTAGCTTCAAATATTGGAATAACATTTGTAGCCACAAACCAAGGTTTCAGAGGACCCCACTACTTGTACTGGTTTCTTCCACTTCCGTCCAGATCCCTCTCCCAAGTCCTGTAAAATCTGGATAACGTAATATGTGTATAATTATATTACAGTGTCAATGCGATGATTCAGAGAGTTAACATATATAGGTTGCTTAGAATAATACCTGCCCTTTTGTTACCATGATGTAAGTGGATATGATGATGACGGTGGTGGTAATAAAGGTGGTGTTTGAGGCAGAGGGGAGGCGGTGACGGGGTAATGAAGGTGGTGAAGGCACGGTTGTGATTGTATTGACAGTGGTAGTGGTGATAAAATCCAAGCACCATAAAACAATTTCAAAAAGTTTAACATACAGGCACTTGGAGTCCCAGAAAGAATAAAAAAGGAAGAATAGGATAAAGCTCAGTAATTCTAGGGGAAGAAAGAGAAATAGGGCAGAGGAAATATCTGAAGACATAGTACTCAAGAATTTTCTAAGATTAAACTAAAACAACAAAACCACAGGTCCTGCTTTAGAAAGCCCTAAGTAGGATCAACACAAAGAAAAACACACCTGAACATTAAAGTCAAAGTGCTGAGAACTTAAAGAGAGATCTTCCAGGCAGCCAGAAAAAAAAGTTAATTATATGGGGTAAAAAGGGATAATAATTACAGTTGACTTATGGACAGAAATCATGGAACCCAGCAGGCGATGGAGAGACAGCTTTATAGGACTGCAAGAAAAAACAGCGACCTGGAATTCTATACCAAGCAAAAATCTCTTTCAAAAATGAATGTAAAATAAAGATTTTTTTTTTTTTTCAAACAAGCAGAAGCTGGGATAATGTATTGCTGGCATGCTCTACAGAAATGTTCAACAAAATTCTTCAGGGAGAAGAAAAATGATACCAAGTAGAATGTGGGATCTCAAAAAGAAGAAAAAAGGAAGAAAAAGAGTGCCAAATGTGCTAAATATATAGGTAAATGTAAAAAAAAAAAGAGAGAGACAATATCGTGTTCTTTCCGATATAATTTTTTGTTACCTAAAGCAGGGATCACAGGACAAATCCTGCCTGCTGCCTTTTTTTGTAAATAAAGATTTTTTGGAACACAGCCCTCACTTATTTCTGTCTTCTCTATGGCTGCTTTTATGTTATAAGAGCAAAGCTAAATAGTTGCAATAGAGACTGTATAGAGTGAAAAATATTTACTATCCAGCTCAAAAAGGTTGCCAACATCTGGTCTAAATGTATTGTGGGGGCTGGGTGTGGTGGCTCATGCCTATAATCCCAACACTTTAGGAGGCCAGGAGAGCTGGATCACCTGAGGTCAGGAGTTCAAGGCCAGCCTGGCCAACATGATGAAACCCCATCTCTACTAAAAATACAAAAATTACCCAGGCGTGCTGGGGCATGCCTGTCATCTCGGCTATTCAGGAGGCTGAGGTAGGAAAACTGCTTGAACCAGGGGGGCGGAGGTTGCAGTGAGCTGAGGTTGCACCACTGTACTCCAGCCTGGGTGACAGTGAGATTCTATCTCAAAGAGAAAAATAAAAAATAAAAGTAAATGTATTGTGGGATTTGTGGTGCATGTAGGTATGTGACAACAGCAGCACAAAGAAGGAAAGGCAGAAATGAAGGCGTCCTGCTGCACAGTGCCCAGGCTATACATGACAGAAGACTGGGGTCAGTTAAAAATGTATATGTAGACCCCAGAGTAACCAATAAAAAATAATAACAGAACAAAGCAGCATAGCTAATAAGCTAAGCGCCGAGATAAAGTATAATTAGAAAAAATGCTCAGTTGGGTGGAGTGGCTCGAGCCTGTAATCCCAGCACTTTCTGTCCTTTAACTAGATCTCAATACATTTAAAATGATTAAGTTCATGCAAAATATGTTTTCTGAGCGCAATAGAATTAAATTAAAAATTAATAGGCCAGACACGGTGGCTCACTCCTGTCATCTCGGTACTTTGGGAGGCCGAGGCGGGTGGACTGCATGAGGCCAAGAGTTTGACATGGCAAAACACTGCCTCTCCTAAAAAAAAAATAGCAAAATTAGCCAGGCGTGATGATGTGTGCCTGGCTAATTTTTATATATACATATATTTTTAGTAGAGATCCTAGCACTTTGGGAGGCTGAGGTGGGTGGATCACTTGAGCCCAGGAGTTTGGGACCTGCCTGGGCAATATGGCAAAACCCCATCCCTACTAAAAATAAAAAACAAAGTACAAAAATTAGCTGAGTGTGGCCGTTTGTGCCTGTAGTCTCTGCTACTCAGAAGGCTGAGGGGGGAGGATCACTTGAACCCTGGAGGCAGAGGTTGCAGTGAGCC
>NW_016107357.1:10425270-10432838 GCF_001604975.1 Cebus imitator
AAAAAAAAAAAAAAAAAAAATTTTGGAAATATCTTAAATGTCCAATAATAGTAGATTGAATGTTTTGATATGTTCAAATAGAATACTATGTAGTGATTAAAAATATCTTTATGGAAAAAAATATTAGCATGGAAAAACATTCACCATAAAATGTTCACATGAAAGTAGATTATGAAACAATACACACACTATATCCCAATAATGTGTGTGTAGACGGCTAAAGAGCATATATTTCTGTTTTAGTCTGTGCTGCTGTAACAAAATGTGACAGACTGGGTAATTTATCAACAATAGAAATGTATTTGTCACAGTTGTGGAGACGGGGAAGCCTAAGATCAAGGCTCCAGCATGTCTGATGTCTGCCTCTCTGATGGCACCTTGTGCTGAGAGAGAAGACAGAGTCTTCACATGATGGAAGAGAAGAGTGGGCTGAACCGGCTCCCTCAAGTCCTTTTATGAGGCACTAATCCAATCACGAAAGCAGAGTCCTCATGATCTAATCACCTCCTAAAGGCCTCACCACTTTCTTAATGCTGTTACACTGGGGATTATCCTGCGATCTGAATTTTGGTTTTGTTTGTTTGAGACAGAGTCTCATTCTGGCACCCAGCCTGGAGTGCAGCAGTGTGATCTCGGCTCACCACAACCTCCGCCTCCTAGGTTCAAGCGATTCTCATGCCTCAGCCTCCTGAGTAGCTGGGATTACAGGCACACACCACCACACCTGGCTAATTTTGTGCATTTTTAATAGCGACGAGGTTTCACCATGTTGGCGAGGCTGGTCCAGAACTCCTGAGCTCAGGAGATCTACACACCTTGGCTTCTCAAGGTGCTAAGATTACAGGCATGAGCCACTGCGCCCAGCTTCAACATGAATTTTGGAAAAGACACAATCATTCAAGCCAAAGCAATATCCTTATGTTAATTCCCGTTATCTCTGAACATGGAATTATGGATAATTATAATTTTCTTCTTTGTGCTTCTCTGTACAATCCAGTTTCCCTCTACAATAAATAGATATTGCTTTCATAATCAATGAAAATAAGTTGTATTCAAGAAAAAAGTTTCTCTTCTTCCCAGTTTGGAATACATTTTATTTAAATTGACATCTACTGCCACAATATGCAGAGGCTCAGAGATTCTGTTTCTTTTTTGTTTAAATGAAACACGTAACTGTTCAGCAAGTGGCTAAGAATAACCTCTCCAGGTGGTGGGAAGAAGTAGGAAGCAGGGAAAGAGAGAAAAGAGCTGCTCAGGGACAGAAGAGGCATGGACAGTGCTGGGAGTGGGGTTCGGAATGCCAGGTTAGCTGCCAAGGTACACAGAGAGAAACACAGAAACAGAGAGAAAAGGAGGGCAGGACAGAGAAAGTGAAGAGGGAGGGAGAGAAAAGAGCATGTGTGAGCTTTCACCAGCAGGCCAGGATAGGTCTGTTTTCCTCTCCTCTATCTGCCCCAGCCTTGCAGGATAATTTGGAGACATTGCAGGACTAGCTTAGCTCTGCCTGAATCACCCCCCAATAGGTAAGCTTCTACCAACAGAGTCTCTCCGTTCAGCTAAAGACTTGCTTTCTAGATCTCATGGCTTTTCAGTTAACGGCCTCAGGATCCCCACTTCAGCTCTCACCTTCTCTCCCTGGGTCGGGCCTCCCTAGTCCTGGTTCTGGCTCTGTCACCCTATTTCCTTCACTCCTTCCCTCCAGCTTTCTCCCAGATTCTTCTCCGTGTGCATCTGCACCCTGCGTGCATCTGCACCTCGGCTTCCCAGTGCTCCATGTTCACTTGGCTCATCGCTCGGGCTTCAGCAACTCTGGTTATATAGGGTGATAATTCCCTACCAGAGAGCCACTCGGCCCTGAGGAAGAAAGGATAACTGGATCCAAGGAAGAATCCAGAGGTTTCTGGAAAATGCATGAGGCAGAGCAGGCTGGAATGCAGGATAGAGGCAACTGTGAACACGAACACATCATCTGTGTAGGACTGTTCATACTGACATGTGGGTTCACACCAGAAATCTGGGCATTGTAATGTCATGCTATAAAGGAGATGTTTTATATGAAAATGACAGAGTAGAGGAATCTTCTAATTTCTACCAAATTAGAGGGGAATTCTTCCTTCCTTCTTTCCTGCCTTCCTTCCTTCCTTTCTCTACTTTCTTTTCTTTCTTTCTCTATTTCCTTTCTTCTCTTTCCTTCCTTCCCCTCTCTCTTTCTTTTTCTTTCTCTCTCTCCTTCCTTCCTTCCTTCCTTCCTTCCCTCCTCCCTTCCTGACACAAGGTCTTGCTCCATCTCCCAGGCTAGAATGCGGTGGCATAATCATGATTTACTGCAGCCTCAACCTCCCGGGCTCAAGTGATCCTCCCACCTCAGCCTCCCAAACTGCTGGGATTATAGGTGTGAGCCACCAGGCCCAGCCTTTGTTTCTTAATAGTGTCAGCAACTGAGAGATAGAGGAAAGGAAGCCTGTTTGGTGTATCTGCTGCCGCCCCAAAATCTTCAGCCTTTGTGGGACAGAGTATCCTACTGTGCAAAGCCAGAGGATATATTTTTTGAGCCCCAGAAGTAACTGTCTGGAATAGACATGCAGTGGATTCTACTGTCACCTCTTATGCAACTGAGCGTCCTAAAAACTGTGGTGTTTATCTCTTCCACTGCTCAGCACTGCTGGGACTGGGGCTGCCAATAAAAAGCACCCAGGTTTACTGCCCTTCAGAGACTGACTGTCTGCTCGAGGAGATAAGCATATACATGACAGAATGTGATAAGATATTAAGCAGAATGTGATCAGAATTATAGGAGTATATACAAAAGATGTGAACACTGACAGAGGTGACCACAACCACCTGCTTTGTAGAGGAGATGACATTTAGCCTGGGCTTTGAAGGATGAGTAGGAGTTGGCCAGGAATGGGGAAGGGGAATAAAATCATGGGGAAGTATACAGGTATGGCATATTTAGAGCAAGGTAACCAGAATATACTGGAGGTTGCTAATAGAGGAGATTGGAAAGGAAAGGGCCAGATTAGGAAAGGACTTATGTGTTATGCAAAGAAGTTTATATTTGACCCTTGTTTTTTGGACAATCTAGCATTTAGCTTTATCAGAAAATAAAGATCTCTCAATGCTTCACCTAGAAACTTCATCTGATCTCTTAAGAATAAAAAATGACTTTCTGGGCTGGCTTTCTTTCTTTCTTTCTTTCTTTCTTTCTTTCTTTCTTTCTTCCTTCCTTCCTTCCTTCCTTCCTTTCTTCCTTTCTTCCTTTCTTTCGTTTTTAATATCTCACGTATACCTTGACCACCATAAATTCAAGTTTTCTCTTACTCTGACATGAGCTGCTTAACAATGGAATAATTCATTTCTTTCTTTCACAGCATTGCCCTTTTGAAGGTTTTAGGTTTTCTAAAACTCTGAATACTTTTGGCTATCATTATCCAGGGAAAGCTGAAGACACTCCAAAGCACAAGGACAAAAGAGACCCTGTCAGATCTCATTAAGCGCTCCAGCACCGGGGGCACAGCGAACAGGAGAAAAATACAGAGTCGGAAACTGAGCTGAGTTCTACGCTGGTACTGAGTGAGGCCTGCTTCACTGGGGACTGGGGCAGGGAGGCCTTCATCTTGCTCTAAGCTCTGCAAAGTACCTCCCACAATGCTAAGTGGAGAGCTACTCAATAAAAATTGTGCAATGCAGCTGGGCGCGGAGGCTCACGCCTCTAAACCTACCACTTTGGGAGGCCGAGGTGGGTGGATCGCCTGAGCTCAGGAGTTTGAGACCAGCCTTGCCAACTTGGTGAAACCTCATCGCTACTAAAATACAAAAAAATTAGCCATGTATGGTGGCAGGCACCTGTAATCGCAGCTACTCAGGAGGCTGAGACAGGAGAATCACTTGAATCCAGGAGGCGGAGGTTGTAGTGAGCCAAGATGGCGCCACTGCATTCCAGCCTGGGTGACAGTAGGAGACTCAGTCTCAAAAAAAAAAAAAAAAATGCAATGCTTAATAAATGCTGTCTTCTCCTGATCCTCGTTCCTCTCCTCCTCCTACCACCACCACGTCTCTCCCCATTCCAGGTAGCTCTAAATACCATCTGTGTAATAAAGCCTCCTACATTTATTTCTCCAACCTTGGCCTCTGTTGACTCATGCATCTACCTGCCTACTCAACACCCCTGTGTGATCATTAACAAGGAGCTCACACTCTACAAATCTTGATTTCTGCATCCTTTATGCGGCAGGCTATATTGACCAAAGATGGGGACAATACCTACCATCCCACATGTCCTTCTACAGTGTGACATCAACACCCTCCCATCCAGGGCCAGGGTCCATGTCCCCTCCCTTTTAACTTGGACCAATCTTTGTGACTCCTTCACGCAGTAAAGGACAGCAGAAATGAGACTATGGGACTTCTGAGGCACTGGTGTGAGTATGTCACGTGCTTCATCCCTTGTTTTCTTGGGAGTCCACTTTTGGAGCCCAGCTGCCACACCGTGAGGGAGTGAACCCCAACATGAGGAGGTGCAGGAGTTCTGGCTGACATCACAGCTGGGGGCCCAGCTGACAGCCTGAATCCACAGCCAGACATGTGAGTGACAAGCCTCAGATGGCTCCAGCCAGCCTCTGGGCTGCCCTAACTAATGCCACCTGCAGCCGTCCCCACTGAGCCCTGCCCAGACTGCAATTGGTGAGCAAATCAAATGATTGCTGATGTTTCATGCCACTAAGTGCAGGATGGTTTGTTATTTAGCAGTGGATAACTGAAACGCATCCACCAAAGTCTGCTCTGGTAATAGAACCATTATCTACTCCATTGCTCAGGAAAAACCCCACTCTTCATCACTCAGCAAATCCACTGAATTCTGCCTTCAATTATATCCAGAATACAGCCATTTCCTGTCACCTCCCTCCCCATCCCCCACAAGCCTCTGTCATCTCTCAGGATGGGTAGCAGCCCCTAATGGCTCCCTTTGTCCCCTACGGCCTGGTCTCCATGAGTCTTTAGCATCCTAGTGCCTCTTGTGAGTAATTTTCTTGTGCCTTGTCCCTTAATCACATCAGATCTCACTCAGAATTTAAAAAAAGGAAAAATGCTTTCAGTGGCTGACAAGCCCTTCACAGCCTGGCTCACCCCACATGCTGTGATTTCCCTGCCCCTCCTGCTGTCCCTGCAGGCCTCCCCAAGTATGCTCCCATCTCAGGGTCTTGGTTTTCTAGAGCACTCTTCCTCCAGATACCACAGCCTTTGCTCCCCCTTCTCCCCTTTGCTCTCAGTACAAATGAGTCCTTATGGAAGAATCATACATGCACCCTACTGAAAGCTGTACTTGGCTTCCCCTGCCCTGCCAGCAGGCCGGACCCCCTTACCATTCATTTTTTCACTGTACTTATCACCCCTGATGTGCTATATATTTACTTCTTTGCCACATCTGTCACCTCCCACATGCAAGTATTGCTCCACAAGGTCAGGAAATCTGAGTTTTTAACCGCTGTATCCCCAGGAACCAGTACAGCGCCTGGAATTAATGAGCATGCAATGAGTACTTGCTGAGCATACGTGAATGAATTACTTTGAAACTGACGCCAAAGGGTACAGTCAACACAGAGGTGAGTGAGTCAGAATAGTCCCACCTTTGTTCCTGCTCCCTTAGGATAGCTTCTCTTTACTTGACTTCTTTAAAAGAAAATCCATTAACAAGTTAATAACAAGGAAAATACTGAGGGATTTTCCTCACTGCCGGACACTTAGAAAATACTCTGCATCTTTCTCCTGCCTCTAGGCTTCCAGACATTCCTTGAAGATGTTAGATCTAAACAAGCACCTGAAACTTCACTGAACAAATGCTGGTGAATATAATCTTGATGAAGCTGCCTTTGAGGTAGAATTGTATACCTCAAAGTTACCAATTGTACACCTCAAAGTTACCAGTTGTACACCTCAAAGTTACCAATTGTACACCTCAAAGTTACCAATTGTACACCTCAAAGTTACCAATTGTACACCTCAAAGTTACCAATTGTATACCTCAAAGTTACGGAGACTTTCTGCTACTCTAGAAACCACTTCCTGTGTTAAGTGCAAAACATGCATGATTTTATCTGTGTTCAGAAAGAAAAGCCAGAAAATTAAATTACAGTGACAGTTTATCTTATGCACTAATGCACAGGGCATTTTTCTTTTAACAACTAGAAGACTTTAAAAATCAAATATAAAATTTATATACTGTATAGAAAAATTTTAAAACATACATTGAAAAATAACTAAAAATAATTTAAAATCCCAGAGGCTGGGTACAATGGCTCACTCCTGTAATCCCAACACTTTGGGAGGCTGAGGCAGGAGCTTGGGGCCAGGAGTTCGAGACCAGCCTGGCCAACATGGTGAAACCCCATCTCTACGAAAAGTACAAAAATTAGCCAGGTGTGGTGGTGTGCACCTGCAATCCCTGCTACTGGGGAGGCTGAGGCAGGAGAATGGCTTGAACCCAGGAAGTGGCCTGGGCAACAGAGTGAGACTCTATCCAAAAAAAAAAAAAAGATTTCAAAGATAGGTAGAACCTTTACAAGTCTTCAACATTGTCTGTAGGGAGAAGATCTCAACACACACCTCAGGACATGCAGCTCCTCTTCCCTATTCAGCACAACATTAAATGACAAGACCTTGGGTAGAAACACTTTAACTCTCAGAGTCTCAATTTCCCTACCTGTTAAAATGAGACAGATAACTACAAAAGCTAGGCACAGATAAACTCTGTGGCTTCTCCCCTGGGGTGCCAACATGTTAAAGCTTAGAAAATAGCAGAATATTTTCAGGTGTGGCATCATACTGCCACCCCTAGGCTCATCAGAGATGTCCTATAAAGACTGAAGCCTCAGCCCTAGATCCTAGCTACATTTATTCAAAAGCTGGATAGTTTACATGCTACGGGGCATTCTTACAGAAAATGCTATTCATTCATTCATTCATTCATTCACTCACTCAACAAATATTCAGTGAACACCCATCCTGTGAAGAGCTAGATTTAAAAAAACGGTTAGCAAGACATGACTGATATTTGCCTTCAAGAAATGGTCTAGGGGTAGTAAGTATATAGGCAAGTACATGAGAAATTATGACACGGCCTGGTGGTTGCCATGGAATATGTAAAGGACCACTGGAAAGTCACAGTGGGGCTGCCCCTACGACCGTGTAGTCCATGAAAAGCTCATGGAAGAAATAAATGACACCCTGAGTCTTGAAGAATGAGTAGGACATCAGAGCACAATGATGAGAGAAGGGTGGAGAAGGAGGACAAGATGGTAAGAAGGGACCTTTAAAGTAGAAAAAGTTTCCTGCACAAAACCCACAGCATGGCTGGAAACGATGAGTGGTTCTGAAGCGCCAGAGCAGGAGTGTGCCTGGCAGTAGCCAAGAAGGGGCGGAGTGGGATGGCCAGGCCTGGAGGTTCACCAGCTGCAGAGTCGGAAGAACCCAGGCTCCCCTAAACTCAACCATTCACTTGGGGGCGGGGTGAGGCAGGTGCTGAATCAGCCAGATTTCAGCTCTAAGCTTCTCTTTTTTTTTTTTTTTTT
>NW_016107357.1:10432898-10435555 GCF_001604975.1 Cebus imitator
CCGCCTCCTGGGTTCAGGCAATTCTCCTGCCTCAGCCTCCTGAGTAGCTGGGATTACAGGCACGTGCCACCAAGCCCAGCTAATGTTTTGTATTTTTAGTAGAGAAGGGGTTTCACCATGTTGACCAGGATGGTCTCGATCTCTTGACCTCGTGATCCACCCGCCTCGGCCTCCCAAAGTGCTGGGATTACAGGCTTGAGCCACCGCGCCCGGCCTAAGCTTCTCTTTATCTCTAAAATTGAATCATAAAACCCACCCCTTGCAGGGTTCTTCTAAAAATTAGAGTGTGAAAAGTGTCTGCCAGGTAGAAGACATTCCATGTGATGATAAGTTTATTGTTATTAAAAGTAAGTTTGGAGTCAGATCACAGCGTGCTAAAGAGGTTTTTTTATCCTATGGGCAGTAGGGGTCATGGCAGGATTTATACAGGGAATTACACAATTCAATTCACATTTGACAGAGTGCTCTGTGGACTCAATGGTACTTAATCTTGGAGCCCCCTGAAATTCTATCTAGAATATTCTGTGTAAATGCCTATGTGTACTTTATTCAGGGAGAGTCCCTAGTTTTCATCATGTCACAGGCTCACTGATTGAGCCATACAGGTTGAGAATCACTGACAAGAGGAAGAACATGTTGGGCGCGGTGGGGTGGGGAGGGGGATGGAAAGAATGAGGAGACGCCATATTGTAAAAATACTCAAGTGGACCTGTGGAGAGGACCACATGGGGAGGAACTGCAGACTCCTGCCGACAGCCACGAGGGTGAGCCAACTGGGAAGGGGTCCTCCAGCCCCAGCCTAAACCCCAGGTGACTGCAGTCTCACAAGAGTCTCCAAGTGTCTAAACATCCTCACAAGAGACTCCAAGTGAGAAGCACCCAATTAAGTTGCTCTAGATTCCTGATCCACAGAAACTGTGTGAAAGAATAAGTGTTCATCATTTGAAGCCACTAAGTTTGGGAGTTTATTCTAGAACAATAGATGATTGATATATCCCTTTGAGTTACCACAAGTCTATTCCTGGGCAACACTGCCTTTGGCTCATTTGAGAGTCAAGTTTTCATGAGAAGCTTCTTTGTAACATTTCTACTCACAGACTCTGGCAAACTGACTTCAGAGTCTAATTTTTTTGTTTGTTTTTTGTTTTTTGAGATGGATTCTTGCTCTGTTGCCTGGGCTAGAATGCAGTGGCATGATCTCATCTCACTGTAACCTCTGCCTCTCGGGTTCAAGTGATTCTCCTGCTTCAGCCACCTGAGAAGCTAGGATTATGGGTGCCCACCACCAAGCCCCGCTAATTTTTCTTTTTTCCTTTTTTTTGTATTTCTAGTAGAGATGGGGTTTCACCATGTTGGCCAGGCTGGTCTCAAACTCCTGACCTCAAGGGATCCACCCACCTCAGCCTCCCGAAGTGCTGGGATTACAGGCATGAGCCACCACGCCCAGCCAGAGCCTAGCTCTTAATCACTCCACTCTACTACCTTCCATCTTCCTTTATGTAATAAGATCACAGTATACAATGCTGTACAATCAACAAATGTTTTTCTATACATAGTCACACTTCACCCTCACAGGAGCCCTGAGGCTGGAGAACAGTTAGTTTTGTATTTCTCCATTTTGCAGTTTATAAAACTGAGGCTCAGGAAAGTTGAAATTCTTTGCTCAGGGTCATACAGGTACTAAGTGGCAGCGGAGACTTAAAGCAGTTCTTCTGACTCAAATCCTGGGTTCTTTCTATAATCATCTGCTTGAGCTGCCATCACAAAGTAGCACAAACTGGGAGGCTTACACAACAAAAATGTCTTGTCTCACAGCTCTGGGAGCTGGAAGTCCAAGATCAAGGCATCAGCAGGGTTAGAACCTTCTGAGGGCATTCTAAGAGAGTCTATTCCACGTCCCGCTCCCGGCTTCTGGGGTGTCCACATCTGTCTCCCGGCTTCTGGGGCATCCACATCTGGCTCCCAGCTTCTGGGGCGTCCACATCTGGCTCCCGGCTTCTGGGGGTTGCTGGCAAACCTTGTGCATGCCTCAGTCTGCAGATGCGTCACGCCAACGTCTGTCTCCACTGTCACATGGCATTCTCTCCTTGTGTGTCTCTCTCTTCCTCTTTTTTAAATTTTGTTTTTTTGAGTCAGGGTCTCCCTTGTTGCCCAGGTTGGAGTGCAATGATGTGATCATAGCTAACTGCAACCTCAGGCTCCTGGGCTCAAGCCATCCTCCCACCTAGCCTTCCAAGTAGCTGAGACTACAGATGCATGCCACCATGCCTGGCTAATTTTTAAATTTTTAGTAGAGATGGGGTCTCAATATGTTGCCCAGGCTAGTCTCAAACTCCTGGGCTCAAGCCATCCTCCCACCTCAGCCTCCCAAATGGCTGGGATTACAGGTGTGAGCCACTGCACCCAGCCTCTCCTCCTCCTACAAGAACACCAGTCATACTGGATTAAGGGTTTACCCTAATGACCTCACCTTAACTTACTTCGTAATTACATCAGCAGAGACCCTTTTTCCAAATCAGTTTGCATTCACAGGTACTGGGTCTCAGGGCTTCAGCATATCTTCTGGTGGGGTACATGCAACCCATAGCATTTTCATAACTCATCTTTTCCCTAGCGGACAATATCTAGAGCATCGTTGGACTGGGCCTAGACTGAAA
>NW_016107357.1:10435735-10451299 GCF_001604975.1 Cebus imitator
TACAGGCAAGCGCCACCAGGCCCAGCTAATTTTTTGTATTTTTAGTAGAGACGGGGTTTCACCGTGTTGACCAGGATGGTCTCGATCTCTTGACCTTGTGATCCACCCACCTCGGCCTCCCAAAGTGCTGGGATTACAGTCTTGAGCCACCGCGCCCGGCCCAAGACTGAAATTCTTGGAATTACCCTGCTGGTGCCGGCTTTGTCATAAAGCACAGCCTAGGAAATGAGCGTTCCAGAAGAGTGTATCAGTCAACCCACCAGGGGGCACTACATGACCAGAAAATAACCCCAAAACACAGGCGGTTTCATTATATTCCATTCTGTTAATGAATTTTGTTTCTTAACCTCATTTCTTAAATTAACTCACACCTGTAATCCTAGCACTTTGGGAGGCGGAGGCAGGCGGATTGCCTGAGCTCAGGAGTTTGAGACCAGGCTGGGCAACATGGTGAAACCCCATCTCTATGAAAATACAAAGAAAAAAAATTAGCTGGGCGTGGCAGTGTGCACCTGTAGTCCCAGCTACTCAAGAGGCTGAGGCAGGAGGATTGTTTGAACCCAGGAGCGGGAGGTTGCAGTGAGCCAAGATCATACCACTGCACTCCAGCCTGGGCGACAGAGCAAGACTCCATCTCTGGGAAAAAAAAAAAAAAAAGAAATTTAGCATCTTCACATTTGATAGAGAGTCAGAGATTTCCTGATGTTTGAATCACAGATTTCCGAGCAGCTTTAAAACTCATTGTTCCCCCATAGGTAGGAGTGGATGGCTAGTAGCCCTACCAGATCCTTGAATCTCTCTGAAATGCCAGGTGGAGCTAAATTGAGGGGTCAGGAACTCCTCATTGGATCTGAGATTCAAGTGAGATCACACATCTAAAAATAAGTTGAAGCGCAAGATAGCCAACCTCTGCAGGGCTGGGGTCCATCTATCTCTGGGAGGTAACGTTCAACTCTAAGCAAAGCTGCACGAGAAGAGAAATCTGCATTCAGCTGCTGCTTCCTGGCTGGCCCCACCATGCCCCCCTTCCTTCCTGTTCAGACACACATCCCACAAACTTGCCCCCAAACCCCACTGCCTACCAGGTCCCAAAGAGGCCCCAAGGTCCAAAGCCACTTCCCCCTCAAGCACAATTTCCAGTTTCCTTAAAGTCAGTAGTAGGGAAGGGCCTCTCTCTAACTGAAACAAATTGTGAAATTCTTTTGGGCGAATCAAGAAGGGACCTGGAAGGAAAACCCACAGGGAGCCTCAGTATCAGCAGTCCCCGAATCCTGCCCCTGTGTGGCAAGTCTGTTCCTTGGGATTCTGGCATTTCACCTTAACACAGACTGCGCTCATCTGGGCTGATTAAAAGGCGTGGCATATTCTCTCCATGGTCATCCTTGCTGTGTGCTTTTAGGTGGTGCCAACAATCATTTTTCATTTCACAGATGTTTGTTGGGCACCTAAAATGTGCCTGACACTGGGGCAGATGCTACAGGAGAAAAAAAAAAAAGAAAGAAAGAAAAGAAAAACAAAGTTCAAGTTTCTCCCCGCACAGATTTTACATTGTCAGCTCAAAGGGCTCCAAACTCCTTGCCCAGCCCATTCTGAACAATTCCTGCAGAACAGGGGCAGGGCAGGGGGAACAGAGTTTTCAAACCAATGGAACAGATAATGCTTTAAGGAGGAAATCAACCTTCTCAACAGGGAGGATCAAGGAGAAGTCCTGAGTTGAGATCCTCCCTAAGAAAGGGGGGAGAATGCAGGAAGGAGAGTGAAAGAGCAGGGGGAGTTGAAACCACCCTTTCTACCAGTTCTCAGGGGCAGCTGCATTTGGGCCACTTCCTCTGGATAGAAAGCCCTGGTTGGCTGAAGGAATACGTAGATGACTCCTACAGGGAAAGGGAGTGACCTGCCAAAAAAAAAAGAAAAAAAAAAAAGTATAGCTTAAAATTTAGTCCAAAATATGTTTCTAACACACATATATTTCTAACATAGAAACAGCAAAGAAACATCTCCGGGCAACATGTCCTCACTGCTCAGACATAAGGATTTTCTCACTCACTGCATTTAATGCTCTATTCAATCTCTGCTGTTCGCTGTTCCATTTTTGACAAGGGGCAGTGCCTGTCTTCTTTAAGAACAAAACCATTCCTCAGCCCACAGCAGGATTTCTCTAAATGTGGGACCACCTGCATTAGAAATACCTGGGGTCGGCCAGACGAGGCAGCTCATGCCTGTATTCCTAGAACTTTGGGAGGCCGAGGTGGGTGGATCACCTGAGGTCAGGAGTTCAAGATCAGCCTGACCAACATGGCAAAACCCTGTCTCCACTTAAAATGCAAAAATTAGCTGGGCATGGAGGCTACTTTGGAGGCTGAGGCAGGGGAATCGCTTGAACCTGTGAGGCAGAGGTTGCAGTGAGCCGAGATTGCACGATTGCACTACAGCCTGGGTGACAAGAGTGAAACTCCATCTCAAAAAAAAAAGAAGAAGAAGAAATACCTAAATACCTGGGGTGCATATTAAAAACTGTGGGTTCCTAAGCCCTAACGGAGATGGGGTGAAATCAGAACCTCTGAGATGGGACACGTGAATTTGCATTTCTAACAGGTCCCGCAGGTGATTTGCATGTGGTCTGCAGTTTGCGAATCTGTGTTAGTTTGCCCTCATCTCTGGCCACGGCCTATTCAAGTGCAAGGCATTCTTGTTGTGCACTCTTATGATTTTGAATCTATTGGTGATGGAAAGTCTTGTAGCCTGAGTTGTGCTCCCCTCAAAATTTATGTGCTAGAGTCCTAACCCTTAGTGTCTCCGAATATGACCTGGTTTAGAACTAGGTCGTTCCAGTTTTAGTTAAGATGAAGTCATTAGGGTGAACTCTAATCCGATATTACTGATATCCTTATAAAGAGGGAAAATGTGGACACAGACATGTGAGTAGGGAGAATGCCACGTGAAAATGAAGGCAGAGATTTGAGCGATGCTTGCTGGGAACACAAAAGATGGCCAGCAAAGAGCCGGAAGCCAGGAGAGAGCCTGGAACAGATCCTCCCTCAGCTCTCGGGGGGAGCAACCCTGCTGACACCTTGACCTCAGATTTCTGGCCTCCAGAACTGTGAGACAACAAATTTCTGTTGTCCCAGCCACTTGGTCTGTGGTACTTCGTTACAGCGGCCCTAGTAACCTAATACAGGAAGGTGACGTGGTACAGCGCTACAGCGTTCGACTGCATGCCTGCTGGCCTGGCTGCTGGTCACACAATTTCAGGGAAAGGAAGAGAAAGTCTAATGACTCTGACCTAAATCTCTCCCTCCTGTAAAGTCACAGGGAACATCAATAAACCCAGGAAGCTTTTTCTATTAGGTCTCATTAGTCTTCCATTAAAAGGCACATTTCGCTAAGCTGATGGAAGGAAATGGTATTGGCTACTGTCTGGGCCCAAGTAAGAAGCTGGTGGAACACAAATGAAGATGTCTGAAAGGGCAAGAAGGACAGGCTGCTGAGAAGTATGGACGTGGAGGGTATGGTGGGTGGGCTCTGCAGTGGGGAAATCCCCACCCTAATTTCCTGGAGTAGATTACATTTTCCTATGTGAAAGCCTATAATTCTGTACCAAAACTTCTCAAAATCAGCCCAGAAAGGGCTGCAAAAAGGCATAAAAGAACTCTTGAGGGTGACAGAAAAGTTCCATATTAGGATGAGGTTGAAGTTGTTGCATGACCATGTACATTTGTCAAAACTAATTGTACACTTAAAGTTGGTGAATTTTGTTGTATGTAAATTATACCCCAGTAAAGCTGACTAAAATGTTAAAATCAACCCATAAAAGAAAATTTCAGTTGATGGTGTTCAGGAAGAATTTCTTTTAAAAGGCAGTTGTTTTATAAACTGCCTTTGAAATAAGAAACCAAGCTGAAAACAGGCTGTTTAATTTGAAACACAGTATTGAAAATAAATAAGTAAAAATAAGATAATTCTATGGTATTTTTTTCAGAATATGGGGGAAACATGTATGGTATTTTTTTCAGAATATGGGGGAAACATATAAACATAATTAAAAAGAAAAAAGGAACCAGAAAATCCTCTTTTTTTCTGAATATAAAACAAGAATTTAAATGACTCCAGTGAATAATCTCTGGGCATCAGTTCTGTTAAATGCAGAAACGGGCAGAGAAGCATCCCCATTAGAACTGATGGAAGATTAGAAGCTGAGGGTAGGGAATTACATTTCTGAACTCAAGAACTCTATCCACAATTCTAGCCTTGGCTTATTGTTGTAGACTGTTACATCAAGCATTTTTAGCTTATTCCTGTTAGATAAACAAAATCTACAGGCTGGGGGATGACAAACTCAAAGACTTGAGTTTAATATTAGAGAACTGGATGTTAACTTCAGGACTATTTTCTATCTTAAAGCTAACCTGAGCTTATATGCTGAATTTATAGAAGCCCTCTGGGGATGTTCCCTACCGTAAACACTTTCTCATCTGTGTTTCCATACTTACTTGGTATTGCAGTGCAATAAAGAGCCCTGGTTTGGATGTCCCCTTGACTGTACTATGAAGATAAGAAAAGCAACCTTGTCAGATGCTGTAAGGATCAAGGGAAGTGACATAAAGCACCCAGAAAAGGGCCTGGCTCAACAGAGCACTGATTTCCTTTGGTTCCCTTACATTAAATAATTCAATGCCTTTTGAGATCACAGCTCTGTGTGTTGGGCATTTTATACTGCATTTTTAAAAGGAGATGTGTCAGTTTGGTTTGGCTTGAGAGAGAAATTTCTTTTTTTTTTTTTTTTGAGATGGAATCTCACTCTGTCACCCAGGCTAGAGTACAGTGGCATGGTCTTGGCTCACTGCAGTCTCTATCTCCCGGAGTCAAGCAATTCTCCTGCCTCAGCCTCCTAAGTAGCTGCGATTCCACCGCATCCAGCTAATTTTTGTAGTTTTAGTAGAGACAGGGTTTCACCATGTTGGCCAGGCTGGTCTTGAATTCCTAACCTCAAGTGATCTACCTGCCTCTTCCAAAGTGCTGAGATTATAGGCATGAGCCACCAAGCCCGGCCAGAGATCCACTTAGAAATTTCCCATAAATCAACATATTTACAATTAAGTTCATTACATTAAATTAAATCCATAGAGAGCTGCTGAGTTTTATTTTATTCATTCACTTATTCAACATCTGAGCGATTGAGGGTTCACTATGTGCCAGATACTATTTTAGGCATGGGGACAGAGCAGCGAACAAGGCCAATGCATTGCCTGCCATTATACAGCTTACAGTCTAGAAAGGGAGCACACAATAAACTAATAAAGGATTGTATGTTACATGCTGTTAAATGCTATGGAGTGGGCCATAGAACAAAGTAGGGGGCACATGAAGTGCTGGGGGGATGAAATGCAGAAGGGTTGCTATTTCATATAAGAAAAGAAAAGCGTCGGGGCACAGTGGCTCATACCTGTAATCCCAGCACTTTGGGAAGCCAATATGGGTGGATCACGAAGTCAGAGATGGAGACCATCCTGGCCAACATGGTGAAATCCTATCTCTACTAAAATACAAAATAAAAATTAAAATATGAAAATTAGCTGGGCATGGTGGCGCATGCCTGTAGTCCCAGCTACTCAGGAGGCTGAGGCAGGAGAATCGCTTGCACCTGGGAGGCAGTGGCCAAGATTGTGCCATGCATTCCAGCCTGGCAACAGAAAAAGACTGCATCAGAAAAGAAAAAGAAAAGCCTCCCTGATGAGGTGCCCTGTGAACAGAACACATGAGGGCTGTGAGAGCCATGTAGACACCTGGGACAAGAGCATTCCAGGAAGGGGAAAAAGGCACATGCAAAAGTCCTGAGGCCAAAGGCTGCTTGATGTGTATAGGAACTGGCAAGAAGGCCTGTATGATCAGAGTCAAGGGAATGAGGGGTGTGGGGAAGCAGACCATGGATGACTTTATAGGCCATGTGAGTGAGATGAGGCTTTTGGGCAGAGAGTGGTCTAATGGGACTTATAGTCCCCTCCTCCTCCCAACACTGGCTGTTTTAAAGGAGAATTGTTCTTTATTTTTGGTTTTGTTTATTTACATTTTAATAGGATTGCTCTAGCAGCTGTGCTGGGAAAGACAACACAGGGAGACAAGCATAGAAGCAGGAAGGGGAGGTAGCTGCAAAAGGCAGGGGAGAGGTGAGGCAGGCTGGTGCAGGAAGTGGCGGACGGGCGGCAGGGGAGAGGTGAGGCAGGCTGGTGCAGGAAGTGGGGGACAGGCGGCAGTGGAGAGGTGAGGCAGGCTGGTGCAGGAAGTGGGGGACGGGCGGCAGGGGAGAGGTGAGGCGGGCTGGTGCAGGAAGTGGGGGACGGGCGGCAGGAGTAGCGAAAGCAGATTCAGGATGCTCTGACAGTACAGCCTGCAGGCTTTGCTGATGGATCAAATGTGGGTGTGAGAAGTCAGGCAGGACCCCAAGGTTAAGCCCTGGAGTGGTCGTTAATATTGTCAACTGATTGAAGGATTCACAGTATTGTTCCTAGGTGTGTTTGTGAGGATACTGCCAAAGGAGATCAACATTTGAGTCAGTGCATTGGGAGAGGCAGACCCACCCTAATTCTTGGTGGGCACAACCTAATCAGCTGCCAGAATGGCCAGAATAAAGCAGACTGGCTGAGTCTTCTGGCCTTCATCTTTCTCCCATGCTGGATGCTTCCTGCCCTCTAACACCAGCCTCCAAGTTCTTCAGCTTTCAGACTCTTGGACTTACACCAGTGGTTTGCCGGGGCCTTTCAGGCCTTCCCCCACAGACGGAAGGCTGCACTGCCGGCTTCCCTACTTTTCAGGTTTTGGGACTCAGACTGATCCACCGCTGGCTTCCTTGCTCCTCATCTTGCAGACAGCCTATCATGGGACTTACCTTGTGATCGTGTGAGTCAATTCTCCTTAATAAGCTCCCTTTCGTACACACATTTCTCCTGTTAGTTCTGTCCCTCTAGAGAACCCTGACCCTGACTAACGCACCGGGCAAACTACCATTTACTGAGATAAGAAAGATTGCAGAAGGCACTGTTTTGGTCAAGAAATCTGGATCTTTGGTTTTTATTTTGTTAGTATTAAGAAACCTAATAGGCATTCCTCCAAGTGGAAGTATCAAGTAAGCAATTATACATAGAAGCCCAGGCAAGCTAGGAATTTAGGAATCATCAGCTTTAGATCATATTGAAAGCCTTAAGACTGGATGAAATGAACGGGCAAATAAGTGACTGCAGATAAAGAGTGCCACACACTGAGCTCTGGAGTCAGACAGGAGGAGGAAGCTGCACTCCTGAGCTGGGGCTTGTGCAGTCATGCAGAGAGAGAGAGGGAGAGGGAGAGCACCAGAGGTTTGCAGAGGGGTCCCTTCAAGTCTTCTACTGAGCAGTGCAGGCAAGTCAAGAAATACCTGCATCTCTCCTACTGTGGTAGCACTCCTATCCCGTGCTGGATAAAGAATCACCTGCGAATATTAGAGAAGACAATCCCCAGCACTCATGCACGGCCCAGAGAAACTCCTAATTCTGCCAATTACAGTGAAAACCTTCATAAATCAAGGGCTTATTGAGTAGAACGCTACAAAGGGGCCATCCCACAAAAAAAGTGTAAAAGCAAGACCTGATGCATCAAGCTCTTTCCAAGGAACTTATCTGCACCCCAGAACAAAGCTCAAAAATATTTATAAAAATAAACATTTTATGTATCTCAAAGTAAACTTCTCAATGTCTGGCATTCAATACAAAATTATCTGGCTTGTAAAATCGGAAAATATTACCTACAATGAGGAGAAAAGCCAATTAATATAAACAATCTCAGAAATTACTTAGATGATCAAGTTAGTAGAGATGACATGAAAACCACGAGTAGAGCGTGTTCCGTATGCTCAAGAAGCTGGAGGAGGGCCTGAGAGCATGAGCAATACACACAGAAGTCAGAGGACCCAGATGCAGCGGCAGACACCAAATGGAACCTCTGCAGTTGAAACGGCGATGCCTGAGAGGAAAAATACGCTGGAGGGAATTGACAGCAGATTAGAAACTACAGGGAAGATGAGTGAATTTAAAGACATAGCAATGGAAATTACACAAAAAGGAAAAACAGAAAAAGACTAACAAAAAATGAACAAAGCCTGAGACAAAATCAAGGAACCTAATATTTGTGTAGCAGAATTGCCAAAGGAAAGGAGAAGTAGGGGGCAGAAAAAATATTCGAAGAAATGATGGCTGAAAAAACTCCAAATGTGATAGCAACTATAAAATCAAAGGCCAGAGAAGTTCAGTGAAGCTCAAGGACAAGAATGTCAAAGAAAATCAGCAACTAGGCACATCATCACCAAACTGCTTCAGATCAGTGATACAGATGAAATCTTAAAACCAAGCAGAGATAAGAGACACGTTGCATAAAAGACACAAAGAATGGCAGTTGGCTACTTATCAGAAACAAAATAAGCCAGAAAACAGTGAAACAGTATCTTCTCATTAGAAAAAAAATTTGAAAAACCTAAAAACTGAAATTGAGCAAAAATAGCTTCAAACACAGAAGTAAAATAAAGACTTTTTTGGGTATATAAAAGCTGAATTAGTCACCAGCAGATCTGCACTTCCAGATCTGTTAAGGAAAGCCCTTCATTCGAAAGGGAAATGACATCAAGGGAATCTCATCTACACAAGAAAATAAGGAGTCCTAGATATGGTAACTACATGAGTAAATATAAAATATTTTTTTCTTGTTGTTTATTAAAAATAATTGGCTGAAAATGCAGTACATACATACAAAGTATTAAATATTCAGTCTTAAACAGAATGGAAATTCTGACACATTCTACAATGTTACAGATGAAACTTGAAGGCATTATACTAAGTGAAATACGACAGCCAGGAAAAGACAAATATTGTATGACCCCGTTTATATGAGGTACTTTGTCTAGAGAAGTCAATTCATAGAGACAGGAAGTAGAATGGCGGTTGCCAGGAAGTGTGGGGAGAAGTGAATGGGGAGTTGTTGAGCGGGTATAGAGTTTCAGTTTTGCAAGATGAAGAGTTCTGGAGATGGATGGTGGTAATGGCTGCACAACAATGAAAACGTACCTAGTGCCACTGAACGGTATGTTTAAAGATGGTTGAGATGGTGCATTTTATGTGCATTTTACCACAGTTAAAAGGAAAAGAGAGCATTAGTAGCGTAAGTAAAAACAGTAACAACGTATGTGTGTACAACATATGTAGAAGTACAACATCCTCCGCACAGGCGCTAGGGGAGGATGGAGGTAAATGGTTGTGAGTTTCTTATACTCTGTATAAAGTAGTGTATTATCTCTTGGAGGTGGACTGTGATAAGTTAAAGACCTATACTATAAACCCCAAAACCACCACAATAGTAACCTCACGAGAAGTTATTCTAACTAACAATAGCAGTCCCCCTGGAGCAGCAAGCACAAATGTACACATATGTCAAAAATTATCAAAATGTACACTTTAAATATGTGAGGCTGGAGCGGTGGCTCACACCCGTAATCCCAGCACTTTCGGAGGCCGAGGTAGGTGGATCACCTGAGGTCAAGAGTTTGAGACCAGAGTGGCCAACATGGCGAAACCCCATCTCTACTAAAAATACAAAAATTAGCTGGGTATGGTGGCGTGTGCCTGTAATCCCAGCTACTCGGAGGGCTGAAGCAGGAGAATTGCTTGAACCTGGGAGGCAGGGTTGTAGTGAGCTGAGATTATACCACTGCATTCCAACCTGGGCAACCGAGCAAGACTCCATCTCAATCAATCAATCAATCAATCAATGCAGTTATGCCTATTATACTTCAACAAAGTTGTTTCAGATAAAAGCACAGTGAGCTCCCTGGACAGATGAAAATTCCAGTGGTAGTCATAATGCCTTTCCACATACTTTCTCTTCTTTCTTTCAGGTACATAATAATATTGCATTTCCTGTCCTCTTTGAAATTAGGTGTTGCCTCATGACTTGCTTTGGCTCATGAAATGTAAATACAAGTTTTCCTAGCAATTAATTCCTGTAAGTGCTTCTCTAGCTGATACACAATCGGTCCTAATGCATAGCCACTCCTACCTGAGTGATGGTGGAGATTTGTTTAGATAAAACACATTTGGTCAACCTGGGTCTATGAGGGCCCATGATGAGCGAGTCTCTGCTAGTGGGAGTGGACAGGTAGTCTGAGTGAGGAACTTTGCTGTGTAAGTCACAAATGGGTTGAGAGATCTTCATTACTATAGTTAATCTAGCCTATTCTGACTGAATATTCCCCAGCAACAGAGGTATCTGATCACGGACATCGACTTGTCTGACAGTGGAAGGTAAACTGCTCCAGTGACCTCTGAGGTCTCTACTTTCTTGAAGATGTGAGTTCTATGTCATAGTCTCCACCAGCCTGGGTGTGGAATTGAGCTTCCATTTTCAAGTCTCCACTTGTATGTCCAGAATTTGGCTCCTTCTCAAGGTAACACCCAGGGATTGCTGAGTTCCCAAGTTCTCAGACACAAGTCCACTCATGTTCTTCAATTCTAGTTACCAAAGAAAGTCACCATTCCACTGAGGCTGTGACCATGCCCTCCGCCAAGCCTAGCTCCAAGAATCCCATGCATCAAGCCCCAGGGTGCCTCACATTGGGCATTAGATGTAAGATTCTGCCAGATCCTTCAGAATTGTCAGGGAGCAGGAAGGAAAGTATCAGATACTTGAAGGACCCACTGATCTGGAAAAAAGTGGGATCTCCTTTCAGCCTGAAAAAAATCTTTCTTCATAATTATATTTCCCTTAGACAAATCTCCAACATGCCTAGGCTTTTGTATATCTGTTTTCACTCTGTCACAAACCTCCCCAAAGAGAAAGGAGATAGTATCTGGAGAAAACCACAAATTAATTTTGCAATAATTTTTTCTTCATGCAATCAGTAGTGCCTCAGAATCAAAGCGATCTCTAAGAATATTTTGAAGAAATTTATTTTCTTTCAAAGATCCAAAGTTACTGAGATGCAAAGAATCTTCCACAGTATCATTCAAGGATACTGAATGGCCCCTTCAAACCTCACCCTTGCATATTTCTTCTTCCAGTTGTGATACTGCTATTACATGTGCAAACTAAATGATCTCTTTGGGTGGTTTTTCTGAAATAAATAGTCTTTCCCAAAAGGTTACCTAAGTCTTCATTTTCCACAAAGTAGAAAACTACCCACCGCTTTGAAAGAGCAGCATAATGTGTATTTCTACCACCTTGTCCAGGTTTTGGGGATCTCCAGTCCAGTTTCGGTCAATAACGCCAACTATCACTGCAGCTCAGTGACTTCTTTCTTGTCCATAGCAGTTTTTGGCAGAAAAAAAAAAAACAAATCTAACGAATGGGAATGACTTCAGGTAATGCTGTTTTCTTCCCACTTCCTGGGATCAATGTCTTTCCTCTGAAATGGTTTTAATCAGAATCAATCTGTTGTACTCAGGAGCCTAAATCAAAGCTGACATGCAGAGAGCCAAGAGAGAAAGCAACAAAAGATCTGAGCCATTGAACAAGGAAAATATACAAAACAAGTTTAGGAAATTACAGCTCTCACAACTTTTCAGCATGAGGCCTTCTCTGTAATTTAGAAAAAAGTGCATTTATTTGTTATTAGGATCGGAGAGAAGAGAGAAATACCCACCCAAATAGCCACTGGGGAAGAGGGAAGCTCTGATGACAATTTATATGGAGGATGGAGCCAAATTGACTCAGAAAAATAAAAAAAGTATGTACTGGCATTTTCCACACAATCCAGGTCACTTGGGAACTTAGCCAAGGATATTTTGAGCATTAGACTACCCATTGTGAACAAGGTTGGGAACTATGAAGCGCTACACGGCCCTGATCAAGCTCAGATGGGCCAAATTATCAACCAAAATTCTCTTTCCCATAAATGTTTATCTCTACATTTCCCACAGAAGGGGATTCAAACTCAGTTTTGCTTCTGGAACCAAACTATCCAAAGCCAGGTGAGATGACTCACACCTGTAATCCCAGCAATTTGGGAGGCCAAGGAGAGAGGATGCTTGAACTCAGCAGTTCAAGACCAACCTGGGCAACATAGTGAGATCCACTCTCTACAAAAAATTTTAAAATTAGTACGGTGTGGTGGTGTGTTCCCCTAACCCTAGCTACTCAGGACGCTAAGGCAGAATTGGCTGGGCTGGGCTGACAGAGCCAGACCCTGCTAAAAAATAAAAATAAAAATTCTTTAATTTGGAAACATCCCCAACTGAGAGCCAAGAGATACGTCTCACCCGTAACCCAGAATCCTGTAAAACGGGATGTGGAGAGGCTACTGTCTGTAGGCTTATGATGATCCTTCAGCACCCGGGCATCTTGCGCTCAGCTCCACCCAAGAGGGCCGGGCAGTTGGGAGTGAAAGCTTAGCTTCCCAACAGGTGAATGAACCTGCCTCCCACTCACAGGGCGACCTCTGGCCGGACACCTGGGGCCTGTTGCCTCCTTGTTACACATTAACCAAGTTCTGGCCTCGATAGTAACAGCGTCAGGGAAGTTTCTTCCTGGCTGACAGCCACAGATGATGAAGGTGGACAACGTCTTAACAGAAACGGGCCAATCTGGCAAATGGGCTGCTTTCCTCTCCAGTGCTGGCACCTTCCTCCTCTGTCCGGCAGCTGGACTCCACTGTCCTCAGCCCTCTGTCACCCCAAACCTGCCCACCGCCCGCCTCTCCCTGACTTCCCCTGCGGGAAATCCGGGCTCAACCTCCAGATCCCCCAGCCGCAGCTCGGCCAGCCCGGGCGCACACCGCCAGGTGGCCCAACCCGAGCATGTGCTTGCGCCGAGCTCCGAGGTCCCCGTGCGCCCCGCCCCCGCTCCCCCGTGCGCACGCGCAAACGCAGGGCGGGTGGGCGGGGCGGGCCTCCCGTAGCCCATCTCCGCCTCCTCCTCCCGGTCGCTGCCGGACCGAGGGCGGACGGCCCTGCGCCTGCGCGGAGCCGGAGTCCGGCTGGGCTGCCGCCGCTGGGAGGCCGGCGGTTGCCGTGGGGACCGGTCGGGCCCCTCCCTCCTCCGGTCCCCCTCCCCAGGTCCTTCCCCACCGCGACGCGCCGGCGGACTGCGGGCGAGAGCAGCCGGTGACCCGGCGAGAGGCGGCGCCGCTCCCAAGATGTCGCAGACGGCCATGTCCGAAACCTACGGTACGAGGCCCGGGCTTGCCGGGCGCGCGGGTCGGGCCTCGGGGGGCGTCGGCGGCGCTGGGCCGGGCCTGGGCTGTGGGGGTCTTGACGGTGGCTGTGGCACCGGCCGGAGCCGGGGGACGGATCTCCAGGTGTCGGCGCTTGGGACGGGGATGGGGGCGCGGGCCGCGGGGGACTCGGGGTGGGGTAGCTGGTGCGCGGGGCGCGGGCGGGGCTGTGCACAGCGCATTGGCGTGATTCGCCTTTTCAAGTTTCCTCCTGCTCTTTTTCCGCGCTTGCACTCTTAGCGTTTTCCCCTCGGTCTAATGTAAATAACTGAAGGTTTGGAAAGCCAGCTTGATGTTCCGTTTCAGCTGCGATATTATCCCCAGCCAGCGGTGTGAAGGGCTTGGGGCGACGCCTGTGTTCCTCAAATACTCCAGTTTGACCTTTCCTGGTTTGGAATTCGTTGCTTTACATTGGGATTACAGTGAGGAGTTATTGATAGACTAATTCAGCTCTTCCTCCGGAGACCTCTTGCTTCGTTTATTTCTCCCTCTCTCTCAGTGGTTTTTAGCCTTTTCTGGGTTGCATTTTGGCTATTTATAAACATGTCTTGTCTCTTGTCTCCTTAAGACTGTAAGCGCCTTGGAAGCAAAGCCCTGGCTGTTTAATCTTTGTTCCCCTGCAGCACCCAGACCTGGAGGTGCTCGGCAAATATTGTTTTGAATAAGCGAAAGCTTTCCCAATGCATATACTGTGTTTTCTCTCTTTTTTTTAATTTTTTTTTTTTTTTTTTTTGGCCTTGCGTGGCAAGAGTAAACAACTTGTACTTTGTTTCAGGGTTGAATATTAATAGACATTTACCGGTCCCTAATCACTCTTTCAGATGTTAGTTTTCTCAGATTAAGACTTTGATTTGGAGTTTTACAATCCC
Source organism: Cebus imitator (assembly GCF_001604975.1). Classification (NCBI taxonomy): domain Eukaryota; kingdom Metazoa; phylum Chordata; class Mammalia; order Primates; family Cebidae; genus Cebus; species Cebus imitator. The sequence continues at coordinate 10,449,830 of NW_016107357.1, forward strand.
AGAGAGAGGCTCAAGTTCAAAATTACATACCTCAAGCCAAATTAGTCCTGTCTTCATCTGTCCTGGCGTGCTGGCTTCCTTCCCTGCAACAAATACTGTGGAATGACATTAGGGAAGCAGGCACCACGCTGGGAGGGCTGTAAGTACTGCAGAAACACTGCAGAAACTCTGCTCTCATGGAGCGTACAGTCTGTTGAGGGAATGCAGTAATAATCCAATTGTGATACTAATGAGTGGATAATTTAAAACCAGGCAAGAGTTCTGAAGAAATGTGGTCTGCAAAAGTGTTTTAGAAGCAAAGTTGACCCAGACAGGGGTGTCAAGGAGGCATTAACCAGGCAGCACACAGAACATCTCAGGCCTGTGGGAAGGGCACTTCCAAAAGGGTGTGTTTTGAGCACCACTCTGGGGAGATGGATGAGGAGGCAGAGAGAAGAGGGCCTTGAGGAAGGCATCAGTCTGCCTCCTAAGAAAAAAAATGAGAACTTTTGGAAGGGTTTCCATGCTGGGGTCACAGTGCATTTGGTCCACCTTAAGTGAGTGACTCCTGTGACTAGTACTGCCCTGCTCTTGGTGACACAGGGGCATGACATCTGTTCCTAGAAGGCTTAGGATATCTTCTAGTAAGTCGATGCCTTCATCAGGACAAGTGTTTGCAAATGCTTCTGCAAATGACAGTGGTCTGGTCTTCCTGTAGAGAACCACAGTCAGAAATGTAAGGAAAACATACTCTAGCAATTTTTAGTTACAACTTTGTACTTCTTTCAAGTGCTCTTTAGGCCACACCTAGTTTCTTTAACCTGAGTAAGGAGCAGGGAGCACTAGGGAAGGGTGGAATGTCCAAATAAGAAAAGCAAATGGGGGTCATGAATCAGTAAGAAAGAACTGGAAGAGTTCAGGAGATAGAGCCTTTAATGTTTCATTTTTCATATACACAGTGATAACAGCTGATAAAATAGAGCATATCTTTGGCATCTCCACTTCAGACACAGTTAACTGAACTTCTGAGCATCACAGATTGACTGATTAAATTCTAATCGTAAGGCTTTGACCATTAGTATTCTTATTTCATGGTAACTTTCAAATATATTTTTACTTTCCAACTCTGAATTGAATCTTTTCTTCTAATAGAGGAAATTAATAAAAAAACTAGTAGAAACTAATAAATAGAAAGTGAGGCCGGACACGATAGCTCACGCCTATAATCCTGACACTTTGGGAGGCTGAGGTGGGCAGATCAGTTGAGCTCAGGAGTTTGATACCAGCCTGGCCAACATGTCGAAACCCCATCTCTATTAAAAATACAAAAAATTAGCGGGGTGGTACATTTGTAATCCCAGCTACTCAAGAGGCTGAGGCATGAGAATTGCTTAAACTCAGGAGGTGGAGGTTGCAGTGAGCCAAGATTGTGCCACTGTACTCCAACCTGGGCAACAGAGTGACTCTGTCTCCAAAAAAGAAAAAAAAAGA
>NW_016107357.1:10451439-10465853 GCF_001604975.1 Cebus imitator
GCAAGCAGGACAGTTGAAGTTTGCCAAGCTAAAGTAAAAGTCACCTAGAACCAAGTCCTCGACTGTCACTTTCACTTATCATTGGCCATATTTATACAGCATTGTTTCTTAAAAGTGAAACAGTCAGGCTCCCTTCTGGACTTTTGCCTCTGAGCTGGTGAAAGAATGTTTGCCTAACCTTTAAACTCCTTTGTAGTCTGTGCTCATTTTCTCTTCTGTAAAAGGAGACTCTGTGTAGCTTGACAGAGAGATGAGGAAAAATCAAGAGCCAGTGCGTGAAATAAACTGGTTTGGTTTGGTTTTGAAACAGGATCTCACTCTGTCACCCAGGCTAGAGTGCAGTGGCACAATCATAGCTCACTGCAGCCTCCACCTCCCCAGCTCAAGTTATCCTCCCACCTCAGCCTCCTGAGGAGCTGGGACCACAGGTGCATGCTACCACACCTGGCTCATTTTAAAAAAATTTTTTTTGTATGTTGCTGTGTTGCTCAGCCTCGTCGTAAACTCCTGGGCTCAAGTGATCCTCGTGCCTCCACCTCCCCAAATGTTGAGATCACTGAGATCATAGTCATGAGCCACTGTGTCCCGCTGAAATGTGCTGTTAATGAGCTACCTCTCATTAATATGCTCACTTAATATGCCTTTAACATATTAAAGCAATATTTCACCTTCCATAGACTGAGTAGCATTCAACATTTTTGTGGCTTTGAGGTCACTAACCACATGAAGACTGTATGTAATATCATGAAACAAATTGAAATCACATATAGGTTTCAAATGAAACCCGTAATCTGAATATTAGAAGCAAGATTCTCCCAAATGTCATCAGATACACAACATTCTTAAAGCTCTGGCCAGTTAGTATGGCTTAGGACTTCCCAAGGAACTCTGCTTCAGCCATCTGAGACCTGGGAGATTACAAATTGGTTGAAAGTAATTTTGATGCCAAGCAGCGATATTCAGAAAGGAGCTAAAAAGTATATGTAGTGGGAAAATGCCAGAAATTTCTTTCAAAATTTAAGTGCTGGGGCAGTTTGAGAGTGAGGAAAAATCTAATACAAAATCTCTACATATTAGAGTTTATGCCATCCACAATGGGAATAATTTAAGAAACAGAAGACTGTAACTCAAATTGCTAGTTCTATGCTCATTTTTATAAAATATACTCTTGAAGTTTTTATTTTGTGCTTCATTTTGAAAACAGCACAGTAGTAAAATATTTACCAAATAATTTTGGAAATTATCAGAAGAGTTTCCTTGAAAAATATAGCGTTGTAAGCTATTTGGGTTGAATTGTGTTCCCCAAAATATCTATTAAGGTCCTAACCCTAGTACCTGTGAACGTGACCTCATTTGGAAATGAGATCTTTGCAGATGTAATCAAGTTAAGATGAGGTAATACTGAATTGTGGTGGGCCCTAATTCAGTGACTGGTGTCCTTATAAGATGAGGGAAACTTAGACACAAGTACATTCAGAGAGAATGAGACATGATGATGGAGGCCGGGATTGGAGGGATGCATTTACCAGCCAAGCAGTGCCAAGGGATGGCTGGCACCCACCAGAAGCTAGAGAGAGGCCAGGAGGGATCCTTCCCTCTAGCCTTCAGAGAGAGCTTGACCCTTCTAGCACTTTGAATTTGAACGCCTGGCCTCCAGAACTGTGAGACAAGGAAATTCCTTTGTTTCAAGCTTCCCAGTTTGTAGTTCGTTGTGATGACAGCCCTAAGAAACTAATACATAGGCTTTGCTCATCAAAATAAGATTCATGGAGAAATTTATGGATGACAAGGCAAGATGGATTGAGGAAGATATCCTCGGTAAAGGAAATAGCATTTCAAAGTCACCTGGTTCCAATAAAGTGTAAAATAACTTGCTGTTAGGGAAATCACCCCAGTCGCACTTTACCTTAATTTCATGAGAGATAGGACAGGTAAGCCTATCAACAAAGGAATCTCATAACACCAAAACAAAGGACATTTCTTCAAGTTGAATAAATATATGATTGTAACTCTTTGTCATTTTCTTTTTCTCTTTCACTGAAAGCTGGTGAACATTTCAGGTACCAAAGCATGGGAAACCTTGCACCAGTGCTTATCAAACTCATGTGCACAGAGTCCCCTGGTGTGTTAAAATGTAGATCCTGACTTAGGGGGTCAGGGGATCTGCATGTGACCAGCTCCGGGGTTATGCAGGTGCTGTTGATCCAGGTAGGCATGTAATGACTCCATGCTCGAGAACTTTGAAAAGATGGTTTTTTTGAAAAAAAAAAAAGTTTATTATTCTTTCTCATGGTCATTTGAACTGTAAAGTATTCCAATCCATGCCTGTGACTTGACTGCTGATGCTTTGATGACTGTAACATCTATATTTCCAGTCACAGCCTTCACTCAAACCGAAGACCTTATTTACAGCTCCTACCTAACTACACTTGGGTGGCCTACAGGCATCTGAATGCAGTATGTCCTAAACCCAACAAATTACTCATGCCTATATCTCTGTCTTCTGTTTTTCCTGCGTCTGCCTAAAAGAGAGCATTAGAGCTCATTTTTAATTCCTTCCTATCCTTACTTCCTGGCTCTATTTGGTTTCAAAGTCTTTTGAGCTGACTTCTTAACATGGTTTAAGTTACTGTTTATCCTAAAAGATGCAAAGGAAAGTTAAATTAGGGCCAGTTTGCAGGATTAAAAGATAAGAAAATTGAATTTCATTCCAAAGTTATTTGCTGCAGTGACTTGAGCCACTGTGCTGACTATCTTGCAGCCTGCCACACACTATCTGCACCACTGCCCGTGGGCAGCTTCCACAGCACTTGGGACCGGCGTTCATGAGGATGCGAGAGCCTCCTGGGCCAGGATGGGCGTAGTTTTCTGCTTTAGAAGAACAATTATATATATATATGTATATAATTATATATTTATTATTATTCTATCAGTGGAAAGTAACAAAGAATTGGCCTGCTAAGTAACTGGCTTGTCCACATCAGCCTCTCAGTGCATGTGATCCCAACAAGTGAGCCAGGAAAATCAAAGACCCAGTCACCAGCCTGGAGCAATTGTTGGGGAGCCTGTGCTGCAAATGATAAATTTACAAGGGTCGTGGTTCCACTGTGCCGATGTTTACTTCAGTCTTAGGTAAACCGCACTCCCATGGCATGCTGCAGAGTACCATGATTAGCTTTCACTACCTGTTCCACTTCCTTTACTTCATATTCTTCCGGCTCCTCCACTGGTCATGTGCTCTTCCACTGCCCAAACCTTCCACCTCTCCTAACCAGCATTTCATCAAGGTTTTCACGGTTCACTTCCTCCCTGACCATTGTACCAAAACTTTTTGTCCATTGAAGTACATGTCATCTGTCCTCTGCCTGCTCCTCATTGCTGTTATCTGATGACCCTGGGGATAGTCCTTATTCAACAAAGTCATCTGTCATATGGTTATGCTCTTTGCTCCAACTTTTGACTGATCCTGGGTGACCTCAGTGTCCTTGCAGAGGTCAGTCAACAACTCAACTCCACATTTCTTTACTTTATCTCTAGTCAAGATGAAGTCAGGTCTATTTTGCTGCCTCTTCAGATACTTCCCTGGCTGCTCCCTGGACTTTGTCACCTGTCCCATTGTGACCACTCCAACTTCATCCAGTCTTTACTTTAAGAGCTTCAGGTTCCTGGTCCATCTCCTCCCTTTCTTCTTCTTCTTTTTCTTTCTTTCTTTCTTTTNTTTTAAGACAGTCTCACTCTGTTGCCCAGGCTAGAGTGCAATGGTGCGATCTCAGTTCACTGCAACCTCCACCTCCCAGGTCCAAGTGATTCTCGTGCCTCAGCCTCCTGAGGCACTGGGATTACAAACATGCGCCACCATGTCTGGCTAATTTTTGTATTTTTAGTGGAGACAGGGTTTCGCCATGTTGGCCAGACTGGTCTCTATCTCCTAACTTCAGGTGATCAGCCCACCTCAGCCTCCCAAAGTGCTGGGATTACAGGTGTGAGCCACCGCACCTGGCCCCTTTTTTCTTTTCAGGCAATGAGCTTCTCCGTCTTCAGATAGGACACCCATGGCTTTTCCTTCCACCTCATCATGCTTCTTTGTCTTTCAACTACACACTGTTTGCACAGCTCCAGTCCTGGCTACCCATCCATCTGCCTTGCCTGCTGCGCAGACAGAGCACCTTTTAGATTGAGATCATTGCAGATGTATGGTATCTGCTTCCAGCTGGGTACTCAGTAACACTTAGCAATCATTTTTCTTATCCTGGCCATCTCTCCCTTTCTGCACACCAGCTATTTTAGACCTTCACATATCTCAAGTCCATTCTCACTCCCAGTAGATGACCAACCAACAGTAGATGTCAGGAAAAGATGCCATGTCTGCAAACTTGCTTACCTCATCCTTAACCCTTCCCATGTCATCTCAGAAGAAGGAAAGTCTCTCTTGCGTAAAACTCACCCCAGCCTTCTACTTTGGACCCCATCTCTAAGCTTCAGGTCCCCACTTCACCCGTCATGTCTGTTCCCTTCCGTCCCCTTTCCACTGGTAGCTTCCTGGCTTTGTGCCTTCCTCCTTTAACTACCGCTGTCTCTCCTTTTTCTCACAGCTAAGCTGCTTATTATCAGAGCTGTCGGTACTTTTTGTCAACAGTGTCTTCCTTCATTCTTCAACTGACTGTAATTAGGATTTTGCCCCCGCCTGAAGTGATGTTGATTTCACCAGGGATGCTGATGATCAGTCAGTGGAGACTTGGCAGCCTTTATCTTAGCTTCTTTTCATACTCAGCCCTTATAAGAAATGCTTCCCAAAATCTCCACTGTGTTGGCTTACAGGTATTTTCAACTTAATCTCTGAGTTTGCAACTCATTCTTTTGCCTTAAAGTTGTTCCTCCTCAGAATCTTCAACATTTCTTATCTCAGTTTTCGTAATCACAAACCCTAAGCCTTTAATTCCTAAAGAAGGAACCTTTCTTTAAATGACTCCATTCTACCCAAATTCTAATGCTGTATCACAGCACTTAGCGTCTTCTGCAAGGAAGTAAGACACATTAAATGGATCATACAGTCAGAGGCCATACATCCGTGATTTTTTTTCCTGATACTTGGAAATCTTAAAAGCAAGACCACTGCTTGGGGAAGAAACGAGGAAGGCAGAGGTCACCTTGTCTGCTGAATATGGCTTAATTTTCTTGAACACTCAAGGTCATCATTGACTATTGACTGCTGGACAAAATGTGCTGTGGTATTATGGTCACTTTTAGCTCATCCCCTGCTGTCCCCAGCTCACAGTCCTACTTTAGTATATACTTTTGATCTGCTGCACTTTGGGGTGTTAGGTAATAGAGGCTGCTGGAAGTGAATGTAAAACAAGTCAGTCAATTCCAAATGAGGTGTCTCCTGTAGAGTTAATCTCCTTTGGCTTTATGTTTGCTATTTCAGTGGCTTGGAGGCCATTTTTTTCTGGTCTTTATTTTGTCTGTGTTCCTGAATGGCTGACATTTGCCCAAGACTGAGTTCTAATTATTTGATACCTTTCCTATTACCTCATTTAACATTTCTCATATGAAAAGTTAAAAGTACATGAGTAAGATGTATCTGTTTTAGACTTTCTATTTTGGGGTGTGGTCTTTCCCCTGAAGTTTAGTTCATTCTGCAGGAAACCCTTATCAAGTGAATGTGATGATCATAAACTGAGAATTTTTCGTGATTTTGAGCCTTCAAGTTAACATTGACTATAATAAACACCAAATCTAATTAAAGTAGGCACAATTATTTAACCAGTTCACATTTAGTTATATAAACCACCTAGGCTTTTTCCCTTCATTAATTAACTCTGTAATATGGCTATTCACCTGTTCCTGGTAAGCCTTTTTGTAGTTGTTAAGCACTGTACACAACATATAAGACATACCACATGGTATGTTGTATGTATGTCGTCCACTGTTAAACAAGGAAAAAGAAAACCACAGATTATAAATACAAAATAAACCCATAAAACTAGTACAGAATCTACCATATTCTGATATGGAGTCATGGCAAGTGAGATCATCATTGCTGCAAACCAGCAATGATTTGCAGACATTGAACACTCAGAGAACATGGTGCCATACATTCCTGCCAGAATGATTTCTGTGAAATCTAGGTAATTCAGCACTAACTGAAACTCATGAAGTTAGTTGGATTTCATCATCTACCAAGGAATAACTCATTGTCCTTTGTGATGCTTAGTTTTATCTATGTTATCCAAATATGTGTTATCACCACACAGAAAAAGAACTAATGGACAGCCTGGTTGCTTATCTGCTGTTCCCTCCGTCTGGTATTGTTTCCTTCTTGAATCCTTTGCTAGTTCTTCCATTCTGGGGGCTGTGCATAGTAAACTTAGAGAGTCATTGTCTGTTAATATCACCTTTTTTTTTTTTTCAGTTAAGGTTTCCGTTTTGAGGTCATTGTAGATTAATATACAGTTTTAAGAAAAAAATACAGAGCTCTCATGTACCCTTTTCCTAGTTTTTCCCAATGTGAAAAGCTTGCAAAACTATTGCAGAATGTCACAACTGGGATATTGATGTTGACACAGATACAGGACACTTCCATCACCACAAAGATCTCTCCTGTTGCCCTTTTATACGCACAGACTTCCTTCCTGTCACCACACCTTCCTTAGCCTTTGGCAACCACGAAATCTGTTCTCCATTTCTATAATTTTGTCATTTTAAGAATGTTATATAAATGGAATCTTGCAGTTACAATTTTTTTAGGACTGACTTTTTCAGTCAATATAATTCTCTGGTGATACATCCAGGTTATTGCATGTATTAGCAGCTTAATCCTTGTTATTGCTAAGTAGCATTCCTTGGTATGAGTGTACCAAAGACTGTCTAACAATTTACCTGTTAAAGAACATCTGGGTTGTTTCCAGTTTGGGGCTGTTACCAATAAAACTGCCATAAGCAGGGTCTTGCATGACTCTAAATCTTCATTTCCCTGAGATGAGTATCTAGGAGTGTAGTTGCTGAGTCATGTGGTGTGTTAAATGTTTAGTTTTATAAGAAACTGCCAACCATACAGTTAACATTTTACTTACGTTAAAATCTTCAGCTATAATGGTGGGTTTTTCTGTTTGTCCTTTTAATTCTGTTAGTTTTTGCTTGACATATTTTATAGCTGTTTGGTGTATATATATTCGAGATACCTATATCTTATTGGTAGGTTTACTCTTATGTATTAATAGTTATGTAATGGCCCTTTCTGTCTCTGGTTATTTTCTTTGTTCTGAAGCCTATTTTATCTGGTATTAATACAGCTGGCCCTGTTTTTCTTTAAATAGTGTTTGCATGATATATCCTTTTCCATTCTTTCGGCAGCCCGTATCATTATAATTGAAGTGAGTTTATTTAGACGGTGTATGCTTAAGTCATGCTTTTCAAGTCAGCCTTCCAGTCTTTGTCATTTAATTGGTGTATTCATTTACATTTAATGCAATTATTGATATTGTATGACTCAGGTTTGCTATTTTATTTCTCTGGTTTCTTTTCCAGCCTGCCTTCACTGGCCATTTTTTTTTTTTTTTGAGACGGAGTTTCACTCATGTTACCCAGGCTGGAGTGCAATGGCACGATCTCGGCTCACCGCAACCTCCGCCTCCTGGGTTCAGGCAATTCTCCTGCCTCAGCCTCCTGAGTAGCTGGGATTACAGGCACGCACCACCATGCCCAGCTAATGTTTTGTATTTTTAGTAGAGACGGGGTTTCACCATGTTGACCAGGATGGTCTCGATCTCTTGACCTCGTGATCCACCCGCCTCGGCCTCCCAAAGTGCTGGGATTACAGGCTTGAGCCACCGCGCCCGGCTTCACTGGCCATTTTTAAAGAATTCTGTTTGATTTACCAAGAGTGTTTTTGAATATATCTCTGCTTATAGCATTTTCAGTGGTTACTCTATATCTTACTTTATATATACATAACTTATCGTAGTTATATATATATCATAGTTTACTGTTGTCATCTTTTAATCCTTTCTTGTTTTGTCTTAAGTAATTCCTTTACATATTTTAGAATCGTATAGATAATACTATTTTTCTTAAACAGTTAAACAGAATGAAGAAAACTCAAGATAAGAAGGAAAGCCTATTGTATTTGCCCATACTTTTGCTTTCCATGTTCAAGCAATCCTCCCTCCTTAACTTCCCAAAGTGCTGATATTACAGATATGAGCCAATGCGCCCAGCCTGGAATTTTTTAATGCTAACAAAAGTCTAATAGCATTATTTTGAGTTCGATTGCCTGTAACCATGCGAATATTATGAGAAGTTGAATAGGCTTCATCTCTCAGTGGTGATTAACATAGTTCTTAAGAAACAGGTGACAGAGCTAGGCCAAGTGTCAGTAAAGGAACATACTATTGGAGCATAATTTGAGGAGGGAAGGTTAACTATGATTAGGGAGTGCTTGGTCTGATCTGGAAAAGAGTGTGGAGGTGACATTTTCAAAGGTGTAAACAGGGGAGCCAGGAATACAGAGCAGAGCCTTTGAGGCCGCAGAAGGAGTCAGGCAGCAGTGGGGATTAACAGTGGTGGGTCAGGAGCAAGGGTGAGGAGTGGACTCAGCAGCTGAGTGAAAGAGGGAGAAAGTTGGTGTTCTGGTGCTCCTGGGCTCCTAAACTATGCAGAACTACAGTTCTTTGCTAACAGAAAAAGCAAAGTGAATTACTACGGATAATACGAAGTTACTGATACTACATCATGCTAGTTAACACTTTCTAGGATTTGGAAATCCTTTATTTCCACTTCATAAAAAACAATATCCCAAATTAAATATATTACTATGTAAAGAAGAAATTATTCAGTTTGTCGTTGAATCAGGCAAATTTCACACCTGAAGTGCTGACCCAAACTTGGCTTGAGCTGTTACAAATTACAGATGAGGGAATAGAAGAAAGACCACATAAATCTGAGGTGCAGACAAAACTTTTACCTGAATTTAAACAGAAGAAAGAAGTAGACTCTTCAGAGTCAGGGTTATCCTTTTGTACAGAAAACACTTGAAATTTCTAAACTAAGCTTGCTTGCAACTGAATACGCATATTTCTTTGGATAGTGGCTAGCAAAAGGATAAATTTTATTCATTCCAAGAGTAGTTTTCAAATTCGAGCTTGAAAAGTAATTATTCAAAGAGCACAGTTTGGAAAACCACTGAATTAACATGTCACCCAAATACCTAAAATCCTTAAATGTGAAAAGGTAAGTCAACATGTGTATTGTCATTTTACAAGATACTCAGTTACCTCTTTTTCCTGTTATATTAACAACTAAGATACTAACTTTTATGTTCATGATCTAAGAAGAAATTCATAGCACCATTTTAAGGTTATTTTCACAGTCTCTTTTTATCTTTCAGATTTTTTGTTTAAGTTCTTGGTTATTGGAAATGCAGGAACTGGCAAATCTTGCTTACTCCATCAGTTTATTGAAAAAAAATGTAAGTGACATCAAACGGTCATTCTTCTGTGCATGTCTCCTGAGAGTCCTCTCTTGCTCAGATTTGTTTACAGTAAAACTTACAACTTTTTTCTGTGGAAAAAAGTAATAGTTTAAAAGTATTTTAAAGGGTTTTGTTATTAAACTTTGATAATGTGTTTTTTTTATTAAGTTAACATTTCAATTTAACAATGGTTCAATATATGGTTACTCATACTGTACATTTTCCAAATGCTAAGAGATCATATAGTGATGTTGAAGACAGCAGAGGCATTCTCTGGCAGGAATCCCATTTCCTGACAGCGGCCAGAGAAGCTCTAGGCATACATTTTGGATAAAATAACAATGTTTGATCTTTATAGTGGCCTTCTATTGTAGGTAAGGCAATTGCTGTCATCAGTTCTGTTTTATAGGCCAGGAACAGAGCTCTTGACCACACATCCCATCTTTTACCATCGACCCTCACTGTTTTGGTAAGGGAGGTTGAATTTTTTATTTCAAACTATGTGAGAACTTGGAAAGCTGTAAAAGACTGTAGGTTTGAAAGGCCCTTAAAATAAAAAAATGCTTTTATAATAATGGAAAGAATTGTGGAGAAAGACCTGTCTAGTTAGTGGCAGGTGGGCAAAGGCTCAAAAACAGAATGTTTTTTTAGTTAAGTGCATCTTAAGGAAGTATATGTCAGACACTGTAGGTGGGTAAAAAGGAGAAAGAGCCAGTATAGGGTGTCTTGGCAGAAAGCTTTGAAGAAGAATAAAATAATAGGAATTTACTCTGCTACTTCCATTTTCATCAACCAAGAGCTTGTTGGAGCCTGTGTTTAGTGACATGGACCCAGTGTGGCTTAGTCACAGAACCAGTCCTTACTGAAATTAACAAGTGTTCATTCACTGGATAGTTTATTTACAGGTTGCCAAGACTTAGAAAAGAACAACTAGAGGGAACCAGGCCAAGTACCCAGCTTATATAATCATTCTCTCCTCAGAGAGCTCTCCTGCAGGGTCCTCCCCACAACTCCTCACAACAGTGATGAAGGGAAGTTCTCTCATTGTAACCAGGATGCCCCTGGCCTTTAGTTACTGTCTTTTGAAGGATTTTACTCTGCATTTTGCCTGTTATTTTACTCCTAATGGAATTTCCATACTAGTTCTGTACTGTCTGGGCATGAAACAGACTGGCATAGTCACCATAACCATTTACCCTCTGCCCTGTAAATAATAAAGCCAGTTGCCAAGTAGCATCCCTGATTTCTGGAACAATTAAATTTTGTTCTGCAGTTACAAAATGTAAACTAGTCAGTGGACTGAATAGCTGTGATATTCGATTTTAGCTTATCTGTTCATCATCACAGAAATGTTCTTTCACAGGCAGTGTATTCCCGCTCGGTTTAGCAAAATACTTATTTTACCTGCCTCCTGCCTGTTCAAACAGTACTAATTTCTCCAACAAATTCATCCCAAATCATTACCATAGAACATACAGTGGATGAAAACTCAGACACCTGTAGATTGCATAGGGTTTGGGGTGTGTTTGAGGGTGTTTTGTTTTGGGGTTGGTTGTTTGAGAGTGTTTTTTCTTTGGTTCAGTTTTTTTTCCGCCTTTTCCCTGCTTTTCCTTGCTTTCACTGTTATTTCTTTAGAATATTTAACCATTCAAATACAGTAGCTGGAACTGCCTCCACCTCATTACTTACTGAGCCGCAGACCTGTCACTGAACATTATCCCCTGAATGGTACCCTGGTATGTCAACAGTCCCATCTGTGAGATCTTAACAGTGCACAGTTGGATGCAGTTCAGATATGGCAGGGGTACCTTCAGGCATAGGTTTTTAAATGTATGATTTGTTTAGGGGTTTTGAGAAAAAATCTTTATGTCTCTTTGAGAGTGGGGGCTATGTGTATTTTCTTTAAAACTAAATGCATCTTCTCAGTAGAATGCTGGAGAAATGAATGGCTGGAGTAATGTCTGTTCTCCATTGATGTAACTCTTGGTTTTAGTGTCACTTATTTAAATCTATAAGCCTGTTAATGTTCTAAAATTAAATGTGCTGTTCTTGTTTTTCTTTTTTAGTCAAAGATGACTCAAATCATACAATAGGAGTGGAATTTGGTTCAAAGATAATAAATGTTGGTGGTAAATATGTAAAGTTACAAATATGGGATACAGCAGGACAAGAACGATTCAGGTAGCTTTTCTAACTTAAAAAATATTTGAAAATTGGATTTAAAATAATTGATATTCTCTCAATATATAATGCCTCACCCCCTCCCCAACACACCCCTTCCTCGTCCTAATCTCAGAAACTTCATTTTTGGAAACTTTGATTGACAAGACAGCTAAAATTCAGGTTAGCTGTCTACAGCATGGATTTACTAAAGAATACAGTAGGATCTCAGAGCAACTGCATCATAATTTGGAGGCTGACCCCTTCTCAGGAGGATGTGGCACTGTGTATTGTACAGTATGTTTCTAGATTAAAATCAAAGCAAGAGCTTGTTTTTCTGTGTTTCTTTTTTAAAGAATTGTTTAAAACTTCTTGTGAGGTTGTGTTTTGTTTTACATTAACTAGAGCATGTTCTGATGTTTGATACACACTCCACAAAATATTCTCTCCACACTCTTATTATAATAGTGTCATAATTGAGGCTCAGCATGACACTGCAAATGAGGTTACATGTTTAGTATTCTGTAACTACTAAAGCAAGAAAATAGATTAATATTTAGTTTTGTGTTTTGCACAGATGCACAAAGTCAGAACAGATATTCATGGTTTTATAATTCAGTGAAATAAAATCCACCCCATTTGTAAACATTTCACTTACAGTTGAGTATATATCATATATTAAATAATTGAAGTTCGGCTGGGCACAATGGCTCATACCTGTAATCCTAGCACTTTGGGAGGCCAAGGCAGGTGGATCACCTGAGGTCAGGAGTTTGAGACCAGCCTGGCCAATGTGGTGAAACCCCGTCTCTACTAAAATACAAAATTAGCTGGTTGTGGTGGCAAGTGCTTGTAATCCCAGCTACTCTGGAGGCTGAGGCAGGAGAATCGTTTGAACCTGGGGAGTGGAGGTTGCAGTGAGCTGAGATTGCACACTAGCCTGGGCAACAAGAGCAAAACTCCGTCTCAAAAATTAATTAAATAATTGAAATTTAATAATTGCTTCAAAAATACCATAACCACCTTTAATCACCATTGCTTTTCTGGAAGCAGTGATTAAACATGATGGATTCAGTTAGACATTTATGTCCTTTCCCTCTCAGAACCCCACTGACATAACCATTAAGTAATTGAAATTGCATTAACTCAAAAAGGCCAAGATTGGGAGAGTACGTAATTATGATTGAGAGATTGAAAAAAAAAAATCTTAAAGATAGGAAGTAGATGGTGCTCTGATAGCAGAAGGAGCTCCACCCTAAGTGCTATAATGGGGAAAGCCGCTTCTTCCTCCTGGGTCCCAGAAAAGGTCAGGATTTGTAAGCATCAGGTTCTACAGGAGGTAGAGGTTACAGAGATTCATGTTTACACATGAAATAAGAGGGTCAGTCTTTTAAGTTGAAATGGGGCCTAGACTCAGGGTCATAAGACCCACCTGAGGGCATGGAGTCAGGCCTGAAAAGAGGGAAATTAGGTGAAAGTGAAAGCCTCTGGTCCCCAACCCACCTCCCCCACCTCTTCCCTGGTCACTGGCAGCCAGGTATGTGTGTCCCAGATAGGAGAAATGAGTAGTCAGCAAGGAAAGGCTAGAAGGTACCAGCGTTTTGCTCTCCCAGTGAAACAGCCCAATCTCTATCCAGTCATCTGACAGTAAAACCCTCCAAACTTACCTGCTCCACCCACACGTAAAGAGCCGCTTTTAGACTTTTTCATTCCTTGCTCTTGATGATCAGGCAGCAGTTTGAAGAAAGTTTCTATAGTAAAAGAGAGAGCCCAAAGTAAAAAAGCTAGAACTTTCAGGGAATAAGAAAAACACACTAAAACCACAGTATCCTCAGGAAGAAGAGCAGAGATTGCGTTGAAGTATGTCATAAAAACAGTCACACTTAAAAAGAGTAATCAGAATAATATGTTAAGTAAACTCATGTGAAAAATGGGAGAGATGAAATAAAGAATCATCCAGAATTAATCCAGAAGATGCAACGCCTAACTAGTAGGAGTTCCACAAGAGAGAAAGCAGTGGGAACAACAGAAGAAAATGTTTCACTGAAGGAATGAGATTCCAGGTTAATTGGCCCACCTAAAATCAAACATAGTAAGGAAAAAGTCCACACCAGAGCGTGTCATGTGAAATTTCAGAACACCAGAGATGAAGTAAAGAAGATCCAGAAAGGTTCCAAGAGGCAAAAAGCAGCCACATATAAAGTGTGAAAATGGAATTGCTTTGGACCCTTCCACTGCAACATTGGAAGCTAAAAGAAATGGAAGCATTGCCTTCAAAACTCAGGGTGAAATCATTCGTCAACCTAAAATACTAAACTTAGCCAAACTGTAAGTATGTGAGTAAAGGCTGAATACCATCAGATATGCAAGAATGAGGAGGAACCCAAGATTATCTTTCTTAGAAACTTCTTAGAAATGCACTTTCTTAGAAAGTTCAGGAGGATATACTTCACCAGGACAAGGACATGAAGCCAGCAGGGAGATCCAGCTCAGAATGGCAGAAGTCTAGGGGGTGGTGAGGGAAGACCAAGACAGCAGTCAGTATGTGATGGCACTGCCCTCCCGGGAGGACCAGGGAACAAGTGAGGGGCTCTGTAAGTGAACTCACGACGCTGTCAGAGCAGGGAAGAAACAGCTCTGAAATTCATAGCTTCCTAAGCCTTTTGTAGAAATGAGAGGAAAGAAACTGTAAGATCCGGCCGGGCGCGGTGGCTCAAGCCTGTAATCCCAGCACTTTGGGAGGCCGAGGCGGGTGGATCACGAGGTCAAGAGATCGAGACCATCC
>NW_016107357.1:10466451-10480228 GCF_001604975.1 Cebus imitator
AAACCATTTGTCAAAAGACGGTGTTGTAAAATAAATTTGAAAGTAAAATTGTAAGAAGTAGATGTGATATAGCTTATCTTGAAGAGAACTCTTCAAGGTTTGAGAATTCGTTAGAATGATTCGCACACCTCAGGAAAAACATATTTATTGGCATTTGTCAGTTTGTTAGATAGGCATCAATTCAGGCACAGCCCAGTGGAGGAGGGTGAGGTATGGGGATGGGCCTCCCTCCCAGCACCTTCATGCCACCACCTGCCCAGGAGCTCTCTGAACCTCATCCTTTTAGGTTTTTTGTGGAGGTTTTATTACATAAGCATGATTTATTAAAGCATTGTCCATTGATGATCAACTCAATCTCCAGCTCCTCTTTCCTCCCCAGAGGGCCGAGTTGCGCTCTCGCCACAGGGTGAAGGCTCCCACGGCACAGCCCCTGTCCCAAGGCTCTCTAGCCTGCCCCTCTTCCCGCAGTTACCTCCTTGGTTTACGAAAGACACCTTTATCACTAAGGAAATCACAGGGGCTTGGAGCTCTGTGCCAGGAACCTGGGATGAAGACCACATATGTTTGGTTTTTTTTTAAATTAGGCCACAGTTAAGTTCTGGGAATGTCTAGCTAGCAGAGGTCCAGGCCTTGTGGTAGGCACCAGGATCCTCTGGTGAGTGACATAGCAGAGCCCTGCTTTGTGGACAGGAGGCAGGCAGCCAGCACAGAGACAGAGAAAGAGCATCCCACTCAGTGGGATGGTGCCACCCAGGAGACAGCACACTGAGAGAGACGGGGTCCACTAGATGGGGGTGCTTGGGGAACGTTGCTGAGGAGATAGTGTTGAATGAAACCTGAGGTACAAGGAAAGCCAGCAGTGTGACAAGCCCGGATGGGAGTGGCAGGTGCTGGGAGCAGGGAAGAGAATGGGGCCCAAGGGCCAGGTACAGTGAGGGGGTGTCTTGGTGTGGGTCTTGATGAGTTGGGCTGCTCTGAAGAATGGACTGTGGCCCCACACTCAGGGACAGCGGTGTGGACAGACACAGGATTTGTTTGGTGTAGGAGACTGGACTAGGCTGGCGGAGTGAATGTGGAGATGGACAGAAGGGAGTTGAGGATGGACGTGGAGCTGATTGGCTTTAGAAACAGGGTGGGTGGTGATGCCCCTTCCTAGGCCAGGATGATCTTGGAGGGTAGGGTCAAAAAGAGTTCTGTTGTGCATTTGTTAAATCGAGTGTGTTTATTGGGCAGTCTCATGGAGATTCAGAGGCAGCACTTGGATCTGAGCTGAAGAAAAAATTTGAGTCGAATGGTAATAGAAAAGAGAGCCCAGGACTCAGCTCTGGGGAATTGCAATCCCAGCAGGACAGATTCAGAATGACAAGAGCCAGAGAAGTGGCTGGTGACCAGGAGGAAGAGTAGCAGAGTGCAGGGTGCAGAGACTGCAGGAGTGAAAACAGAGAAATGCCCACCATCTTTGGGTGCACAGAGGGTGGGGACCTTGACTGGCTTTTGGGGAGTAGCAGAGATGGACACCAGGTTGGGGGTGAAGAAGCGGAAGCCACAGGTAAGGACAGCTCTTTCAGAAAGTCAGATGTGGAGCCAGGCATGATGGCTCACGCCTGTAATCCCAGGACTTTGGGAGGCTGAGGTGGGTGGATCACCTGGCCAACGTGGTGAAACCTCATCTCTACTAAAAATATAAAAATTAGCTGGGCATGGTGGCAGGCGCCTATAATCCCAGCTACTCGGGAGGCTGAGGCAGGAGAATCGCTTGAACCTGGGAGGCGGAGGTTGCAGTGAGCTGAGATCGCGCCATCACACTCCAGCCTGGGGAGCAAGAGTGAAACTCTGTCTCAGAAAAAGTCGGATGAAGAGCAGACCGTGGGACAGTAGCTGAGAGGATTGTGCAGCAAGCATATTTCTGTTTTGTGTTTTTTAAATGGGAGGTATTAGAGCCAATTTATTTTATTTTGCTAATGGGAAAAATCCTGACCTCCTGGCCTTTTTTTTTTTTTTTTTTTTTTTTGTTTTTTTTTTTTTTTTTTTTATCAGATTTTTTTGCAGTGGCACAATTTTTGAGATAGGGTCTTGTTCTGTTGCCAGGACTGGAGCGCAGTGGCATGATTATAGCTCACCATCACCTCGAACTCATGGGCTCAAGCAGTCTTCCTGCATCAGCCTCCTGAGTAGCTGGGATTACAGATGTGAACTGCCACACTGGGCTAATTTTTTATAGAGATAGGGTCTCTCTCTCTGTTACCCAGGCTGGTCTCAAACTCCTGGTTTTAAGCAGTCCTCCCTCCTGGGCCTCCTAAAGTGCTGGGATTGCAGGTGTCTGGCCACTAATGGGAAAAATATACCAAAGAGGGAGAGATTGCTAATGCAAGGGAGAACACCTATGACTGAAAGGCGTCTTCCTGAATGTGAAAGTGGGTATGACATGCTGGGACACTCAGTTTCCCCTATAATAATGGGGCAGGGACGCAGATGAGTGCAGGGCCGTGGCGACTATGGATTCCTGGCTAGGAGATAAGACTTTCCATCAGGGCACTTCCCTTTCTGCCACCCCAAGAGATGGAGAGAACTGGAAGAGATGGAGAGAGTTGTGACTAAGGGTGGCTAAGGCTGTGGGGTAGATGAGGAGCCCGCAGAGAAGCGAGTGGATTGCGGAGCCCCTTAGTGTCCATCTAGGAGTGGTGCTGGCTGCCTTCCGCCTGCAGACAGCTCGCCCTGCCGGGAATTCTCGAAGGAGACATCCATCAGAGAGCTGCATCCGCTGCGAGGGAATCTCCTACTTGTCTCAGTGATGTGATTTCAGGCAGAATAGCTCCTCACATGTGTGTTCAGATATCTTTGAGTCATTTCTCTGTTAAACCAATGCCTGTCCCTGTGTTGTGGTTTACAAAGCAAGCATGGGTATTTTTTTCATGGGAGGATGGGATACAGTAAAGGGGCTCAATTGGTTGAAAGTAAAACCAGTGTAATTCTTCCAGGTCCGTGACGAGAAGTTATTACCGAGGCGCGGCTGGGGCTCTCCTTGTCTATGATATCACCAGGTAATGCCAGCTCCCCATGGTGAAGGAGGCTGCTCAGTGCTCTGCAGCCCAAAAGCTGGTCTTGGTGAGGTGCCCTCCATGCAGTGTGTGCTTTGTATGTCCGGAGACCATGGTGTGACTGGCATCCAGGAAGCCCGTTAGCCCTTCCATCTGAGGTCTCAGAGGTCTTCAAACAAGCCCCTACCACTGCTTTCCCATGTAGATAAATGTGTTTGTAAGGTTTTAGGTAGATAAAGCACTCCATCCTGTTGCATTACATTTCTTCACCTGATGCTTGGACACTTTCCTTAAGGTTCACAAAGCTTTATGTGTGGAATTTATTAGAAGTGAGTTGAGACAGGGTGAGGACACGGACTCTGGGCTGAGACTACTTGGTTCAAATCCCAGTTGTAGTCGCTAGCTGCCTGGTGCTCGCAGGCCAGGTGCTTCAGCTGCCTGGGCCGTGGTTTCCTTGTCTGTAAGATGGAGTTAGTAGTAATCACATGATCCTCATGAGGTTATTGGCAAGCTTGAATTAGTTCATGTAAAGCACTTAGATAGTAGCTATTAGTGACATATGGCAATTTAACTGAATAAAATTTGAAATTCTGTTCCTCGATTGCACTGGCCACATTTCAAGTCCTCAGTAACTACATGTGGCTGGTGACTACCAGCACAGATTATAGAACATTCTTATCCATGAGGAAATCCCATCCAGCAGCACTGATCTCAGTAGCAGCGTCTTAGAAACGTGTCATGTAAATGGCATCATCTGGGGACCCTTTACCGGTAGGAACCTGTCCGGTGAGAGGTTAGGTCACTCAGCCTGTTCCCTCCATCGAATCTGTGTCCCTGGAGCCAGGTGTTCTGAGAGGAGGCAGGCAGCTTCCGACTCAGCCCTTTCTGCACTTGCCCAGGCAGTGAAAGACTCAGCCTGCTGAAGTGTGAAGTCATTAATCAGGCTAACAAAATGCCGTGAGAAGAACTCTGTCCTTAGACACTTGAGAGCCAAAAACAGTAGGTCTGAGAGTTGGTCCTACAGTCAGACAGACTTGGTCAAGGCCTGGCTTTGCCACTGGCTGCTGTGTGACCTAGGGCAACTGAATTAATCTCTCTGAGCCTTGGATTTCTCATGGGAAAGGGGAATAGTGGCAGTCTGTGTCATGGAGTCCTTATCATCAATATCATGAAGGTCTTTAAAAGAAAGTGCTAGCACATGCAAGGATTCATTAAGTGGCAGCAGTTAGCTACAAAGTCTTGCTTACCAGAGTCTAGTGCCTTGCACATGCTAAGAGCTCAATAGATATTTGTAAAATGAATGGAGGAACATCTGTTTCCTTTTGCCCTGTGACTGGGCAAACAAAAATGACAAAATGTCTGACTTATCGTCTCATTTTACTGGAAACAAAACGAAACAGACTCTATGGGTATGGTATATACTTGGTGCATTCATGATGTCTGAGTTACTTAAAAGTGTTGGTGCCATTACCCTGAAATGTTGACAAGCAGTATGAGTAGTGAGAATGACTGGAAAGAATTGCTAGTTTTATAAAATACATGTATTATTTTCACAATCTTATATTACGCAGCCGAGAAACCTACAATGCGCTTACTAATTGGTTAACAGATGCCCGAATGCTAGCGAGTCAGAACATTGTGATCATCCTCTGTGGAAACAAGAAGGACCTGGATGCAGATCGTGAAGTCACTTTCTTAGAAGCCTCCAGATTTGCTCAAGAAAATGGCAAGTGACCTTTTACTTCTGACTGTTTTTCAAATGGCATATTTGAGGGTAATAGCATTTCTTTGAATTAGAATTGGAATTTTGAGATTAAACTAGATTTAGGAAATGTGGAATTTCCCATTGTTTTTACTATAAGTTAGATCTAGTTAGCATATTTTTATTATATTGCATTCTGCCTGCAGAAGTTGCTATGATGATAAAAGCAAGGGTGGTAACATTACGTAATGACTTTCAGTCCAGGGTCTTTGAATGTTAGAGATCTTGGGCTAAAGTGACTTATAACAATAATATCTAAAGGCACTAACCAAATGATGTCATTTTTTTTAATGTATTTTGAAGGAAAGTTGGTGAAATATTAGCCCTAAATAGAGAGGGAAGCACAAGAGGAAATACTTGGCTTATTGGCTTTATTTTACTTTTCTAAATTTAAGTCATTTGTTATAGGTGGTGACTTTGAAGCTTTTTTGAATTTCCATATTGGATACATGAAAATGCCACATAAAATTAATGGTTGCTTAATTAATTGATAAGAGAATGATGTTAAAAATTCAGACATTTTAAATAACTAATTTTTAGAACGAATGACTAGAATATTCTAATAACAATATTTGATTGGACTCTAGGATTACCAAATTGTATTGTAAGTTGACTAGTTTCTTGCTAAGAAACATGAGAGAAATCCATATGCCATCATGACAGTGTCTAAAAAGCTGTTTGGAACTCAGAAGTTTAGAATGTCAACAGAGATGAAAAGGAATTTAGATGTCATCTAAATTAACTCATTTTTACAAGTGAGCATGCAAGAGGCTGGAGAGGCCATGGTTTGCTGAGAGAGCAAGCAGAACAGGCCTTTCTGCTGAGATGAACAAACCACTCTGGTGGGTAAAAAGAGTATTAATGCCTATAGTATCTCTTCATGGGCTGTATGACAAATTGCAATATAGTCCCCTAAAAGGTGTAAGCACTTGTTGATCATATTTTTGGTGACACTCAGATCATTTGAAGAAGGACATTGCGACTTTCCCTGAAATCAATGGCAGGGCCATTTTGGCAAGTTGGCTGCTTCCTGATGGGCTGTCATTCAGCTGGGGAAGCCTGGCTTCTTGCGTAGCCCCTGCCACAGGTTAAATGCTAGCACATGAGAGCAGTTACTTTTCAGAAAAGGCTACAATTAGAACTTCTAACCTTTAAAAAACACATAGTGGTATATATTGATTTTAGACTTACAGGAATATATGGTTTTAGGTCATAAATTTTATCTGCTCTTCTAAGAGAATGCTACACAGGCTTTTAGTAAGTGAAAATTATGATCGTCTTCTAAATATGACTTTGTATTTTGTTGATGTCCATTTTAGAGCTGATGTTTTTGGAAACAAGTGCGCTAACAGGGGAGAATGTAGAAGAGGCTTTTGTACAGTGTGCAAGAAAAATACTTAACAAAATTGAATCAGGTAAAAGCATTTCCGTTCATCAACTTTTCTTCTGCATATTTTATACTCTAGCTCAGTAAATCACCTTTTAATATTTTCGGGAGTGATTTAGTAAAGAGTATTCTCTCTGTACCTGCCAACCTAAAATCACCACATATGGGTTCAAAGGTCATGTTCTCCTGGCTGAGGTGAAAGCACCCTCCTTATCTGGATGGTTTCCATGGTGATGGAAGCAATGGGCACACCAGCTCAGCTGTGGAAGGGCAGTCAAGGTTTTCAGGGAGTATTTGCATTTGGAACCATAGTCTTTTTTGGGTCCTTCACCAAAAGGAGGAAGAATAGGTCCTTGTCCACTCTATCAACAGCACACTAATTCTGTTGGGCCAGTGGTCAAGTGTAAGGGAGTTACAGGTACATCGTGTAGTGTTGGTAGTTGCAGATCGGGCATCATGGAACTATGCAGTCCAGAGTAACTTTATTTCTGAAGCTCACCAAGCATGCTTCAATTATTAAATGCCTCATTTTTGTATTTGTTGCTTCAGTAAAAATAATTTAAAATAATCCTAATGTAGGCAGCTGATGAAATACTATGTAGTTGTCATTTACTAAAATAACTCTATGTGGGCATCACCTTTTAATTGATTCATTCAAACATCTGAATGCCTATTCTTTGTCAGATACTGAAATACAAAAATGAATAAATCACACCTTTTGCCCACCCAAGAAACTGTCTTTCATGGGAGACAGTCAAAGGATAATTATAATGTCATGAGGCTGATGTAGTAATTCAGACATGCACAGGCTTAGGGTAACGTGAAGAAGGAGACCTATCCCAGCCAGAGGATGGAGGAGGTGTCAGGGAGGGCTTCCAGGAGAAGGTGTTAGATGAGCTCAATCTTTCAGAATATAAGGAATAGTGACCTAGCCAGGGGAGTGAGGAGGAGGGAATAGCAGGATAAAAGGTTGAAGAAAGGCAGGAGCCAGCCAGTCCTGATTCAGGATCTAGAACTTTATCTTGTAGCTTACCAATTCTCAACCCTGGGTGAGCACTAGAGACACTGGGATGCATTAAAAGTTCTAATTCCAGGCCCCGCCTCTGGAGACACTGAACTAATTGGGCTGAAGTATTGTGGAGGCATCAGAGTTTCTAAATGTTCACTTGTGCGATGCTAATGTTCATCTTACATTGTGAACCACTGCTGCAGGTGGTGGGTCATCAGCAGGTTTGTGATGTGATCAGGCTGTAACTTGAGATAAATCATGTTTGCAGGGGTTATGTTGAAAACAGATTGAAGGGAGGACAGGGCTAGAGGCCAAGATACCAATTCTAAGGCATTTTTTAGTAATCCTAGTAAGAGATAACTGATTAATGCTTTAACAAGGATGTGAAAGCAGAGATGGAGAGAGAGATAGATCTAAGATATATACAGGCAGTAGCATCTTATGACTGATATGCTCACTAGTGGGACAGGGCAACTGATTCCTAGATGGGAGAGGGTGAGGATGAGGGGCCAGCAGGGGAGGAAGAACCAAGGATGATGCAGTCACACTGGGGTTTCTAGACAGAAATGCGATGCAACCAGAGGAGAAGCAGGGAGTGTGAGTGAATGAAGGTGGCTCTGTTGTGAACGTGCGGCCTTTGCAGTAACATTGGGACACACACATGGAGTTATCTAGTAAGCTTGGGGAAGAGTTCCTGGCTGGCAGTGTACATTTAGGAACTATCAATATTTAGGAACAGCTAAAACTGTGGAAGGAATGTGATCATCCAGAGAACAGTCTGTTTAAGGAGAGCAGTGATCAGCAGAACCCTGGAGATGAAGGATGAGCAGAGGAAGAGGAATCTACAAAAAGATGGAAAAGGAAATGGGTGGAAATGTGTGAAGAAAATTAAGGGAATGTGGGTGTCACTTAAACCCTAATTATAAGCAAGTCAAAGAAGTGTTCGTTATGTAATGTAATAGTAACAGAGGGAAGTCTCATAAACTAAGAACAGAGCTGAAGAACACACACTGGGATGGGGAATAGAAAGTTAGTGATCATCTTGATCAGGAACAATTTTAGCAGAATTATGAAGGTAGAAGATGGCTGGCTGTCCACAAGGAAGAAGTAGAGGGTAAGAAAGCAGAGTGTCCACTCCTCTCCTGAGGAAGCCCATGCTGGCACTGTAAGGTGCAAAGGGTTAAAGTCGGGGATGTGGGTGATGGGAGAGATTCCAGCATGTTTAAATGCTGAGGGGGAAGGAGAGAAGGATGGGCGAAGAGAGGGCAGGGAAGAAGGAGGGTGCTGGGTGAAGTAGGAGGGAGGAGAGTCGGGCCCAGGTAGAAGAGTTGGGTGTCAACAGAAGTGGACATGACATCCTTTTGGTTTTTTTTTTTTAAATCAGAAAGAAAAAAGAATTACTAAGCTTGATACAAAAACCAAAACTGTAACATAAATCATTACAGTTGGCTTGCTGTTGAGTATTATTAAGCTCAACGCATGCGTGGTTGTATTTACATGACCTTGCTACTTTAATCTTGTATTCCTTGAATGCATCAGAATAACGACTCATAAAATTTTCAAGATGTGTTTTTTCTAAGATCATCAAAATCATAAGTATCTCTAGGTGAAAAAAAATAAGGGTATAAATTAGGATTATTCAACCGTACTTTTCATTTTTTAAAAATGGGTAATACATTTTAAAACCATTCTTTTCTTCCCCCTTTTTTTTTTGGGACGGAGTTTCGCTCTTGTTACCCAGGCTGGAGTGCAGTGGCGCGATCTCGGCTCACCGCAACCTCTGCTTCCTGGGTTCAGGCAATTCTCCTGCCTCAGCCTCCTGAGTAGCTGGAATTACAGGCACGCGCCACCATGCCCAGCTAATTTTTTGTATTTTTAGTAGAGACGGGGTTTCACCATGTTGACCAGGATGGTCTCGATCTCTTGACCTCGTGATCTACCCGCCTCGGCCTCCCAAAGTGCTGGGATTACAGGCTTGAGCCACCGCGCCCGGACCCTTCTTCCCCTTTTTTATATAAAATTTACCATATGATAGACCATGCCTTGCTTTTTTACTTACTATTCTAAAGCCCTTCATTACAAATCAGCATATAGTTTCTATATATACACATAATACATAATGTACACATATATAATACATAATATATATAACGTGTGTGTGTGATGTGTAATATGGCTTGAGTATCCCTAATCCAAAATATTCCAAAATCTAAAATGTTTTAATTGCCACCATCGCCACTGAAAGGAAAAGCTCATTGGAGCATTTCAAATTTCAGATTTTTCAGATTAGGGATACTGAATTGTTAAGTATAATGCAAATATTTCAAAATCTGAAAAAATCCAAAATACTTCTGGTTTCAAATATTTTGGATAAGGATCGCTCAACCTACATTTCACATATGTGTTACCATAATTTATGTAACCAGTCTACTTTGGATATTTGGGTTGTTCCCAGTATTTTGCTATTATAAGTAATGTTAGAGTAAATAATTTTATATATATGTATTTTTACATGTGCTTGAGTCTGTGTGTCAGACAAATGCCCAGAAGTGGAATTGCGGGGTCAAAGAACATAAGCATTTGGGCTGTTGGTATAGAGGCTGTCACATTTTCTCCTAGTGATGGACTTATTTCACTAAAGCCATGTCCACAGCATGTATTATCATACTTGGACTTTTGGCCAGTCCAAGAAGTGAAAAATGGTATCTTTGTAATTTAGTTTTAAATTATTTTATATAAATAATATATTCACATAATTTGAAATTCAAGAAGTATGAAAAGTTCCCATGTTACCATACAGTGAAAAGTTCCCATGTTACCACCCCCTGCTGTCCCTGGCCATCCAGAACGCCGCCTCTGAATCAACTGTTCCTTATGTATCCTGCTAGAGATATTTTGTGCCTGGGCAAGCAAACATATATTTGGTTTTTTTTCCTCTGTTATTCAGAATGGCTGGATATATACACAGTGTTCTGTACTTTGCTTTTTTTTTTTTTTTTAATCTATTTTTGGGATCACAGAAACATAAAACCTTTTTTAAAAGAATACTTGCTTGGTCCTCAGGTGAGCTGGACCCAGAAAGAATGGGCTCAGGTATTCAGTACGGAGATGCTGCCTTGAGACAGCTGAGGTCACCGCGGCGCGCACAGGCCCCGAACGCTCAGGAGTGTGGTTGTTAGGAGCCGTGGGAGAGCACACAGGTGGGTGCGGATACTCCCTGCCCTGAGTTCCTGGCAAGCTGAGTGCAGAGGCCCGTTAAAGCTTTGGGAAGCTGCAGTGTGGAAGAGAGAGGATCCCAGCCAGGTGCAGGGCTCTAGTTCCAGCACTTTGGGAGGCCAAGGTCAGCAGATCGCTTTAGCTCAGGAGTTCGAGACCAGTCTATCACCAGCATCGTGGTGAAACACCATCTCTACAAAATAGAAAAAGTTAGCCATGTGGTGGTGGCATGCACCTGTAGTCCCTAGTAACCTGTAGTTACTCGTGAACCTAAGACAGAAGAATCGCTTGAGCCTGGAAGGTAGAGGTTGCAGTAAGCCGAGGCCGCACCACTGCACTCCAGACTGGGCAATAAAGTGAGACTCTGTCTCAAAAAAAAAAAAAAAAAAGAAAGAAAAAGAGGAGAATATTCCATAAGTTAATGTTGTATGTTCTAACTGAAAGAATTTACACTCTATAGGAAATTCTTATGCTCTTGTTCAGAAAGAAAGGAAAGGCAGGCGGTGGTTGACAGGAGAGGGTGAGATACCCTGATGCCTTACATCAGTGAGGAGCCTTTCCTGGATTGATTGAGGTCTAAATGAATGTGCCTTTTGCTAAAACAGGAGGCCCATTTACAAAACTGACAAATGTCTCCTTTTAACTTTTTAAAGCTTCCTCTTTTTCTCCGTTTACCACAGTAGACGTTTTATTTATAGTCAACATCATATAGTAGGCACAGGCAAGTATTAAAAGATGAGATATTCCCGAATTCTCTTTTAGGCTTTAAGCTATATTTACTTTTGTGTTTATAATTCTGCAGATTTCTAAATTGTTCTTAATATTTTTTAGGTGTTCATACAGTGGCATTTGGGACACAATCGTTGGAACCTGAAGAATCTGAAGTTTTTTACCACCATCCTTTTCTACTCTGTCTGGAAGTAGATCTTTATGGGGAAAAGAGAATTTGGGGTGTTCTGCAAGCTGGTCAAAGTGGCACAGCAAATCATATAAATCGAATTAAATGGACAACACCGTTAGATGTGTACGTGTATGTAAAAATTTTCTGTTCCATATTTTCCTTTCTCTTTCAGTTTAAAACATGCTATGTACGTATGTCCTGTAGCCCAGCGCAGCTCCACAGCATGGGATCTGATGTACGATATGATACAATGTGGCACTAAATGCAGTTTCAGATTTTATTTTTTTTAATCCTATGAACTAAAATTGTCGATTGTGAGGTGTGCTTTTCTCGTTGTGTCGGTTATATTGCATAATTGGTTATATTTATGACCTGACATTCAAAGACTCTGGCATTGTTAGCCAGCGTGTTTCTTATTTAATTCTGTTTACTACATTCTACATGGTGTTTACGTGACCCACACTCGAAGTATTAGATCAGTAGACATTCACTAACATACCAAAATAAAACGAAAAATGGAGTTTTTCCATGAACTTTATACTGTCCAGCTCTGTTGATTTTAAGTCATCTTCGTCCAGGTCAACTGAGGAAGTAAATCTGGAGTACCTGCTCTGTTTTAGGCTAAGAAACTAGCACTAAGGCTGCTGGTACCTTTGCCCAACCTTCTGAGCTACTAATTCTCTCAGCGGTTGATAAAATACAATAGACCATGTAAGCTGGGCTGCTCATCCATTTCCAGTTTGCTGGTCTGTCTGGTCACCCTTCTAGAAAACACATTGTTTATACTGTGCTTTTTCTGGAATTCAGTATAATGGCACCACTGCCTATTTTTCACATCTTTTGTTTCCTGTTCATTTTAAGGAAACCTAACTAAATCCAGTTAATATTAAAAGGACACCACTCATTAAGAAATTTCTTTATGGCTTCTGCTGACTACTTAAATGCCTTACTACAGTTATCAAGTTGACATGTTTTTAATTCATATAAGGTATATTGAAGTATATATTGTATTACAAAGACTTGTTCTTATATTTTAAAATGTCAATGCAAAAAATATATGGTGGAACCTTTCTTTAAAGTTGAAATGCAGTATTAAAATTAAGTCTGAAAGTTTAAAAAGCTTTCTTCACCTTATATATGTTCTTCCACTGTGACTTTTTCGTTGAAGACTAGTAAATTAACTTTTAGTTAGAAGATGCCTACTGCTTTTGTTGTTTATTTTAATCAGCAGAGCAGAGACACATAAAAACTCTGGGAAGTGACTAGGATAAAAATATCAGTATGTATCTGTTTTAGATATTTTAAGTTTTGCTTTTTTTATGCCTTGAATATTTTATTTCAGAAAGTATCTGAAGCAAATTCTCAGACTGAACTACTTCTTAGACCTCACTGTAAGAATGTTTTATTCAATGTCTCATTTATGGTAGATTTGCAAGCTGCTCATTTTTGAACAGCTTTTTGCATGGGATAGGAGCATGTCTATTCTAACACATCAGCTTATTCAAAAGCCAGAATTTTAAAAACAAGATACATGTAAAGTTGTTTTATAAACGATCCTGTTAATTAAACCACAGACACCATATATCCTTCTGCATCCTTTGACCAATAAAAGTTGCTGGAGAACCAAACCATGGTGGTTCTTAATAAGGTTTTGCCTTTAGGGAGAATGAGGAGGGGAGATAATGTGGTATTGTTCAGGCTAGTAATAAATGTTATGTTTCAATTTCCCACAACTCATTACGTTTTCAGGAAGCTCTTAATTTAGATTTCTAGGAAAGTAATTATTCAGTCTTCTATAAAAGATTATGAAGACCATTTAAACTAGAGATTGTAATTTATTCCTGTACAGTCCAGGATTTAAGTGAAAATGAGAACATCACAATTTGGGAATCTGTAATGGTTTTGTTGAAAACATTACTTGTGGCTTGTTAAAAGAGTTGCTGAATTCAAGAACATTGATTCCTAGCAGATCAATAATAGTATTTAAGGAATCTGTTGCTAAAATTAGAAACCTAAATGATTTGTAATTTGTACTGTGACATAGCAGATGATGTTTCTTCATTTTCTGTCATCTTTTTATGTTTTTGGAGAGGCAAATTAGAGGTGCTTTTAAAAACCCTGTGAATTTTTAATATTTTGTGGTGCTATTTGTGAAGCATCTCTTTCCTGATCCATCTAACTACTCACGTACATAAAATCTGAGTCTGCCCTACTTGGTGACTTGGTTACTTCCCGATTGCATTTATTTCTTTAAAGGGTTGTTTAGAATTTTAGAGGAATTTATCTGAGAACACAAGATCTACCATTTTCAGTAGGACAAGTGATCAAATTGTTGGCCACCACCCTCACAGGTCAGAAAACACTACCTACTGATAGAAAATAATGTGGTTAGGGAATCTGTTTTTTCTTTTAAAAGAGCATTTATATATTTTTTCCCCTTCATATATCCCCTTCATTTTTTTTT
>NW_016107357.1:10480583-10522630 GCF_001604975.1 Cebus imitator
GTCTCTACTAAAACTACAAAAAATTAGCTGGGCATGGTGGCGCATGCCTGTAATCCCAGCTACTCAGGAGGCTGAGGCGGGAGAATTGCCTGAACTCAGGAGGCGGAGGTTGCGGTGAGCTGAGATCATACCATTGCACTCCAGCCTGGGTAACAAGAGCAAAACTCCTTCTCAAAAAAAAACAATTGCCTATATTATGCCATCTTGTTTTCTTTATCTTTACCCAACCTCTTCATGCTATAGTAGTTGAAAATATTCACAGCATCTGTCATTTCACCCAAGAATAGGTCAGGGCCGGGCAGAGTGGCTCACGCCTGTAATCCCAGCACTTTGGGAGGCCAAAGTGGGTGGATCACTTGAAGTCAGGAGTTCGAGACCAGCCTAGCCAACATGGTATAACTCCGTCTCTACTAAAACACAAAAACTAGCCGGGCATGGTGGTGGGTGCCTGTAGTCCAGCTACTCATGAGGCTGAGGCAGAATCGCTTGAACCTGGGAGGCAGAGGTTATAGTGAGCCAAGATTACGCCACTGCTCTCCAGCCTGGGCAGCAGAACAAGGCTACATCTCAAAACAGTATATTAAAAATTTTAAAAAAAGGTCAGTATGCATCTCTGACAATAGCATTTTTAAAAATTTTTATGAAATTTCTGTACCATTGGGGACTTACAAAGCCAAGGCTATTTATGTTTTTCATATCTTGCAGTCATATAAAGTTGGTTTTCTGGTATATACTAAAACAGCAAAATGTGTCTCTTATGAAGCATTGGAGGCAGTGACTTCCCAGCATGTGTCCAGTTGTACCAGAAGTGCTATTCCTTAACCCAGAGGCAGTTGTACCTTTAGCAGGGACACCACGGTCATCAGCCTGCTGTCCATAGCCAGCATGGCTTTGGAGGGCTGGTACCCCTTGTTGTACTGGTTTTAAAACACTCCTGCTGATGTAGTAACATGAGGTATATTTACTTTAAATCATCTCTACAAATTTGAAGATCTTATCTTCAATATGCTCTATTTTGAAGAAGTATTTTTCTGTAAAGGAAACATTTAACTTTGATGCGTGCTTGTCGGGACCATCCGTAACTGTATATAAGGTGGCTTGAGCCATTCCTTTTTTTGTTTTTTGCTGCTATTTGTTTTGTTTAGTTTTGTTTTCAGAGACACAGTCTTGCCGTCACCCAGGCTGGAGTACAGTGGCACAATCATACCTCATCACAGCCTCAGCCTCCTAGGCTCAAGCAGTCCCCCACCTCAGCCTCCAGAGCAGCTGGGACTACAGGCATGCACCACTGCATCTGGCTAATTTTTTTTTTTTCTGTTTTGTCTCCATGTTTCCTAGGCTGGTCTCAAACTTTTGGCCTAAAACATTCCTCCCACCTTGGCCTCCCAAAGCCTTGGGATTATAGGTGTGACCCATCACACCTCGCTCTCCGCGTCTTAAACTTGCTGAAGGGCTTTGTCAGGAACCTTCTGCGGAAAACTCAGTGAAAACTGGATAAGCCTGTGCTCTCAAAGCTCCTTTTCTAACGTCTTGATGCAATGAGTAAACTTCATTTTAAAGAAAACTAGAGTGAAGAAAATAAAGTCCTTCATTTTTGAGTATTTTACATTCTAAAATGTCATGAAAATAATTGTTTACTAAATATTTAAGGACCAAGTAATGACATATGATGGTAAAAATGCTAATTTCTGTATGTTTGGTGGGGATCCCTCAAATAATTTTAAATTGAATAGGAAATTGTATAATATGATTGATTTTAGGTGAATCTACCACATTATTACCTTTACAGAAAAGTCATCAGATTGGTTTGTGTAGCCATAAAGGTACTTATACTACCATGCCCTTATACTACTCTGACTTCCTGGGGGAAATAGTGCTTTTATGGGACACTCGTGCACATCTCTGAATGCCCCTGGCTTTCTCACAGTCTCTGTGGGGACTCTTGGGTTCCTCACCTGGAATGCTCCTCAGCCAGCCCTCCAAGTCTGTCGAGCTGAAGGCCTGCTGTTCTTTGGGGTGCGGTGCAAAATTTCTCTGCCGCGGTGCTTTCTCTCACCTCAGCATATGCAGATACCCAGTTCCCACGATTCTCTGTCTAGACCTCCTTTCTTGGTATTGATCTCATTGATGATTCCTTGTCCTTGTTTGTCTTCTCTACTGGGCTAAGACCTCCATGGGACAGGGCTGCTTTGGTGTGCCTGATGCCTGGCACACAGGAGGGACTTCAGTGCTTGTGGAAAAGATAAGTGATCACAGAGCTGACTGTGTCCCTGCGTCTTTCCAGGTTATCTGGGTATCGCAGGTGCCGTCTATCCACTGCAAGATCCCACTTTGCAAAATTTCCAGACAGGCAGTTAGAACCCTTTCTGCTCACTTTGTTTTTGAATATTGACTACAGTACATGTTGTACCTTCCAGGATTGATAGCTTACTAGATTTGAGCTTTATGTTTTGTTGTTAGGATTAGTATTTCTTGGGGATTCTATCTGTGTACTCTTAGCTGGCTCTTGGCACATCTCACAGCACAGCCTGTGAACAAGCGGTTATGCCTGCTGTGTTCTCCATTTTAGCAGGATTTGATATTGTAAGAATGGGGAGCTTAGGCTGGAGAGTTGTCAGATGCATTTGAGGATGTAATTGTCCGTAAACCTCTGATCTAAGGCCCAGCCATGATCAGCTGTTGTAGTATTTTATGATGCCTCATAAATGATTAGGGGTGAAATGTGTTGAATCTCTCACTTCTGTTAATTACACACTCTCAGTTACAGTTGACAAGTCCCCATGTTGAAGCAGAGACCGGAGCTATAATTAGATCCTGGAAACTTAGTAACTCTGCCGCCTTTTCAAAGGAATAGAGGAATGGCAAATAGTTTTCCTACCCTAATTTTAAGACTCACTCTTTCACCTGACACTTAAATTCTGAATGCTATGTAGGCTGTTTTTATGTGTTTCTGATTTTCCAAATTTCAGCCCTATCTGAACTATAAGAACTTGACTCCTGCACTTGGAGGGGTTCCACTTTAAGAATCTGCGGTTGCCAAGGGCTCCTTCCACTGCATCTCCCATCCCTTGTCAAAGTATAGGACTAAATGCCCACTTTTCTTTTCTTCTTTAAAAATCATAGTGTGTCAGAGAAACACTGGATAATATTTAGTTTAACAATAACCTATTTATAATACTATCCATTGAAATGTCTGTAATAGTGAAACCTTGAAGGGGCATAGCATATTTTACAACTGAAGAGTATTCTTATATTTAGCGTTGAATTTACCCTTCAGAATGACCCATTGCAGTGGTCATAGCAGATATTAGGCCCATCTCACAAATGAGGGGCCTGAGCCACCCAGGCAGGGGGTTGGCCCAAGGCCATACTTCGGGGGCAGACAGCAGCCCTGGGTGCAGGTCCCTCTGCCTGGCACAGTGGATGAGGAACATTTTATTATGAAAATTTCAAATATGCATTTGTTTTAAAAACTGTAAACAGTTCTGATTTTAATTGGTATAGGAGTATTTTCCATTTAAAAAAAAATTTTTTTTTTTTGAGACAGGGTCTCAGTGTGTCACCCAGGCAGGAGTACAATGGTGCAGTCATAGCTCACTGCAACCTCAAACTCCTGACCTCAAGCCGTCCTCCCATCTCAGCCTCTCAAGTAGCTGGGACTACAGGAGCATACCACCACCCCCAGCTAATTATTTTTTTTTAGAGATAGGCTCTCATTATTTTGTCTAGGCCGATCTCAAACTCCTGGGCTCAAATGATCCTCCTGCCTCAGCCTCCTAAAGTGCTGGGATTACAGGCATATGCCACAGCACCCAGCTAGTACTAAATAATCTGGAGTGGGGGGTAAGCTTATATCATCATTGTGAAACCATGTTTTGATTTTAAAAATCTTGCAAGTTTGGTAGCTTGCTTTTTTTTGACCCTGCTTCCAGCAAATTAAATTCAGTAAAAGTATTACAGATGAGAATTACATGAGTGAAAACGCATGCCAATTGGTTTTCAGAATGCCTGTCGTAGTCTACTTGTCCTCAGCAGTTAAAGCAGTCTGGTACTGATATATTGTTGGTTAGATCTTCCTGTCCTCAAGGTGAGAAGGTGCCTGTGAGGCCTTGGCAGGGAGGTAGTTCTCCACCCTATATAATTGAATCTGCCTTTCTAGCCACAGCAGTTAATGTGTTTATTCTGGTGGCATTCCTGTGCTGTCTGCCAATAAGCTATTGACCCATGCTAGCCCTCACCCGTGCTACTCATCTCTATTTTTGGGGTTTTTTTTGAGATGGAGTCTTGCTCTGTCACCCAGGCTGGAGAGCAATGGCCCAATCTCAGCTCACTGCAGCCTTCACCTCCCAGGTTCAAGTGATTCTCCTGCATTGGCCTCCTGAGTAGCTGGGATTACAGGCACCCGTCACCACACCCAGCTAATTTTTGTATTTTTAGTAGAGACGGGGTTTCACCATGTTGGTGAGGCTGGTCTTGAACTCGTGACCTTGTAATCTGCCTGCCTCGGCCTCCCAAAGTGCTGGCATTACAGGCATGAGCCACCGCGCCCAGCCCTCTATTTATTTAACTTAGTCCTTGAGCAAGAGTAAAGAAAAACTTCATTATTCACTCATGAATTTAATATGTAACTATGCCATTATTCTACTACTGGCCATCCTCTTTTCCTCTTTTTTATTTCCAGGAGTAATTTTGGCTTTAAGTGCTAGCCTGTTGCTCCAGACTTCTACCATCTGTATTATGTCTTAGGAAGCATCTAGTGGCCTGAAGTTTAGGCACGGAGTCTGGTGTTTGTTCACAGGAACCTTCTGTGGGGATGATACTCTACTCTGGTTTGTTCCATACTAGGTGACATGCAGGTTTGTCCCATGCCTGGGTGACATTCCTTGAGCTGGGCTTCAAGGAAACGTTTAGCTATGTGGTCATTGTAGAAAGCACAGATGACAAACGGGCTGAGTGTAAGTTATCCACAAGTGAGCACGGATTGGGGCCTGAGGGCGATGCGGAGACAGGCCGGGTTGCCATGCGTTGTCCGTAGAGTAGCATGGGAGGCTGTCCCAGGAGGCTGTTGGCAGCAAGTATGTGCTTGGTCCACACTTCCCAGGTTCTCCTCAAACACCAGACAGCAACCCGGACGCAGACGAACTCCCTAGTTCTTCCGAAATCCTGAAGCTCTAAAATAATGAGACAGAAATGGATGCAGCAGTTGTCACAGGTATTAGTCAATACCTAAGTGTTAAGAACGGTAAAACATGAACTAATAGCGATGTTAATTTTCACAAAATAGTCTTTTTTTTTTTTTTTTTGAGACAGAGGTTCTCTCTTGTTCCACAGGCTGGAGTGCAATGGCGTGATCTTGGCTCACTACAACTTCTACCTCCTGGATTCAAACGATTTTCCTGCCTCAGCTTCCTGAGTACAGGCGCTCACCACTACACCCGGCTAATTTTTGTATTTTTAGTGGAGACAGGGTTTCACCATGTTGGCCAGGCTGATCTCGAACTTCTGACCTCAAGTGATCTACCCACATCGGCCTCCCCGAGTGCTGGATTACAGGTGTGAGCCACCGCACCCGGCCAAACTGGTTTGGACCATCTGTCATTAGTAAAATCAAAAGCATATGTGCACAGTAAAATTCCTGCAGGCTCACCTCCCACAGCCAGCCCCTTAGCCGTTGAACTGCTCACGTGAGAACCTCAGACGCACTTCTCTGAACACCCCTTTCCATATGAAAATACTTGAGGCAGAGTATCCTTCCATTTGTGGATTTCTATTTTTATTTTTGAGACAGGGTCTCACTGTGTCTCCCAGCCTGAAGTTCAGTGGTGCAATCACAGCTCACTGCAGCCTCAACCTCCCGGGCTCAAGCCATCCTGTTACCTCAAGCCTTCCAAGTTTCTGGGACTACAGTTGTGCATCACCATACCTGGCTAATTTTTTAGTTTTGTAGAGATGGAATTTCACTACGCTTCCCAGGCCAATCGCGAATTCCTGGGCTCCAGCAATCCTCCCGCCTCAGCCTCCAAAAGTACTGGGATTACAGGCGTGAGCCACAGCACCTGGCCCATTTGTGTTCTTAGCATGCTCTAAGACTATTCCACGCTTTCCTTTTTTGTGTTTCCCCCTGTCGAGGTCCAGTTTATGACTAGAAGCAGGCAGTGTGGATGTGACACAATCTGACCCGTGTCCTACACTGGGTGAACACCCTTGTTCAGTACATCTGCACACATGGATGTATCAGAAAACTTTTAGGTGTGAAATTGCTAAATCAAAGGCATACACCTTAGACATCAATAAAGCTAATTGCCCTCTGAAGAACTTGCACAGTTTACACTCCTACTTACAGAGTGGGAAGCCCAACTATTTAAAATGCCCAACTTTTAAAAGAGATTTAAGGTTTATATTTTGTCTTTATTAAATTTTAATGGCCACCAATTTTGTGGTAGCCATGAAGACTGTGTCCTTTTGTTCCACAAGTAGCAGCCGCACAGGCTTCTCAAACACCACATTATGGTGTACATGTCGTGGGAAACCCCAGCGACATCAGCCCCTGCTGTGGAAGAAAGTGGAGCAGAACCTGGGTCCAGAACAAGGGAAAGATGAAGTCAGACCTAGGGCTTTCGGAAACGCTGGATGAGCGTCAGCGGCAGTCTGAAGATGCTATACTGTGTATTTTATTGTTGGTTAACAGAATCGTGTTAAAATTCTATTCCTAGAAAAGGTTCATTGTTTTGGTGAAAATCCAAGATTTATACCTTATCATCCAAAAATTGCAGAGTTTTAAATATCGTAATGTGCCTGAGTCCCATTCCAGACCAGCAGGAAGTGGAGGGGCCCCGTGCTGTTCTCCTCCCCGAGGTCAGACAGTGGCATCCTGAGTAGGGGAGCTCCATGTAGGAGCCCAAAGAACATTCACTTACAGGATCCCCCGGGTGGCTCAGTTATTAGTCTAGCTTAAGAATCACACAGCTGAGCATCTTCAGTGGGAGGGCATCTCTTTGAAGAGTGAGTGTTTGTACTTGTTTCTCTTGTTTTCTCTAGGATTTTTTTAATGGTGAATGCATTCTTATGGTTTAGAAATCAAAGCTGCATGAAAAGGTGAACACTGAAGGCTCCCTCCCCATCCCATCACTCTATTTCTTCCCCTGGCCCTGCAGGTAACCACTGGTTAGTTTGCGAATCCTTCCAGAGCTCTGAATGTAGATACAGATATTTTTATTAGCCTTCCCTTTCTTAAAAGATAACATGTGACAGACACCATCTTTTGTACACCTAAACTCTATCTTGGAGCTTTTTCCACTTCTTAGTACATTGAGAGCTTTCTCGTTAAAGGCTGCATAGGGTTCCATTTTGTGGAAATACTGTTTTCTTTAGCCAGTTTCTTATTGATGAACTGGGTCATATCCAGTTCTCTTCTGAGGTAATTGCAAAATAGTTTGGTTAATGACAGCATCCTTAATTTTTGTTTTCACTCATATTCTCCTCTCATCAGAAAAAGTAGTAATTTTCCTTCCTATTTAGTCTTTTCCCCACACATCGGCAGGAACCATTTAGAAAATTTGATGGAGGTGAGGAGCAAATCCAACAAGAGGTGTGCAAGACCTTTTATTCACAAAACCTTTAAATCCTGCTGAAATAAATATAGGAAGACCAGCCTAAACAGAGACATGCTACATTTGGGGATAAAAAGACTCAATATTAGAAAGATGTTAATCCTCCAAAATTAGACAATTCAATGCAGTTTAATAAAACTGCCAAATTGAATTTAAAAATAAAATTTGACATGCTCACTTTAAAGTTCATATTTAGAAAATAACCAAGAAAAGAGAACAAGGTGGGCATCTGGAAATTTGGCCTCCCAGATATAAAATCAACTGTAAAATTGTAATAAAACAATACTGTGAGCTCAGGTATGGATAGACTGATCCATAGAAGAGCAGCATCTGGAAACCTTCCCATGTACCCATAGGAATTTTTTTTTTAATGATGTAACACTTCATATCAGTAAAGACTGTTCACCAGATGGTGTTAAATCCATCTGCTACCCATTTGATTAAAAAAGGAAAGTTGGGCCAGGCAGGGGGGCTCATGCCTGAAATCCCAGTACTTTGGGAAGCCAAGGCCAGCAGATGGCTTAAGACCAGGAATTTGAGACCAGCCTGGGCAACATGACAAAACCCCATCTCTACAAAAAATGCAAAAATTAGTCAGGCATGCTAGTGCATTCTTGTAGTCCCAGTTATGGAGAGGCAGAGGTGGGAGGATCACCTGAGCCCAGGGAGGCTGAGGCTGCGGCTGCAGTGAGCTGTGACTGCACCACTCCACTCCAGCCTGGGCAACAGAGTGAGCTGGTTTCAAAAAAAAAAGAAAGAAAAGGAAGGTTGGATTTTTACTTCATATTCACAAATAATTAACTCCAGTTGAATTAAAGAGCTAAAACCAGAAGCAAGATTTTTCTTTTAAACCATTGGAAGACAATATTGCATTTTTTATAATCAAAGCATAAGTCTTTCTGAAAGTCACACAAAGTCCCCCATCTGTAAAGGAAAAGTTTGAGATTTGAGTATACAAATTGATATTTTCCATAAGACAAAAGATAGCATAAAGGAAAGCAATGGGCTGTGATAAACTATTCACAAAATATCAGAAGATTTCTATCAGCTATAGAGAGAGACCCTAACAAGGTCAGTGTGACAAACTCACTTTAAAAAAAAGGCAGTGTGCTTTTCTGTATTTTTTTCCAAAATAATTTTAAAAGATTGGCAGAGCACATAAGCAGACCATTTGTCAAAGAAGTAAAGATAACTGATTAATAAGAACAAGAAGCTAACATCACTAGTAATCAGTGAGGCCAGGCACAGTTCACACCTGACTTTGGGATCCCTTGAACCTCCAAGTTCGGGACCAGCCTGGGCAATATGACAAAACCCTATCGCTACAAAAAATACAAAAATTAGCTGGGTGTAGTGGCACGTGCCTGTAGTCTCAGCTACTTGGGGGATGATGTGAGAGGATCACTTAAGCCCAGGAGTTTGAGGCTGCAGTGAGCTGTGTTTGCACCACTGCCCCCCAGCCTGGGTGACAAAGTGAGACCCTATTTAAAAAAAAAAAAAATCAGTAAAAGGTAAATCATTGTATTCCCGATATTGATATGTATGGCTACTTTTTTAAAAATGTTCAGTCATACTAGAGGTTTCTCAATAATTGTTTCAACGTAAGAGCTCTTGGTTTCATTCATATTCCATTTTTGTTTTCAATTTCATTGATGACTGCTTTTTTTCTTCCTTTGTTCTCCTAGATGTAGGTTTATCATTCTCTGTTTACTCAGATTATTGATCTGAAATCTTCTTTCATAATAAAAGATTTCAGATCAATAAAAAAATTTATTGCACTTGATGCAATAAATTTCCCTCTAAACACTGCATTATCTGCCTACATATTTTAATATGCTATAATT
Source organism: Cebus imitator (assembly GCF_001604975.1). Lineage (NCBI taxonomy): Eukaryota > Metazoa > Chordata > Mammalia > Primates > Cebidae > Cebus > Cebus imitator. The sequence continues at coordinate 10,490,038 of NW_016107357.1, forward strand.
TCACTTTTTTCCCCTTTAAAATATTTTCTGATTTCTCTTGAGAATTCCTCTTTGGTGGTTTGTTTATGAGTACGTTGTTTAACTTCCAGGCAGTTTCAGATTCTCCTGTTACCTTTCTATTACTGAATTTTAGTTCAATTCCATTATGGTCAGAAACATACTTTGTATGATTTCAGTTATTTTACGTTCATTAGGTTTACTTTATAAGCCAGGATGTGGTGTTAGAGAATGTTCTGTGTGCCCTTGGAAGAATGTATGTATTATGCTGATGTTGGGTGTAGTGCTCTGTAAATGTACATTACAGTCATTTGATTAATGATATTCAGTTCTTCTGTCTTGGCTGATTTTCTGTCTATTAATTAGTTCTTTTACTGTTAGGAGTATTGAAGTCTTCAACTGTAATGGTGAATTTGTCTAGTTCTCCTTTCAGTTGTCAGATTTCCTTCACGTTTTGCCTCAGCATAATCTTGTCATGTTAGCCTTTTTCCAGTAATCCCCCTGTCCACCATAGCCATCTGCTTCCTGTCATAACCCTGCTTTCCTTGGGCGTACAGAGAATTCTATGTTCTATTGTTCTTGCACTGTCTCATTTTTTTAGGGGTGATGCTTGCCACACTTAGGTTAGTCCAGCAGGTTTTAGGGAGCATCACTATGCTTTTGCAGTATGGGCACAGAAGCTTATGTACAGTGAAGTTCTGCTGCCAGGTATGTATACCTTTAAACATGCTGTATCTTCTTCGTGAATTGACTCTTTAATATAAAGACCTTCTTTATCCCTGGTAATTTCCTTTGCTCTGAAATCAGTTTTGCTATTGCTTTCTTTTTTGATTAGCATTTGAATGGTCTATTTTTATTTTTTATTTTTTTAATTTTTTGAGACAAAGTCACCCAGTCTGGAGTGCAATGGTGCAATCTCGACTTACTGCAACCTCCACCTCCCAGGTTCAACCAATTCTCATGCCTCAGCCTCCCGAGTCGCTGGGATTACAGGCATGCGCCATCACACCCGGCTAATTTTTGTATTTGTTTTTGTTGTTGTAGAGATGGGATTTCACCATGTTGGCCAGGCTAGTCTTGATTTCTGGCCCCAAGTGATACACCCGCCTCAGCCTCACAAAGTGCTGGGATTACAGGCAAGTGCTGGGATTACACGCCTGGCTTGGTTTATCTTTTTCTGTCCTTTACTATTAACGTATCTATATGGCTGCATTTAAAATGAATTTCTTATAGACATCATATAGCTGAATCATGTTTTTGAAAAATCATCCTGATACTGTCTTTCAATTGGTATATTTATACTATTTACATTTAATGTAATTACTGATGTGTGTGGTTTCTTTTTGTTCTTTTTTTGTTCTTTGGCTCCCCGTTTCCTGTTTTCTTTTGGGTTATTTGAATCTTTTTTTTAAATTTTTTTTTTTGAGACGGAGCCTTGCTCTGTCACCCAGGCTGGAGTGCAGTGGTGTGATCTCAGCTCACTGCAACCTCCGCCTCCCACGTTCAATCGATCCTCCTGCCTCAGCCTCTGAAGTATCTGGGACTATAGGCACCTGCCACCATGCCTGGCTAATTTTTGTGTCTTTAGTAGAGATGGTTTTGCCATGTTGGCCAGACTGGTCTCGAACACCTGGCCTCAAGTAATCCACCCATCTGGGCCTCCCAAACTCCTGGGATTATAGGCATGAGCCACCGCACCTGACCTAGTTGAACATTTTTGGTATTTCATATTGCCTATTATGATTTTGACTATATCTTTGTATAAAGTTTTGAAAGAAAAACATCAGTCTATTTAGAACCATTTTTATCACTTAAATTTAATTAGAACACAGAAACCTTTTCACCACGTGGTCCCTTTACCTGTCCTCTTTCTGTTAAAGTTGTCTTATATATTGCATCTGCATACATTGAAAACTGTATCAGGCGATGTTATATTTTTTGCTTTCAACAATCAAACATGTTATAAAGAACTCAAGAGGAGAATGGTCGATTATATTTTACCCAGATACCTACCATTTTTGTTGCTTTTCTTCATTCCTGATGTTCTGAGTTTCCTTTGGTGCTGTTTTTCTCTGAAGGACTGGCTGCCTTTCCCGTTCCTCTAGAACAGGCCAACTTTGCCTGTCCTCTCCGTTTTCATGCATCTGAGAATGTCTTTATTTCACTTTCATTCCTGAGGAATGCCTCACTGGATAAGAATTCTGAATTGACAGTTATTTTCTTTCAGCACTTTTAAGAAATGGGCCGCTTCCTTCTGACTTCCACGGTTTCTGATGAAAATTCTGCTGTCATTCAAATTGCTGTTTCCCTATAGGTAATGTGTCATTTTTCTCTGGCTGTTTTCAAGATGTCTTTTAGTTTTCAGCAGTTTACGATGTGTCTGGGCATTGACTTCTTTGAATTTATCCTGTTTAGGATTTACTCAGCTTCTTGAATCTAAGATTTCAGCCATCTTGGGATTTTTTCAGCCATTAATTATACATGTTTGTCAAGCAGTGAACTCTTACCCATCTGTGATGTGCCTGTGAGACCTGTCGGTATCATCCCACAGATCCCTGAAATTCTGTTCGTTTTTCAGTGACTTTCTGTTCAGATTGGATGATTTTATCAGTCTGTGTCTTTCTTTTGTCATTTCCATTCCATGGAGTCTATCCAGTGAATTTGTAAAATGTTATAGTATTTTTCAGTTCTAATATTTTCCTTTGGTTCTTCTTTATATTACCTCTTTATTGATAATTTCTACTTGAATATGTTTCAGGACTGATTGCTTATTTGAGCTTTTTAAATATTAACTACTTTAAAGCCTATAATGGCTTCTGTTGTCTTTTCCCATTAGAATTATTTTCATGGTTCTTTCTATGCCGAATGATTTGGGATTGTATTGTAAACATTTTGAATGTTACATGATGAGACGTGGCTTTTAAGTCCTATAGAAAATGTTGGTATTTTTATTTTATTATAACAGGATAGCAGGCAGTTATCTGGTGAGGTTCAGGCCAAAAACTCCAACCTTCCTTCTGTGAGTTTTGGTCCCAATGTCACTTCAGTTTTCAAAGCTTCTGCAGTGCTATTTGGATTTATCCCATATAGGCCCCATCTTGTGGTCAGTCTGAGGCCTGACAGAGCGCACCTGTAAACCCAGTTCTCAGCTGTCTTTAGTATGACTCTGTATCATCTCTACCGGTAAGCACTGTGAACAGTGTGACCAGGTGGGAGCGAGTTCATAAATAACTTTGCAGAGTTACTTTCTTAAGCTCTTCCCTCTCTGCTCTCTCCCCAATACTTCCTCGTTCCCTAGGGCTCCCCTTTTTTGGTTGTCTGGCCCAAAATTGCCCACTTCTGCAATTAAGCCATATTCTTCAGAGAGGAAAAGAGCATATCAGCTCAGCCCCACGCTCACGGTGACACAGCTCTACTCATCTCAGTGGAGATGTGCCAGGCTCTCCCTCGGGCTTCCGGCTCCTACAGGCTCCCACTGGCAGCTTCGGCATGAGAAAATGGGGAAAAGGAGAGAGGGAAGGGGTCATTTCCCTCACTCTCTGTGCTTCAGCTGTTCCTTCCCCTCCTGTCTCTCAAGCCAGGCTGCTTCTGGTTCTCTACACCACGGTGCCCACTTCTATGTTTTGGCCTGTGTTAAGGCCAGATGATACATGAAGAAGAAAAAAAAAGGAAGACTCACCACCACTTTAGTGGTACTTAGAAGTCTAGGGTACCCAATCTGTGTTGATATTTACTTTTCAGAGTCCTCAAATAGCTGTGTGACACACTCCGTCCATATTTTATAGATGTCTTCAGTAAAAAGAAAGTGGGGGAAATGTGTGCTTACTCCATCTTCCTAGAACTAGAATCTTCCCTAAGATATTAAGGGACAAAAATTGGAGAATGTCTATAGCATTATCCAATATTTGTGCAAAAAAAAGTACGTGCATGTACCTCCACAGAAAAATGCGTAGGAAAAAGTTCTGCAAATTTACACACAAAACTTAAAACTGGTTTATTCTGAGAAGGGGAGTAGAATTTCAATGAGAGGAGGTTGTTGTTGAAGGGAACTTTCCCTTTTAACTCTATTCTTTTTTTTTTTTTGAGATGGAGTTTTCCTCCGTTGCCCAAGCCAGAGTGCAGTGGCATGATCTTGGCTCACTGCAACCTCCTCCTGGGTTCAAGCGATTCTCCTGCCTCAGCTTCCCGAGTAGCTGGGATTACAGGTGCCCGCCACCACGCCTGGCTAATTTTTGTATTTTTGGTAGAGATGGGGTTTTACCATGTTGGCCAGGCTGGTCACGAATTCCTGACCTCAAGTGATCTGCCCACCTTGGCTCCCAAAGTGCTGGGATTACAGGCATGAGTCACCACGCCCAGCCAACTCCATACTTCTTTTTGAGTTATTTTAACCATGCACTATTACTTTTGTAACTTTCAAAACAGTAAGAAGATGTGAAGGAAAAGACTGGGACAAATTGGAGCTCAACTGCAAGTGTAGATACACTATTTATCTTTTCCTGGACATATCTAATGTAGCTTGTTAAACATTTACCTACTGAAAAATCCTTTTAGGAGTCGATATGATCATACATTTTCTTCAAGTCATTTAGGTACTAAGCAGAATTATTTCTCACAAAGTAGTCTCAGCCTGTAATGTTAATTAACTTTATTCACATTTTTCCAAGTAAATACAATATTAACTATAAGCTAAAAATGATACATAGTTTAGAAAATACAACCTCAAATTCCTGTGGCCTGGGCTTTGTGATTACATGTACCCAGCCTTTGTTCCTCCAGCATTTTAAAGTGAATGCAGTGCGCAAAACAAACTTACAATAGCATAGGGAAACCGTCCCTAAATACAGTTTTGTTATTTTAAGAGAAATCTAAAAAGAGGCCTCTAATGTCTTCATTCAGGTGTCCAGAATTTCAAAAAAAAAAAAATTTTAAAAGAGCAATCGATTTTTTTTTTCCATCTCATACTAGCAGGCTTGAAGGAGGCAAATGTGGACAAAAAATCTAGACAGAGCTCCTTGCATAGGATTTGGTATGAAGCACACCTTGCACCGAATAACTCCACATCCACCCTATAATACAAAAATTCATTTCAAATGCAAACATTTTGAAATGACCAGGTCATAGTTTTAAGATCACTCTTTAAAATATCCTTTAACTGATCACAAAATTATGTAGTAAGGACCTTATATGGGTCTGGTATTAAGTTAGACACAAAAGCAACTACAGAATCAAGCTACATAAATATTAGCACCATTTTTAATCTAGCCCAGTAAAATGTAAAACTATCCATTAAACTGATTTCCACCGAAGCAGCCAACAAGAAAAACTGTTTTACTTCTTATATATGCTTTGCTCCGCCTTCTCTTTGCTGGTAATACTTTTGAACATTTTAAAGAAAGTACAGTCTGCCCTCTGTATCTGTGAGTTCTGCATCCATGGATTCAACCAAATATGAATTGAAAATATTTGGGGAAAAAAGGATGATTTCATTTGTGCCGAACATGTACAGGCTTTTTTTCCCTAGTCATTATTCCCTAAACAATATAGTGTAACAACTATTTACAGAGCATTTACATTGTATTCAGTATTTTATGTAATCTAGAGATGATCTGAAGTATACAGGAGGATGTGTCTATGTTATATGCAAATATTACACCATTTTATAGAAGCAGCTTGAGTGTCCGTGAAGTCTGGCATTCTAAGGGAGGCCTGGAACCAATGTCCCATGGATCCTGAGAGGCGACTGTACCATAACATTCCATGTACAAAGTCCGCCCAGTACAGCGTTATCAACCTAAAAAAGGATAGCGGAAGACCCTACAGATTTAACTTACAAACTGTGCAGAATTCTTTTCTGGAAAGAATAATGGCTTCCAATAACAGCCATATTGCTTGCTCTCTTTCTTACAATCTAGTCAGCTGAGTTCAAGTGACCTAAGTGTGTGTGTGTGTGTGTATATATATATATATATATATATACACACACACACACACACATATATATACACACACACATATATATATACACATACACCCTTCAAGTTGCTAGCAATTGATCTTTGATGAACACAATGACAAAGATTGCATATGAAATGGCATAAACATACGCCTCCTATATAATATGCAAGGAGATCACCTTATAGCCTATTCTACATGTATTCATTTTTAAAATGAGTCTTTTAAAGATTCATTCAGTCAAATATTTCCAAGTAAATACAATATTCACTAAAAGGTACAACTATTAACTATAATCTTTTAAAGATGCATTTTAAAAATGAATAAATGTGCTTAGAAATTTTAAGGAGCAGCGTATCTATGTCAGCAGAGGTGTCAAGTGTTTTAACAGCTCCTAAATAAGAGCAGCTAAAAGACAAAGAACCAATTCCCATTCACTTCTCCTCCCGTGGACTTAATGTCCAGCAGAGTGCTAGACATTATTGCTTCAATATTCTATTACTTTTATATTAAAAACAATAACATAAAAAAACAAAAGCACATTTATGACAAATTGTTTTAATTAAGAACTTGAAATCAAAAATTTTAAAAGAGTTTTATGTAGCATTTAAGTATCACTGGATTCTCAGTTTCAGACTTTTTCAACATGAAAGGTAATTTTTAAACTATCTCACTGTCTTGAAGGCTGTCCCAAGAATTAGAAACACGATTACAACCATATTCATTTCTAGAATGAAAAGGAGACCATCATATTGTATCAACTCTTAAAATTTTCACAGGTTCAAAAGGTAATTGTCACTCTTTAAAAAAGGAGGAAAAGAAACCCTAACCAACTAAGGACTTGGACATAAGATGAAGGCTTTCAATTCATACTGATTAATTCACAATTCATGCACTTTAAAAGTACTTTAAAAATCTCATTCATTTGTCTTTCACCTAAAAAGAAGAAAAAAATGGCCAATATTTGCCTTCTAGGTCTTACCTCTGTCTGGAGTTTTAAGTAGTAAGTACATTAAATAGAAGTCTGTTTTCTAAACAAGAGAAAAGTCTGGGTGTTCAAATCTAGAGGAAGTCGGGTTTCTAAGGCATTCCATCAGTGTGGGGCCTGAAGCACTCTCCAAGGCCGTCTTTTCTAGATTGTCAGCTGCAACACAGCCTGAGCTGGATGGCTAACACCAAACATGCAAGAAGTGACTTTAAAGGAACAGTTTTCACAATCGGCTAACTACACCACACGTTAAGGTGATCTTTAGGTACCTGTGTCATTTAAAGACTTTAATAATAGTTAATACCAAAATTCACCGGTTACTAGCAAGGTTGTTTTGGACAACATGTAAAATTTCCTCTTTTGAAATATACAACTCAATGTATTAGGAGAGCTCTCTAAGGAAACAAATTCACCTTAAAACTATGCAAATATTTAAAAAGTTTTTTAAAGCTCACAATACTTCAGTATGTGTTTTCAAAGCTTAAACAGTTATGATCACATGTGAAGATTTTATAGGGAATGAAACCAATCTGTTCTAAAAATTGACTGTGGTCTTCCAAAGACCCAGAGAAAAATATCAAGGTAATGTTCAGCCTCACGTCCACTCACGCATCTTCAGGTGCCAAGCTGGCATAGGCAAAGCACCTTTCTTATCTCTTGTAAGGAATTTAGCACACGTCCTTCTAGTAGATTCCTATCTCCACAGGACTGAGAGGATGTCATCCATTTGATGGAAACCAGTGTTTTTTAAAATCATTTTTCTACCCCAAAAGCAAACATACTAAAGAGAAGGAGCACTATTTACATAAATTTATGCCTATCCACACACCACCATTCTCTCCCATTAAAGTGCAGACAAGAGCTACTAGCTAGGAATCAAAGAGTAATGTATTTCAACCTAAAGTTTGAACACTGTACATCATCAAGACTTTGTTATTGTTCAGTGCTGTAAAGAAAAAGTAGAGAAAGTCGGGGTGGGCAGTCTGTCTAACAGGCATCTTAACACCGGTCCCCATCCCAGGGGAACAAGCAATGCTGAGTACTAAATGCAATTCCACGCTGTAAGTTCAAAATGTCATTGCCAGCTATTATAGAAGAGGCAAAAGTCCACAGCAGGTGTATGCCAAAAGATTGAGTGTGACAAGGGACTGAATCCACAGTATGTGTTCTAAAAATAAAAAAACTTGCAATAAAAAAGTGAGTCTTTGACTCAAAAGAAACTTCACTACTACTCTACACACATATTGTGTTGTGTGCACTTCATCTATTGGAATGTATTTGAGCTATTAAACTATTAAACAATAAGTGCTTAGATGCTCACTGAAAGAGAAAAAGAGACCCTCACCCAGCCCAGATAATTCTTAAATATCACAATCTACATGAAGATGCTGCTGAACTGAAATACAAACAAGTTTAAATTTTTCAGGAACTAGCAAAGTTCTAGTTTCATTATACATGGAATCAATAGCAGTGTTGACACTCATTTTTGACTTGATATTCTTTCAGAAAGAAAATAGCACATAAGGAAAACGAGTCTTACGTTGTAGGATGGAATGGTCTTATAGCTACGGAATCTGGAAAGTTTTTTAGAACAAGATGAAAATAGGCTCTACCTAAACTTATGAAAAGAATACTGAAGTGTAAGCATCCGTCGCCATTTAAAGGCATTTGGTGTCAGAATCTTAAAAGACTAAGATGCTTTAAAACAAAACCCTTATAAGAATATCAAAGATTTAGGGAATTATCTTCATAAATAACCAAATGTCTATGGCTTCAACTGTCTGCCCTACTGCTGAGGTAGGTGACCAATATTCATCAAAATAAAACAGTCTTTTACAAATTCCCTAAAAAAAACCTTGCATAATCAGTTGGTTTCTTAAACCTGTGTCCAGTTTCTTTTGACGGTTTTTGTTTTGTTTTTCCTTTTGGTCATTGATACTTTTTAAAAGAGGCCGTCCACGCAAGTGTTTCTTTAAGCTCTCGCTGAATAGCACCTCATGTATTCTGTCATCCACGGGTTCTCTGAGGAGGAAGCCTTCAACCTTCTGTTCTTCTCTACATCCACAGAGTGGGCACGCTGCCTTTGGGCAACCAGTTTCCTTTTTTCCACCTGTCTTCTGTTCTTGGCTCGTAATGCTGATTCATGAATCTAAAGAGAGTTCAAAATAAAAGGATAGTAACTTGAGTGGCTATTATACTAATGTTCAACAGAGGTTGCCATGAAGCTGGCTATTGCCAGGTCACCAAGCCCCGCCTCTCTAGAGTTCTTCTTTACATAAAAATTTCCACAGAAGAGCCATTCTCACTTGACGCTACTCTCATTTGATTCATTTCAGGGATAATGAAACTAAGCAACAGCAAATTAAATGTTAGACAGAGATGGTAAGCAACTAATTTGCATGTGCTTCTAGAACTGGCTCTGGAAATTTGTCCAAACTGCTTAGCATTAAGCATAAGTATTTCATTAGAGACTCATATACAGCTCATGAGAAGCAGGGGAAATAAAAGAACTTTAAATGTTTACCATCAGTATACCAAACACATCTCAAGGGATTTTATCACCTAAGACATCTTATACTACAGATAAATCCTGTTCAAATTAATCCTGTGGACTTGTCAGAGATCTTTTGTTAAACGGCGGCTTTGTTATCTCAAATATCACTACAAATAACACCATCTGCTAGGGTTCAGAAGTCTGTTCGGTGAAATTTTCATCATGCTATTTATCCAGAATTGTTTGCAGCTCCCCTTTCTGCTTCCTTAGACGCACGCTTTGCTTCAGGCTGTCGTAACGGTGGTAATGCTAAGGTACATGTTTTGTGACTCCACACAAAGATCCTCTCATTTGAAATGTTTCCAGGCCTTGATACAGGGGGACAAGCTAAGGCTAAATCAGGGGAGAACTAAAGCTCCTGGGAGTAAAATGCATTCATTATGGATGAAGAGGGGAAATGCAGTCATTTGAATTTCATCAGAAGAGCAACAGGGAGTCTATGGCAGATGCCAAGCAATCAATCAATCAGACAAACCAAAGATAAAGGAGTCAAAGTGCCAGGTTACTGAAGCTGAAGGAAACCTAAACAGCTCAAGAGGCCAGTGGCAAATCAGACGGGCCGTCGTCAGCCTTGGCTGTGCTGCTCCTCCTTACCTCTTGGCCCTCCAGGAACTTGCGAACCCCAACTCAGCAACTACTTTTTTGCCCAGCTTGGTGTCACTAAACCCTTCTGGGTACCAGGTAACTCCCAGCCAAAACCCCTCACTCTCCAGGCAACCAACATGCAGAATCCTCCTTTGATTAATCAGAGGTTCCGAAGGTTTGGTGAGCTCCCCAGCCCACCATGCTATCCCCTAAGATCTCCCATGGGCCCAAAGCACCCAGTGGCCAAAGACGTGATGCCCAATGACAGGCACATGGCCCTGCTCGCCACTCTTACAGGGAACACAGAACCACAAGGGCCCAGAGCAGACCTCGTGCACAGGAGCGGATGCGCAAACGTTGTGAGTCTTCTGGCTTCCTGTATCCGTCTGTTTTTCTCCCCAGCCATAAAGAGCAAATGGATGTTTTTCTTTTATTTTGCTTGATGATCTTTGGGGACTTTTAACTGCTTTCCTGTTTCCTCTAGCAAATAAGGCACTTGGTTGCTGTCGAGGCTCCGTCCTGGCAGGTGATTTGTCAGTCTCTCTTGGCCTGGTTGGTTGTTCAGGTTTCTCTTCTACATCTTTCCCTGGCAGTGCTTTTGGAAAGAGATAAATGAGATGAAAATATACTTTGAAATCAGGTTTATATATAATTACTTTAAATATTTAGGTTGAAAAATCATAATGCTAAAGTCAGTAACATTTTCACTTATGGCTCAACTCATATCCACTTAAAGCAGAAAGATAGGAAAAAGTTAGCATGGCAATTTTCAGACCATTTATCTCATTTTAAAATCAACAATAAATATACCAAGATTGAACCACTGCCACTCAGATTCTAAGATTTAGCATCTGGAATGTTAAAAGCTAGAGAGCACCACAGCCTAAGGGCTTTCTCCTCAATTCCCCAAGATAAATCCAATCATCTCAATTTTGCTTTGCTTCAGGGAAAGATCTGGATTTGAGGTCATCCTCCAGCAGCTGCAGAAGGTTGGTGTTTGAGTTACTCCACCCAAAAATGCTCCTTAGTCCCTCCATGCTCCTCCTGAGAGATGTTCCATCTGAAAGCCCCTCCACAGCACAGAGAGTGGTTTCCATCATTACCGCCTAGGTGCGCAGACAGGCATTCCCCATGAAGTGAGGGCCCAGTTTTAAGGGGGCTTCTGCAACACTTGCAATGGAAATGACTCCATGAATCAGGCCCAGGTCTGTACCACACCCCTAAATTCTGGGGAACCTCTGGTGGTGAATGTGGCTGCCCCACCTTGCTATCCTCAAATAGCAAGGACATACTCTAAAAAAATACCTATTCCCCTGAACTACCTTTTATGATTTTCCCATTTATTATTTTTTAAGCTTTACTTTTTTATGAAATCAGTGTGATTCGGTATTAACCCTTTGTAAGCCTGTGTTTCCTTCCACCTACAGTTCCACTGAAGTAGGAGTTCCTGATGGGTCTAGGGCTCCATCTGAGGTGACCGTTTGTTTAGGCCATGGGAGACCTTTTTTCAGATGCTCCGGAGTTTTGCTCTTGGTCATGATTTTATCTTTCTGTTTCCTTTTTTAGAGACAGGGTCTTACTCTGTTGCCCAGGCTGGAGTGCAGTGGTATGATCATGGCTCACTGCAGCCTCAACCTCCTGAGCTCAAGTGATCCTCCCACCTCAGCCTCCTGGAAAGGTGGGACGACAAGTGTGCACCACCATGCTCCAGTAATTTTTTTAAAAATTTCTTGTAGAGATAGGGTCTCGCTATGTTGATCAGGCTGGTCTCAAACTCATGGCCTCAAACAATCCTCCTGCCTCAGCCTCCCAAAGTGCTGGGATTACAGGCCTGAACCACTGCACCCAGCTATCAGTGATAGTTTTATAGATTGCTATTACAAGGTCTCATCACCTCTGTAGGACAGAATTTCACCATTACTACCTTTAGTCATGACTGTTCTCTTGTCTATTTCTACTTCCCTTTAAAGTTGAGGATGATCAGAGATAGGGGAAGAGTGGTCAGTTAGAAAAACATACTGATCAGACCAGCTGGGAGGTTGTGCCAGGAGGCTTTTTAACAAGGACCCTCCAGCCAGGCACGGTGGCTTACACCTATAATCACAGCACTATGGGAGGCCAATGTGGGCTCCCATAGTGACTAACATGGTAGAACCCCGTCTCTACTAAAAGTAAAAAAATTAGCCAGGTGTGGTGGCACATGCCTGTAATCCCAGCTACTCAGGAGGCTGGGGCAGGAGAATCGCTTGAACCCAGGAGGCAGAGGTTGCAGTGAGCTGAGATCGCACCACTGCACTCCAGCCTGGGCAACAAGAGCAAAACTTCGTCTCAAAAAAACAAGGTCCCTCCAAAGCAGACAGCCCAGCAACACTGAAGCAGACTGACAGGCGGACGGACGGACAGACACCATGAGGACCCCAGGAAGGACCATGTGGATGCTGTGTTCTGTGGCTCCTGCAGGTGTTCGGAGTGGATGGTCATGCCATCCCCCGACACAGGCCCCACAAAGGATGAGGAAAGGGTGCTTGCCACCTCGGATGCAAGACACTCCTGGTCCCGGTAGCCGGACAATCAACTGGAGCTCAGAAAAGAGGACAGCATGGAGATGAAAGCCACGGCTCTCGTTGTGGACCAGGTCACCCAGGAGAAATGCAGAGCCAAAGGAGAGGAGGCACCAACGGGCCCAGGGACACCGTTGTTTAATGAGCAGGCAAAGAAAGGAGAACCCAAGATGGGGGCAGAGGAAGGGTAGCAAGAGAGTAAAAAAATAACCAGGAAAGAGGCTGAGCAAAGAGTTTCAGAAAAAGAAAGCACAATTAAATCATTCCAAATATTACAGAGAGATTGGCAGGATGAAGATGAAGAGACTTTGCCTTGGCAGCTCGTGGTCACTGGTGCCAGAGGGGAGGTCTGGGGTGGGGGAACCAGACCCCAGCTGGCTGGGGACTGAGCAGAGTACAGCCTACCCATCCTAGTTCTGGGGGGCTACTGGACCCACCCTCCCCACTAAGGATGACCTGGAAAAGCTAAATGAAATTCAAAACTGGCTCCAGGCTAGCCATGTCTACAGGTAGCCAACACAAGAAGCTAAAATCTTCTCAGGAAACCTTTAGGCCTCAAATTATTCCTAGAAATAACTTTTCCAATGCAACGACCAGTGTGCTGGAAAGGCAACCGGGCACACAGGAGGGAAGGTAAAGAGGGGGACCCGGAGGAGCAAGAGGCCTGAAATCCAAGGAGTCTTTATTCAGACTACGAAATAGCTGTGCTTATAGAAAGACGCAAGAATGACCTGCAACAGGAGGAGAGAAAAGATGGACAATACAGAAAAGGTAAAACTCATCACCGTAACGTTAATATTTATAAAACTCTTTTGTAAAACTCTTGAAATTGTGGCTGGCACAAGAGAAGTGTACATACGTGTGGTATTATACATGTGTGTGTATGTGTGTGCACGCCTATATGCCAGTTGGTTTTTGTTCACAGTTCATGGCTCATAACTCCCATAGCCCCTGTTCCAGCCTTTTGTGATATGTTGGGTGTGTTAAACCTCAGGAGCACTCCTCCGAAGCAGAATCTCTCCGCTCTACTCTCCCCTGCCCCAAGGCAAGACTCTAATCTTCCTGCCTTCTGATTGTAGCTGAGCTCAGGAGGTTCCTGGAGGCTGGCGAGAAGGCAAAGAAGCTTCACACCCCTTTCCCCATGTCTCGTCCCATGCATCTCTTCATCTGTGTCCTTTCTGATATCCCCCCTTTTTTTTTTTTTTGAGACAGAATCTTGCCCTGTTGCCCAAGCTAGAATGCAATGGTGTGATCTCAGCTCACTGAAACTTCCGCCTCCCAGACTCAAGCAATTCTCTCACCTCAGCCTCCCAAATAGCTGGGATTATAGGCATGCACCACCGCGCCTGGCTAAGTTTTGTATTTTTAGTAGAGACGGGGTTTCATCATGTTGACCAAGGTGGTCTGGAACTCCTGACTTCAAGTGCCCCACCCACCTTGGCCTCCCAAAGTGCTGGGATTGCAGGCGTGAGCCACTGTGCCCAGCCTGTAATATCCTTTATAATAAACCGGCAAACGTTAAGTGTTTCTCTGACATCTGTGAGCCGATCCAGCAAATTAATCAAACCTAAACAGAGCTCATGGGATCCCCAATTTAAGGCTGATCAGTCAGAAGTTCCCAAGGCCTGGATTGTGACTGGTGGGAAGCAGGGGAGTCTGTGAGACGGAGCCCTCAACCGGTGGGACCTGACGCTGTCTCCAGGCAGACGGTGTTGGAACTGAACTGCAGTGGGTATCTGCTGAAGAAGTGACGGCTTGCTTGCTGAAGGGGAGATAGCCCCACATATTTTAGGTTCACAGATAGCCCCACATATTTTGGGGTCACAGAAGTCTGTGTTGATTGTTGTGTGACACCAGAGGAAAAAGAATTTGAGAGTTTTTTCCAAACAATAAGTGTATGTTTCTAAAACTCTGTTTGAAAAAACAGTTTAAAATAAAGACGTCTTCAAACAAAAACAGCATTTCCACCAGTAATGGTGGAAGATTACAATGCCCCTTTCTCAGTAATTGGCAGAACATTCAAATAAAAATAAATTCGGTCTCAATTTAGAGCTGGCGGTCCAATACAATAGCCATGAGCCACATGTGGTTACTAAATTTTTTTTTTTTTTTTGAGATGAGTCTCACTTTGTCATCTGGCTGGAGTGCAGTGGCATAATCTTAGCTCACTGCAACCTCCACCTCCTGGGTTCAAGCGATTCTCCTGCCTCAGCCTCCCGAGTAGCTGGGACTACAGGCGCGCCCCACCGCACCCAGCTAATGTTTGTATTTTTAGTAGAGATGGGGTTTCACCATGTTGACCAGGATGGTCTTGAGTTCTCGACCTTGTGATCCGCCCACCTCAGCCTCCCAAAGTGCTGAAATTACAGGCATGAGCTACCATGCCTGGCCTAAATTTTAATGAAGAGTAAATAAAATTAAAGATTCTGTTCCTCAGTTACACTAGTTATTGTTCAAGTGCTCAGTAACCACATGTGGCCAGTGGCTACCCTGGTAGACAGTGTGGATGGAGAACATGCCCATCATCACAGAGAGAGCTGTACTGAAGAGTCTGATGTTTTAAATGCATTTAAACAGAATTAATAAACTTGACCGAATAGATGTATATAGAACACTGCACCCAACAACTGCAGAATATAAACCCTTATAAAGCATATACGGAACATTTATAAGAATCTGCATATCCAAGGCCATAAAGAAATCTTAATATGTTTACAATTGAAATTATATAAAATGTATTCTCTAACCATAATGTAATTAAACTAGATACACAAAAAAACTTCTAAAAATCCCTCCCAGTTTCAAAACTTAAAACCATTTCTAAATAACCTATAGATCAAAATGAAAATGTGGTTGCACAAAAATGTGAAGGTACTTAATGCCACTGAGCTGTGTGCTTTATTTATTTTATTTTCATTTTTCTGAGAAGGAGTCCCACTCTGTTGCTCAGGCTGGAGTGCAGTGGTGCGATCTCAGCTCACTGCAACCTCCACCTCCCAGGTTCAAACAATTCTCCTGCCTCAGCCTCCCCAGTAGCTGTGACTACAGGCACACGCCACCATGCCTGGCTAATTTCTTGTATTTTTTAGTAGAGATGGGGTTTCACCATGTTGGCCAGGCTGGTCTCAAACTCCTAATCTCAAGTGATCCGCCTGCCTCAGCCTCCTAAAGTGCTGGACCTGGCCAAGCTGTACACTTTGAATTAGTTAAAGGAGGCTAGGAGCAGTAGCTCACACCTGTAATCCCAGTACTTTGGGAGGCTGAGGCAGGGGAATCACTTGAGCCCAGGAGTTTGAGACCAGCCTGGCCAGCATAGAAAAATCCTGTCTCTACCAAAAAGAAAAAAAAATTTTTTCATACAGGGTCTCACTCTGTTGCCCAGGCTGGAGTGCAGTAGCATAATACTGGCTCACTGCAACCTCTACCTCCCAGAGTTAAGCAATCCTCACACTTCAGCCTCCTAAGTAGCTGGGACTACAAGTGCACACCATCACACCCAACTAATTTTTGTATTTTTTGGTAGAGACAGGGTTCTGCCATGTTTCCTAGGCTGATCTTGAACCCCTGGGCTCAAGTGATCTGCCCGCCTCAGCCTCCCAAAGTGCCGGGATTACAGGCATAAGCTACTGTGCCCAGTACCCCCGACACAATATTTTTTTCTTAGTGAGCCAAGCACGGTGGCACACAACTATGGTCCCAGCTACTTGGGAGGCTGAGCTGGGAGGATTCTTGAGCCCAGGAGGTGAGGCTGCAGTGAATGATGATTGTGCCACTGCACTCCAGCCTGGCTGACAGAGGCTGTCTCAAAAATAAATTAATAAGGCCAGGCACATGGCTCATGCCTGTAATCCCAGCACTTTGGAAGGCTAAGATGGGTGGATCACGAGATCAGGAGTTCAAGACCAGCCTGGCCAAGATGGTGAAACTCTGTATCTACTAAAAATACAAAAAATTAGCTGGGCGTGGTGGCACATGCCTGTGGGCCTAGCTACTCCAGAGGCTGAGGTGGGAGGATCACTTGAACCTGGGAGGCAGAGGTTGCAGTGAGCCAAGATCACGCCACTACAGTCCAGCCTGGGTGACAGAATGAGATTCCATCACAAAAAATAGTAATAATTAATTTTAAAAGTGGTTAAAATAATAACATGTGTTATGTGTATTTCAGCACCATTTTTCAAAATTCCAAGTAGTGGTAATAGAGGGCCTTCTTCCTTCCTTCCTTCCTTCCTTCCTTCCTTCCTTCCTTCCTTCCTTCCTTCCTCTTTCTTTCCTTCCTTCCTTCCTTTCTTTCTTTTTTTTTTTTTGACAGAATCTGACTCTGTCACCCAGGCTAGTCTTAAACTCCTGACCTCATGATCCACCTGCCTCATCCTCCCAAAGTGGTGGGACTGCAGGTGTGAGCCATCGTGCCCGGCAGAGGACATTCCTTTCTTAATTCTGGTATCATTGGGAACATTTCTCATTTCCTCATTGAGTACACCGTTTGCATTAGGGTTTTTTTGTTGGTTGGTTGGTTGGTTTTGAAACAGAGTCTCACTCTGCCACCCAGGCTGGAGTGCAATGGCATAATATCAGCTCACTGCAACTGCCACCTCCTGAGTTCAGGTGATTCTTGTGTCTCAGCCACCCAAATAGCTGGAATGACAGGTGTGTGCCACCACACCCTGCTAATTTTTATATTTTTTGCCATGTTGACCAGGCTGGAATATATGTTTTCTTTTCTTCTTTTTTTAAAATATATATATATATGTTTTATTGCATTTTAGGTTCTGGGGTACATGTGCACATCATGCAGGATTGTTGCATAGGTACACACATGGCAATGTGATTTCCTGCCTCCATCCCCCCATCACCTATATCTGGCATTTCTCCCCAAGTTATCCCTCCCCAACCTCCCTACCCCCCGTCCCTCCCCTAGTCCCCTCCAATAGACCCCAGTGTGTGATGCTCCCCTCCCTGGGCCCATGTGTTCTCATTGTTCAACACCTGCCTATGAGTGAGAAGATGCAGTGTTTGATTTTCTGTTCTTGTGTCAGTTTGCTGAGAATGACGGTTTCCAGATTCATCCATGTCCCTACAAAGGACACGAACTCATCATTTTTTATGGCTGCATAGTATTCCACGGTGTATATGTGCCACATTTTCCCCATCCAGTCTATCATCGATGGGCATTTGGGTTGGTTCCAGGTCTCTGCTATTGTAAACAGTGCCAAAATGAACATATGTGTGCATGTGTCTTCATAAAAGAATGATTTATAATACTTTGGATATACACCCAGTAATGGGATTGCTGGGTCAAATGGAATTTCTATTTCTAGGTCCTTGAGGAATTGCCACACTGTCTTCCACAATGGTTGAACTAATTTATACTCCCACCAACAGTGTAAAAGTGTTCTTATTTCTCCACATCCTCTCCAGCATCTGTTGTCCCCAGATTTTTTAATGATCGCCATTCTAACTGGCATGAGATGGTATCTCAATGTGGTTTTGATTTGCATTTCTCTAATGACTAGTGATGATGAGCATTTTTTCATATGTTTGTTGGCCACATATTTGTCTTCTTTTGAAAAGTGTCTATTCATATCCTTTGCTCACTTTTGAATGGGTTTGTTTGTTTTTTTTCTTGTAAATCTGTTTTAGTTCTTTGTAGATTCTGGATATTAGCCCTTTGTCAGATGGGTAGATTGCAAAAATTTTTTCCCATTCTGTTGGTTGCCAGTTCACTCTAATAATTGTTTCTTTTGCTGTACAAAAGTTCTGGAGTTTAATTAGATCCTATTTGTCTATTTTGGCTTTTGTTGCCAGTGCTTTTGCTGTTTTAGTCATGAAGTCCTTGCCTATGCCTATGTCCTGAATGGTTTTGCCTAGGTTTTCTTCTAGGGTTTTTATGGTGTTAGGTCTTATGTTTAAGTCTTTAATCCATCTGGAGTTAATTTTAGTGTAAGGTGTCAGGAAGGGGTCCACTTTCTGCTTTCTGCACATGGCTAGCCAATTTTCCCAACACCATTTATTAAACAGGGAATCCTTTCCCCATTGCTTGTTTTCGTCGGGTTTGCTTCCTTATGTGGATACTACACATAAATGTTAAATTTTATAATTTTTTGTGACTATTTTTAAAAATTATAATGAAAATTAGAAAATGAGTTTGAGTAAAAATGTTACATGGCAAAACATACATGATGCAGCTAAAGCAGTTATCAGAGGGAAATTTATAGCCTAAAATGAATATATCAAAAGAGAAAAAAACAGGGGACAAAAAAATCAATAATAAGCATCCATTTCAAAAAGTTAGAAAAGAGCAAAATAAACCCAAAGAAAATTAAAGTAAGGAAAAAAGATAATAAGAAAATATACCATAAAGAGAATTCACAAATCCTCAGCATGGAGAAAAACTAAACCAATTCACAAACCTCTGGCAAGTGTGATCAAGGAACAGAAAAAAAAAGTAAAAATAAAAATAAGTTTAAAAAATATAGCAAATTGGAAGGTTCAGGTTAAATATACACTGAAAACCTGTGCTTCCTAATCCCTTAAGGTTTACAGTCTCTTCCTCCCCAAATCCTACTAAAGTGAAGGAAAAAAGGTATAAAGCCACAAGGACAGAGAGCAAGGGAGGTGATGACATCAGGCAAAAGGCATCAATAAAATTTGGAGAAAAGAAAAGGAGGTGAAGAGGTAAAAATGGTCTCACAGAACTGAGCAGGATGAATCCTAACTGCCAGAGGGGAAATGCCTCCAGGATAGAAGCTGGGCCCTAGAAAGAGTCATATGAGCCAGGTGTGGTGGCTCACGCCTATCATCCCAGCACTTTGGAAGGCCAAGATGGGAGGATTTCTTGAGCTCAGGAGTTTAAGACCAGCTAGGCAACATAGTGAGACCTCATCTCTACTATAAATTAAAAATGGGAAAAATAGGTATGGTGATGCACGCCTGTGGTCCCAGCTACTCAGGAGGCTGAGGCTGGAGGATCACTTGAACCTGGGAGGTCAATTCTGCAGTGAGCTTAGATCATGCCACTGCACTCCAGCCTGGGTGACAGACTGAGACCCTGTCAAAAAAAAAAAAAAAAAAAAAAAATTAAAGAGTTGTATGAGGCGCCAGCTTCCTCAGAAGGCTAGTGAAGTGGATCATCTTTTCCAGAAGTTCGGCATCAATCAGCACCCCAGCCCTTGTGCTCTTCTGACTATAATATGGATGTGCTCCATTGAGAGTTGGGATCCATGGGCCCTCGCCTTGAACCTGGGCTTTGTGCCATTGAAAGTAATGGCAAAACCTGCAATTACTTTTGCACCAAATAATAACTTCCCCAGTGAGGGTAGAATGGGTGAGGAAGGGCCTGCAGAGCTCCTGAGGATAAAAGAGAAAAAGCAATGCAGTATCCTCTCGGTCTGTCTCCAGACGCTGTCCTTACAGACCAGCCAGTGTGTTCTGAGGAAGGCCAGGCACAGGAGGAGGCCATGCATGTGAGAGTCCCAGCAACAGCCCAGCCGGGCCCCTCCAGCCTGGAGCCTCCCAGTAGAGGCTGTAGACAAGGTGTCTCACTGCCCAGGGCCAACTTCCAGCCCAGAAAACCATAGCACCAGCAAAGGAGGTCAGCAGGTGGGGGGCCTCCATATCCAGAGGTTCTGCATCTGCATGCTCATTCAACCATGAATTGAAAATATTTGGGAATATTTTCAATTAATAAATAAAAAATAATACAACAAAAAAAGTAATATAAATTAAAAATACAGCATAACTATTTACCTAGTATTTAATTGTATTAGCTATTATAAGTAATCTAGAGATGATTTAAAGTATATAGGAGGATGTGCACAGGTTATATGCAAATACTACACCATTTTATATAGGGACTTGAATATCCACAGATTTTGGTATCCATGGGGGTGTCTTGGAAACAATCTCTCACAGCTACGAAGGGACAACTGTTTTTACTAGTTTTAAGCTACTGATTTTCATGGTAATTTTATTACACAGCAATTGATACTTCTTTTACATTATTTCCCCTAGTTCATATGCCAGGTGGTCGCCCCTCTTCAACCCAAAAGGTGTGTGGATTTCAGTCTTGAGTGGCAGAAGCAGGGTAGGCTTGCACTTGAGATGACCCTAGGGACAGCAGAAGCCAAGGGTAACAGCTTCCTGAAAACAGAATGAGCTGAAAGGCCTCACGGTAAAGAAGGAGACCTCTCTCAGCGCTTTCCTCCATCCCTGTTCCCAGGATGCTGGTGCCAGGCTTATTCCCCAGGAGACAGGAGGCTGCAGATGCACTGTCTGGGCAGCTCACTCAACAGATGCTGGCAGGTGGACATGTTTGGAGTCCCCAGAGGAACAGCTGGGTCCTCATCCAATTACAGAAAACAGGTATCCCCCATGCACAGAGCTCCTAAAAGGCTCTTTCAGGCCTTACTCTTAAACATGAGCAGACAGGCTAAGAGCAAACATCTGAGTACATCCTCTTGTTAGTAAGGAAGAAAACTATGCAGGAAAAGACAAGGCAGGGAATGGAAGGCAGCTCCGAAAAGATATTTCTGGCCTTCTTTCTTCTTTGTAGGTTAAAAGAAATCTGAAAACAGAATGCTATTTTTTTTTTAATGTAAAGAACATTAGAGACCAGAAATAGATGATCTCTTGGGAATTTAAAACTAAGGTGAGAATTTAAAATTTCAATAGAAATATTGAAAGATAAAAATGAAGGGTTCTCCCAAAAAATAGAACCAAAAATTCCAAATTCCAATGTTGAAACATTTTTAAGTAAAAATGTTAGAGGTCTGATCCAGGAGGTACACCATCCAACTAAGGATAATTATAGAAAAAGAAAATAAAGCATATGGAGCAGCGAAAATTATTTTTAAACAGAAAAATAGGAACTATCACTGAACTGAGAGAAGCTTCCAGAATGAAAAGGCCCAGCCAAATGAATGAAAAAAGACACACACAGGCACATCATAAAATTTTAGAACATCTAGGATAAAAAGAATCTCCCAAAAGCTTCCAACGAAACGAAATGAAAACAAATATGGGGGGGGGTGGTCACATACACAAAGCAGGTGTCAGAATGGCATGGCACTTCTCAAGACTACGACCCGAGGCTAGGATTCAGTGTAATCATAATGCCTTCAAATGCTGAGGTTTCCAATCGAGAATTATCTACCTTGACAAAATATCAATCC
Organism: Cebus imitator; assembly: GCF_001604975.1. Lineage (NCBI taxonomy): Eukaryota > Metazoa > Chordata > Mammalia > Primates > Cebidae > Cebus > Cebus imitator. Next base: position 10,511,848 of record NW_016107357.1, read on the forward strand.
TGGATATAATAAAGGCATTTTCAGATATGCAAGGTTATAAAATTTCTAATTCCCATGCAGTATTTTACAGGCTCTACAGAGGATGTGCTTAATCAAAAGGAAGAAATCAGCCAGGCAAAAGGAAGACCCAGACGTGCACGGCAGGGGATCACCTAAAGGAGGGAAATGGTAAAGAAAGCCCAGTTCAGCAGCTGTGCCAGGTCTAGGCAGTATAAAATCTAGACTGGAACAAGGGGATTGAGGGCTCATAAAACAAAAAATGTCTCCGAGGGAAAAAAAGACATCAAACAAACAGAACACCTAATATATCTGACATATGGCAAGTTTTATAGTACTATTAGGCTATTTCAGGTGTTAGTGATAGGTAAAATAAATAAGAAATAAAAAACAGTGATAGGTGGCTTTTTTTTAATATCCTATTACTGGAGTAGGAGCAAAAAAAATGAGCAAACAAAAAAGTGAAACAATTATTAATTTTAGGAAAACCATAAATTTTAACAAAAAAAATCAGAATATATTACATGGCTCACCTGCAAATATTTACACAGCCATAATTCAAATACAGAACAGAGATTAAACAAAACAATCATACAGTTACTATTGTGGGGATATGGGGGAGAAGAAATGAGGGTCGGTATGTGTCTGGGGGTAGAATAGGGGAGACAAAGCTAAAATCCTGAGCCAAATCCTCATCTCCCATAATGGGAAGTCAGTAGATAATGTTCACAATCAAAAAGCCAACAGATAAGTCTAAATGAAAAGAGGGTGGCCAGTGCTGAAAGGAAAGCGAAATGGAGTTGAAAGGGGCAAGGGGCATGGGTGGGAAATACGGCAGGGTCATGTTTTGTCATTTTAACCAAAATTGTTTAAATTACTGCACGTGTAAACTTTGCTAAAAATAAAATCTAACCTGAAAAGAAAACGTGACTATGAAGTAAGGAATGGGAGACAGCCTAGACCACTCTTCACAGCGTATTGGCAGTGGGAGGAAAAGAATCCCATGGTCCACAAGCACTTCCCAAACCCCAACACACACACACACACACACACACACACACACACACACACACACACGGGATTTCCTAATAGCTTTTTAGTGCCCATCCCTTAAATAATAATGAGGAACCAGGGATCAAAGAGGCAAGAGGTGAAAGGCTGTGCTGAAGAAACACAGGAAGAGAAGAAAACAAACAAAAACTTCTAATATGTATCACCAGTAAGATAAAATCCTATATGCATGAATCAGGAACCAGATACTATGTTTTCAAAAGAAATATAAAGGGAAGGAAAGGAGTGAGAGAAGGAAGAGAATGAACACTAGCCTAGAAAACAATTCAAGAGCTCTTACATTTAAAAGAATAATAGGATCCCTCAAATGGAAAATGTAATAAGCAATTTAGAAAATACAGCTGAGAATATCACCCAGAAATCAAAACAACAAAAGATGAAAATCTGTAAAGAAAAACTTAGAAAATTAGAGGATAAAATGATAGTCTAATATCCAACTAAGGACTTAAAAAAATGGGAAAAAAATAGAAATGAAATCATTGCAGAAAATTAAAAACATGAGTTTGTCTACAAAGACCTGCCAAGTGCCCAGCAAAGCAAAGGAAAACAGATCTAGATCAAGGAAAAACGTCAGAACACAAAGGCCAAAGAGAAGACCCTGAAAGCTTCCTGAAGGGGAACACATTTCTTACAAAAGATCCAGATCAAGAATCAGAATGATGCAGGTCTGTAACATCAGCTGTCACAATACATAGGAGGAGATGCCTCCAGAGTGTGTACAGACTAGAATTCCGTGCCCAGCCATACTCACCAAATTGTAAGGGTAGAATAAAGCCATCTCCTGGCATTTGAGGAAAACTAACCTTTGAACCATCCTCTCTCAGGAAGCCACTAGAAGATGTGCTCCACCAAGAAGGGGTAAACCAAGAAAGGAGATGACATGAGGGCCACACGACAGAGACTCAAACCAAGAGAGAAGCCAAGAAAGGTCCTAGGGGGATGGCCAAGGGCCCTTCCAAGATGCCAACCAGCCAGCAGGCCACAACAGCCGCAGCCACATCTGACAGAAGTAGGTCAGGGGCCCTGGGAGGGGTGTCTAAAGATGGCAAGAGTGATAGTGAACCTGATGTGCTGGTTATGTTGTGAAAGAAAAAGGAGAATCATGGGAAACAGTATGGATCAGCTTTGAGCAACTTTTTCCATGGGCACAACATGGTAGATACTAATTATGAATCCAACAAACTCTATGAGGACTGTATTGAGCAGGTGTGGAGCTGGCTCATGTGTGTGTGGGTGAGGAGATCAGTAAAAAAGAACTAAAACCAATAGATAATGTTAAAAACTGAAAAAAACAATCAAATGTCAATAAAAGTCATGTTACTTGGAGATACAGAAATAAATACCAAAGGAAAATCCAGGGTGTTGTGTATGGCAGGGGACTGATGTGCTTTTGTAACAAGTCAGACGGAACTACATGATTCTATGTGAATCTGTGGGTTCTAGGGAAGTAAGAGCTTTTATGTCTTGTAGAAACTCAAAAGAGTGCTCATTGCTCTAGTATTTCAAACCATTCACTTAAAAGCCAGGATATTTAATCTTGTGCAAACAACACAGGAGTCAAAGGGCCTCTTACAGGTAGGAGCAAAACAAAAGATGCTGCTATCGCGAGTCCTGAAAGCAGAAACATCCATTCTCCTTCCTGATGGCTAAACCAGAACGTTAGCAGGGAAGAAATAACTGGGAGGACGCTATCTCTACGGAAACCAAAATAATCATGAACTCAGAGCTTACCTGAGCTGGTAAACACAGGCACCATCCATATCACAATGCTGCCTAAAAATTGTATTTCTATTGCATGCAAATATTCGACAGCTCCATCACAAACAATAAACAATGGGGGAGAGAAAAGTCCGTTTAGCCTGATAAAGTACATCTCAATTTAGCTGGCAAATCAGAGCCCACAGGAATAATCTGGAAGGCATGTTCCCTACCCCCTCCACCTTCTGTTATTTGCATTTCTAGCAGTGATCACTGAAGCATCAGGATTTGTGGGGATTCACAAGTAACATGATGGTGGGAGGAGGCAACCCTGCCTCCGATGATGAGCCGAAAATAGCTGAAGATGGTACAACCAAGAGCAAAGCAACCTGGCTCAGAGCCGAAATTTCATCTCCTCCTCAGCCTCTCACAGAGAAGCCAGGAAGAGTCTGATTGGCTTGCAATCGGGTAAACAAAAATACATAAATAAATAAAGTCACTGATCCTGAGCTTCTGTTTCTTCATCTATAAAACTGAGATTAAAACATGGTCTCTTTTCGGATTGTTTTGAACATTAAATGACAACATACATATTCCTATATCAGTGACTGAATGTCTAACAGGCTCTCAATGCATTTTCCTTATTTTCCTCACTCCAGCCTCTTTAAAATCCAGGGATCTGGTGGTGTCTGGCCAACGTTACAGAAACAGGAAGGAACCATTGGTTACTCCAGGCTGTACTGAGGCTTCAGCTGGGTCCTCGGCACCAGCCTCACATGCTCACAGTCCCCAGCCCTGCAACCCTCTGAGCAGGCAAGACTGAAGGGCCAAGGCTGGAAGCACCCGCGGCAGCGGGAGCACTAGCGCTTTCGGATCTGGAGGGGCGAGGGAGGATGGGGTGGGACGGAACGGGAGAGAACCTAGCACTTACAAAGATGCTCCTACAGCCAAGTTATACAACACTTCACGTAAACAAACGCAAAATAAGGACAGCGCAGCGAGGTCGCAGAGTTAACACGGAAAACAATGGCCCCGTTCATCAGACAAAAAGCTTAGCTCTGTGGTTCTTAACCTTTTGGGTCACCTTTGAGAATCTGATGAAAACTGGGGCTTCTCTGATCAAAAATGGGCGCTTAGAAATAAGCAGATGGGACTCAGTGCTTAGCCAAATCGGAGAAGCCCCGGAGGATAGACCCCGGACTCAGCCAGCTGCGCTTCAATTGAGTTCACGGCTGGCTGGACCGAAAGTCACCTAATTAAGGAAATATAAGGTGGCAAAGGTTGCCCCTTCCTTATTTTGTCAAGAGAGACGGATTCTGCCTCCGGGGGGTGGGGGGAAGGAAAGGAAGAACCTGCCCCGAGGGGCGCAAGAAATAGAGATTGGCGGCCGGGTGCGGTGCTCGAGCTCGCCTGTAATCCCAGCACTTTAAGGAGGCTGAATCACCTGAGGTCCGGGGTTCGCCACCAGCCTGACCAACACGGAGAGATCCGGAGTTCGAGATCAGCCTGACCAACATTTTTCTCTACTAAAAATACTAAAAGAACCAGGCATGGTGGTGCAAGCCTGTAATCCCAGCTACTCGGGAGACTGAGGCAGGAGAATCGCTTGAACCCGGGAGGCGGAGGTTGCGGTGAGTCGAGATAGCGTCATTGCACTCCAGCCCGGGCGACAGAGCGAGACTCCGTCTCAAAAAAGAAAAAACATAGAGATTGGCTGCTAACAGCTTCGAGCAAACCGTTCCTGCGTGCAGGCCCCTCGCGCTCCCCTCCGGGCCCAGTACCTGGCAGAGCTGCGTCCTCCGCGTCCTCGGCCTCCGCGCCCCCGGCCTCCGCGCCATGCTCCTCCAGGGCCCCGCGCGCCCGCCGTTCCGCCTCCTCCTGGGCCGCGGGCTCCGCAGGCGGCGGGGACGAGGGCGGGGCGCACCGGGGCGCGGGGCCCCCCGCGCCCGACGACTCCGACGATGCCGAGTCCTCCGAGGAGCCGGCCGGGCCCCAGTCGTCCCAGAGCCAGGGCGCGTGCGCCTGCTCCAGCAGCCGGCGGCCCAGGCGGTAGTGCAGCAGCTCGCGGTAGCACGGCCCGTACTCGTCCCAGCGCGGCTCCTGGTAGCGCTTCATGTACTCGCTCTTCACCCCGCTCCCCGGGGACATGATGCCGCCTGCCGCCTCAAGCGCCAGCCGCTGCGCGCTGCCCGCCGCCTACGGGACCCGGGACACGACACAGAGGCCGCCCCGCCCCTCCGCCGGCCCTGCCCGCCGCGACGTTTAAACCTGGAGCCCCGCCCGGGCGGGTGCAGGGGGGCGGGTCCCGGCGGGGGCGGGGCGGGGGCGGGGGCGGCCTAGACCGGCAGTGGAGGCGGGGCCCGAGCGGGACCCGAGCTGCTGAGGTCGGTGGGCGCGCCGCCGAGGACGGCTGCTCCGAGGGCTGAAGGCGGGGAGGCTGCGGGCTGGTCCCGCCTAGGGGACCGCGGGATCTGGGGGCTGAGCGGGAGAAGGAGCGAGGCAGGGGAGCCGAGGGGCCGGTGATCGGGTGGCCCCGGGGTCTCCAGAGGCGCCCCCTGAGCGAGGCGTGCGGACCCACGGGGCGGCCTTACCTCCTTTCCCGCCGTACCCGGCGGATCCTCTGCGCCCAGGCCCGAGGCGCGCGTGGCGCAGCAGCTAAAGCGCGGTTCGCTCTCCCGCACGCTTTTCTCCTGAGCAAGATGTCGCCGCGGCGGCCCGCGCTCCCCCGGCAGGCAGGAGGCGGAGGCGCCGCCTCAGTCCCGGAGCCTCCCCCCGCGCTCCAGGCCCCCGGCCCCCCCGCCCGCTCCGTGAGGACGGCTGCTTCCGTGCAGAGCGCGAGGCGCGGGGGTGCGGGCGGGCCTCCCAGTCCGAGGGACCCGGGCCCAGGTCCCTGGGCCACTTATTTGAGGTTCCCGCGCTCGCTAGTCTTAGCAGACGCTGCCCCAGGCACATGTCACTCCGCAGGAGGCGTCAGTTAGGGGCAAGAGATGCCCCCTCTCTCCGGAGATGCAGCCCCCCCACCCCAGGCCGCGGCCGAGGTCGACACTCTGTTCACATTCGAAGCCTCCCCGTTCCTCTCCTCTGTGTTCACAACACCTGTTACTCCGGCTTTAACTCCCTTTTATGTCTACACCACCCAGATTCTTTTAGATATTGATCAAAACCATTTCACTCGCTCAGAGACCCGTTTGCACATAAAACCTTGACAGATTCACTTACGTTGTGCAGAAATATACAACGTTGCCCCATTTGTTACAGTTTCAAAAGTGGCCCCGCACTATTTTCCCTTTATTAAAAAAACAAAACAAAAAAAAACAAAAACAAAAACAAAACAAAACAAAAACAAACCTTGATACATTAGCTGCAAAGAGATTTGAAAGGAAAAAGTAGCAGTTAAAAAGCAGGCCCAGGCCATGAGCAGCTCTCATGGCTTCCGCATCGGCACTCCCACGACTTCACCTACTTTCTACATGTCCGCCTCCTGCCTCCCACCACGGACGCCCACTTCATCGTAGCTAAATGTTTCAGAGGTGGGTACTGACCCAAACGGGGCGGGTCAGACCGTCTGCTCTGAAAACTTGAAGTTACTATCATTAGCGCGGGATTGTGTTAATGGCAATTTTTTGGACGGCAGCTCCAGGATACCATGCTGCTAATGAGTCCGCGGATGCCCTGATTTCTCCACTTCCCAACTTTATTTTCTGTTCCTTAACTTACATTAGGTACATTCTAATGCATTTTCCTTTTGTTTAAGTTGGCTGGGGTTGATTTCTGATGTTTGCAACCAAAGTAACCTTAATAAATATTGAATAAGGTGGGGAAATGGTTACATGTAGTTCCATGAGACATGGCAGGACACCATCCGTCTCAGCTTTTGCTGCATAATTCATTCCAAAACTTAGTGGTTTAAAACAGCTAAGAGTTATTATTTTTCATGATTCTGAGGGTTAGCTGAAAGTTCCTCCACAGTTGGATTCTGATGGAGAGACAGCAGGGCTAGAGGGTTCAAGATGACCTTCTGATATAGTTGGGATAATTCTCTCCTCCCAATTTGATGTTGAAGTTGATCCCCAATGTTGGAGGTGGGGCCTAGTGGGAACTGTGTGGGTCATGGGGCAGATCCTTCATGCATTACTGCCATTCTGCAGTAATGAGTGAGTTCTCACTCTATTGGTTCGCATGACAGGTGGTTGTTCAAAAAGAGCCTGGCATGTCCTCCCCTCTCTCCCTTGCTCCCTTTCTCTCTCCATGTGACATGACAGCTCCTCTTCTCCTTCCACCATGATTGGAAGCTCCCTGAGGCCTCACCAGAAACAGATGCTGACACCATGCTTCCTGTACAGCCTGTAGAACCAGGAGCTAAATAAACCTGTTTTCTTTATAAATTGCCCAGCCTCTGGTATTCCTTTAAACGAACTAGTACACCTCCCTCAAATACCTGGCAGTGGGGTGGGCTGTTGGCTGGACTGTCTTGGTCACATCTAGAAGGCTGGACTGGCAACTCAAGGTTATATACATCTCCTGCTGCATTCTCCCGTTCAAATAAATCACAAGGCTAAGAGTCAAGGAAGAGAAATAAACCTCCCTTCTGCATAAGGGAAACAGCAAATTCACATTGCAAAAGGGATTGCATACTGGATGAAGGAATTTGTGGGCATATTTTACAACACAACACACACACACACACACACAAATATAAGGGCACTTTGGGAGGCCGAGGTGGGCGGATCACCTGAAGTCAGGAGTTCAAGACCAGACTGGCCAACATGGTGAAACCCCATCTCTACTAAAAATACAAAAATTAGCCAGACATGGTGGCATACGCCTGCAGTCCCAGGTACTCTAGGGGCTGACAGGAGAATCACCTGAGCCTGGGAGGCGGAGGTTGCAGTGAGCCAAGATCATACCACTGCACTACAGCTTGGGCAACAGAGCAAGACTCTGTCTCAAAAAAAAAATAATAATAATAATAATATATGGTATTATACCATTTTTTGTATAACTAAAAATAAGATTAGGAATGATTTGGGGATTTTCTTTTTACTTGTCTCCATTTTTCATAATTAAAAGTATTACTTCATTCTAACATTTAAGCATGTTATTATGTCAGGATTTATCCACTTGAAAGTGACCAAAAAAATTCAAACTAGCTTAAACAGAAAGGATATTTGTGGGCTCAGGCAGAGGTAGAGCTAGGGGTTCAAACAATGTCACCAAGACTCTCTTTTCCTTCTCTTTGAGCTCTGCTTTCCTGCTGATGGCTGGCCTCTTTTCCCACTGGAAAAGGACTTCCTCCATATAGCTGGAGAAAGAATTGGTATTCCAGTGATAGACAAAGATTCTTCAGTTATGTCTCAGCTGTTGCCAGGGACATGAGATGATCTGATTGGCCAAGGCCACATCCTCATCCCTGTAGCTAGGGACATAGTGGTAGTCTGGGATTGACAGCCTCACGAGAACCACAGAGGGACAGGGAAGAGCAGTGAGCAAATGAAGCAACATGTGTCCATTTATACATTTGCCTTTGTGTTAAAATAACAAGAACATGAGGAGTAAGACCAAACTGGGCAGCACTCATGGGGTGGAAGGACTCCTCTCTGGGATGTAATTGTGTGTAACTAGCTGTTAAAAATCTAATATAGTCACAAGCAGAACCTATAAAATTGTACTTCTAGATCAGAGGAGGTAAACCTCCCTCCAGAGAATCCCCGGTTCATACAGCACTGACGGACAGCCACAGTGGACGAGGGTGTCAATTCATTCTGCAGATGAGATGAGGACTAATGAGCAGAGATAAAAGAACTGTGACAAACGTTACTGGCTTGGGACTGGTTTCTTAAGCAAGAGGGAACTTTTAGGAATGGCCTAAGGCAGCCGTCCCCAACCTTTTTGGCACCAAAGTCCAGTTTTGTGGAAGACAATTTTTCCATGGATGGGGGGCAGTGTGGGGAGTGGTTTCAGGATGAAACTGTTCCACCTCAGATCATCAAGTGTTAGGGAGATTCTCATAAGGAGTGCACAACTTAGATCCTTCACATGCACAGCCAACAACAGGGCTCGTGCTGCTATGAGAATCCACTGCTGCTGCTGATCTGACAGGAGAAGTAATGCTCGCCTGCCACTCACCTCCTGCAATGAGGCCCAGAACCTAACAGGCCACGGACGGTACTAGGACCCCTGACCTAAGAGGCTCACAGGAAAAATAGAAAATGAGGAGACACAGAGGGGACTCCAGAAACCAGGCTACAGGATCCAGGCACAGTCCCCTCAATTTCAGCAGATGAAGTCCTCGCTGGGATGCAGTGCTGGATGAGGAGGGGCATCTCCCACTGATGGAGATTGGGGAGCCAACAGAAAGGAAGATCTGGCTGGGGGCATTGGCTCACACCTGTAATCCCAGCACTTTGGGAGGCTGATGCAGATGGATCACTTAAGGTCGGGAGTTCGAGACCAGCCTGGCCAACATGACAAAACCCCGTCTCTACTAAAAATACCAAAATTATCTGGGCATGGTGGGAGGTGCCTGTAGTCCCAGCTACTCAGGAGGCTGAGGCAGAAGAACCGCTTGAACCTGGGAGGGGGAGGTTGCAGTGAGCCAAGATCATGCCACTATGCTCCAGCCTGGGCGAGAAATCAAGACTCCATCTCAAAAAAAAAAAAGGAAAGGAAAGGAAAATCTGGAGCTGGACTCCTGAAAGATAACAGAAAAAGAATAGATATTTGCCACACAGGCATTCAGATTCCACATGAGAAAAACCTGCTGGCGACCAAGTCTGGCCAGGAGCAGAACAGGCAGCCTCACAGGGACATGAAGGCTGTCCACCTCCAGGGGGTGTGGTGGAACTTCCCAGAGCCCTTCCACCCTAAGCCTCTGCTCAGCTTGCCAGCCCATCCTGTCTCAATAAACTCTTCCATCTGAGCCAGGGGAGGCTGTCCTCCAAGTGCTTCCTCAACTTCCCTCTCCCTCGCTTCTGAGAAGAAGCTGATCTTTCCATCTGGCAAGCTCTGTACCCACCCCTTCTGGCTCCTCCCACACAGCGCTCCCTCCACTGCCCTCTTCTTCCCATTTGTCTCTGGATAGTGCCACTCTCTTTCTCTCCCCTGTTCCTTCCAAATACAAACACACTCAGGAGACATCCCCTATCCACTGAATACTTTTTATGAATTCCCCTCCCAGTGTAGAAGCTAGAAAAGCCAGATATTTTCCCCAGCCTCCCTTGCAAATAGGGAGCAGTCATGAGACCTCCCTGTGCTCTCCAGGTACCCTATCCCCAGACTTCGATTCAGGAACTATGATGCATAGAAACAAGGGCCAGGAGGATCTCTCTTTGACTGAAATGCCAATCTAAAGACCAAATTCTTGGAGCAGCAGTGGCCACAGTGCTGAGAAAAATGTCAGCATGTCGAGCTAATGGTGTCAGGGGTGGGATACTGCAGCATCCGGTACCCAGCAGGGCAGCAGCCTCTGTTGTTCTTCCTTCCAGAGCACCAAACCTGCTGTTTCAGCCTTTCCAGAGAATCTTTAGATATGTATTTTCTCCTAAAATTAACAAGAGTTGATTTTTTTTCTTTTTCTATTTTTTTTTTTTTTTCTAGATAGGGTCTCATTCTGTCACTGACTGGAGTGCAGTGGTGCAATCAGCTTCTCTGGGGAAACTTGATTCTCCCACCTCAGCCTTCTGACTGACTGGGACTACAAGCAAACGTCACCATGCCTAACCAATTTTTTTTGTATTTTTTGTAGAGACAGGATTTTGGCATGTTGAAGGCTGGTCTCGAACTCCTGGGCTCAAGCAATCCTGCCTCCCAACATGCCAGGATTGCAGACACCTCCTCCCACTGTGCCCAGCCAGAGCTGGTTTCTGTAATGTGCATTTAAGCATTTTGTTTAATACATTGGACTGGCCTGCCTCCTTCCTCTTGACTTGGCGTCTCAGTTTCCTTAGTAGTTTCCTATGCCTTCTCCTCTTTCTTTTTTTTTTTTTTTTTTTTTTTTTTTTTTTTTTTTTTTTTTTTT
>NW_016107357.1:10523005-10536012 GCF_001604975.1 Cebus imitator
TCATCTCTCTTAACATATCATCCCTGCACAGGTGACCACATGACAGTTGTTTTGAATATCTCAATGTCTGGCCTCTCTGGAGGTCAAGACCACCCTTTCAACTTATTAACCATTGTCTCTCGTGCAGATTGCCAACACCTCCACCAAGCGTTCATGTCTACCTTTTCCTTGTCTCCCCTCCCCACCCTCCAACAGTCCCTTTTCCTATATTCCCAATTTCTTTATTGATGGCATTTTCATTCTCCCAGTTGCAGAATCAGAATGTCGGACCCATCTCTGAGACGGGGTGCCTGACATACAATCCACTTGCAAGGGCGAGTCTCATCTATCAGACCATGGCTCACTTGTCTATCCCCTCCCTTATCACCTTGGTGGGGGCTGACCAGCCAGTGTCCCAAGTGGGACACAGTCATAAACATCAAGCCCCTTCATTGCCCTGCAGAGAGGAAAGGCCAGATCCAAACAAAGGGTCTGCAGGCAGGGCCAGCCTAACCGAGCGTCCGCACTCACAGGGCCTCCAGTCCATGGCCAATGGGAGCCACAGCTCTGGTTTAGGAGGGAGCTGTCAGAGCTCCCAGCTCCCAGGCGGATCTAGACTGCTAAATGGAAGCAAAGAAAAAAATAACTTAAAAAAAAACAAAAACCTACAACTAGTACTGTTTAACTCTCCTATTTCCCTTTTTGTCTACATGAAAACAGCCAAGAACTACCATGTAGAAAAATGTATACGTGTAGGTACTGTTATATGGACAAGATTTAGCCTAAGCATTTGTTCTACTGGATTACTGCTGGTAATCACCATCTGATTTCTCAAGGCCATATTAGCCACAGGAAAAATTAAGGATATGTGTTGAAAACAGAAAACTATTTAGGCTGAGTTCCTTTCAAGAAGCCTGGGGAAATGCTCCCAACCAGGTGGCCTGGACCCCGTTAATAGGAAGAGGATTGCAGGGCAAAGGCGCCATCCACATACGCCACCTCCACGTAGAAGTCACGGCCACTGAGACTCCCACGTGTATCATGGCCTTCTGGAATCCCACAGGAAAACTACCTAGAGACTCTCGCTCACTGAGAAGAGGCAAAGGGAAGCTCTGGGCCAGCACCCACCAGCCACGGACCCCAACTAGAAGTTGAGCTCCTGGGAAGCTACTGAGACCCCCGTGTCTCTTCTCTGCCCTTTTTCACCATGCTGCCTTTTGCCTACAAGTGACTTCTCTGAGCAACCAGCGGAGTCTCTTCCTCTCCCTCTCCACTGCCCTCTCTCCCCTTCTCATCCTCTCTTCATTCACCCTTCCCTCTCCCCATGTCCCACCCTCCCTCCATCGCCTTTTCCCTCTCTTCCCTTTTCTCTCTGCATCCCTCCCTCTTTCCTTTCCTTTTCCTCTCCCTCCCTCCTTCTCTCTCTCCCTCCTTCCCCTCATTTATCGTTCCCTCTCCCTCCCTTCCTCTCTCCCTTCCTTCCTCTCTTTCTCTTCTTCCCTTCTCTCCCCTCTCTCTCTCTCTCCCTCCTCCCACCCCTCTCTATCCATCCATCCTTTGCCCCCTCTTTCTCTCCCCCACCTTTCCCTGACTTGTAAGTCTCACAGCACAGTGCCTCTGTCTCCTTCCAGAACAATCTCCCTTCTCTGATGTTCCCATTCTTGAACCTAACAAAAAAGCAAAATTCTCCCCCAATTACCTTGACTACCAGATAATAAGCCATCAAATCCAGAAGAACAGTGTGATTGCCATGGCGATTTTCAGAACAAATAATTCTATGTGCAGTCTCATTGGAAACGCCTGCTTTGAAAGAGTGCCCAGACGACAATTCTGGCTGTTTTGCTCTACGGGCGCAGAATGCTGAGCCCAGAGTTGCCTGTTGGTTTGCATTTCTGAGAAAATTCTTGGTCCTGTCTACATGGAGTCTATCTGTCTACCACATGCAGATCAGGATGCCAATCTTTTCATGAAGTTTCAGACTTTTCCTGGGCGGATGGACATTCCACCGTCCACTTAGTTAAGCAGCATAGAATAGCTGCACTCCAACTTTTTTTTTCTCCTACTAGAGATTATAGCCTTCAACTCTTAAGCTGGGGAACAAGAAAATAGTTTTTATGGTAGGTTGCCTAATGCGTATACTTGCCTCTTTGCTTTAAGGATTCCTGATTCTAAATTTTCTCTTGCATTCTAGCCAGATCATTAGAAAGCAAGGTACTTTAAGAATATTTCTCTGACCCCTCATGGAATTGCTTTTTCTGGGCCGGGCTTGGTGGTTCACACCTGTAATCCCAGAACTTTGGGAGGCCAAGTCGGGTGACTCACCTGAGGTCGGGTTAGGGGTTCAAGATCAGCCTCACCAACATGGTAAAACCCCGTCTTTACTAAAAAAAATAATAATAATACAAAAAAAAAAAGATTAGTCAGGTTTGATGGTACACACCTGTAATCCCAGCTACTCAGGAGGCTGAGGCAGGAGAATCACTTAAACTTGGGAGCCAGAGGTTGCAGTGAGCCGAGATGGCGCCAATGCACTCCAGCCTGGGTGACAGAATGCGACTCCGTCTCAAAAACATTAAAATAAAATAAAATTTAAAAAATAATTGCTTTTTCTGAATTGTATTTGGTGTTAAGGTATTGACTTCACTGGCATGCTCTACGAGAAACAACCAGACTAAATCCCCTTCTACCTCTGTGCAAGACAAATTGTGTGACTCGGCCTGCCCATTATCCCTTCGGTGAAACCCACAGGGGAAATTCTTCATGGTCCTCTATTGACAAATGCACTTGTTTTTTACCTTTGGACACTGCAGGGTTTGGATTGTGCTTGTTTGCCTGTTTGTCTGAATTTGGTTTTAAGGTTTTTTGTTTTTTGTTTATTTTTTGTTCATCTGCTTGTTCGCTTTGGCTGCTAGAATGTAGACAGCGAAACTCATGTTCCGCTTTTGTGCACTCACCATCGCCATTTTGTTCTATTTTCTACATTTACCTCATTCTTGCTTTAGTTTCCTCTCTTGCTGATTTTATTCGTTTGTATTATGTGCACTTTGGGAAGCTTACTTAAATCTTTTTTCAAATGTTTGAAAATTGCTATCAATTCTCCAGAATGAAGGTAAAAACTAGGCATTTAAAAAAATTCAATGAGGCTGGTAGGAGGATGTCATATAAAACTATACAGATGCCACATAGGAAGGTGATACAGTTCGGGTACTTGTCCACTCCAAATCTCATGTTAAAATTGATCCCCACTATTGGAGGTGAGGCCTGGTGGGAGGTGCTTGGGTCATGGGGGTGGATCCCTCATGCATATGCATGACTTGGTGCCCTCCCAGCAGTGATGAGTGATTTGTCACTCTATTAACTCATGTGGAAGCTGGCTGTTTTAAAGAGCTTGGCAACTCTCTTGCTCCCTCTCTTGCCATGTGGCATGCCTGTTGCCTTTTCCCCTTCTGCTATGGCTGTGAGCTTCCTGAGGCTCCCCAGAAGCAGACGCCAGCACTGTGATTCATGTACAGCTTGCAGAACCATGAGCCACAAAAACCTGTTTCAAAATAATAGTAAGAAGAAGTTACCCAATTTCTGGGATTCCTTTATATCAATGCAAAATGGGCTAGTTCACAGAAGGCAAGATATATTAAATTTCTTAATTGGAGGCCAAGCGTGGGCTCACACCTGTAATCCCAGCACTTTGGGAGGCTGAGGCAGATGGATCACGAGGTCAGGAGTTTGAGACCAGCCTGGATGATATGGTGACACCCTGTCTCTACTAAAAATACAAAAATTAGCCAGGCACGGTGACGTGAGTCTCTAGTCCCAGCTACCCCGGAGGCTGAGGCAGAAGAATCGCTTGAACCCGGGAGGTGAGATTGCAGTGAGCCAAGATGGCACCATTGCACTCCAGCCTGGGCGACAGAGCGAGACGTCATCTCCAAAAAAAAAAAAAAAAAACAAAACAAAACTTTATTGGAATTAATATCTAAATGTGTTTAGATTCATTGTAAATTGAGGAAGAATATAAAGGAATCCTAAGAATGGATACGGATTAAAATAAGCGTTTTTGTTTCCATTCTTTTTGTGGTTGCTACTATTAAGTCCTCAAGTGAAGGTAGAGCAAAGAACGCGAATGCAGGCCTGCCACATCCACAGTTGCCCCCACGCACTTCTGTGAGGTGTCAGCCAGCACTGAAGGTCACAGTTGTGTAGTTTGAGGGGTGTCATCAGCACCCTTTCCCAACGCGGTGGGTGAAATACTCAGCTTTGAAATGTTGTAATTGGACCGAAGAAGTGATTTCAGGAAAGTTTTCACAGTGGGCATTTTTGTGTGACATGAAGACAGGTGACAACGTCAGGAACCCCACTGTCCATGGCCTTGACGCAGCTGCTATGTTCCAGTGGGGATTCAATTCCATGCACATTAGTGACAGCTTGCTGTATGCCTGCCCAGCTATGCTGAGGGCAAGAAATGTAAAAGACGCAGGCCTCAACCTTCAGGCTTTATTTATTTATTTATTTATTTATTTTTGAGACAGAGTCTTGCTCTGTCACCCAGGCTGGAATGCAATGGTGCAATCTTGGCTCACTGCAACCTCTGACACCCGGGTTCAAGTGATTCTCCTGCCTCAGCCTCCCAAGTAGCTGGGATTACAGGTATGTGCCACCACGCTGGGCTAATTTTTGTATTTTTAGTAGAGATGGGGTTTTGCCATGTTGGCCAGGCTGGCCTCTAACTCCAGACCTCAGGTGATCAGCCTGCCTCAGTCTCTCAAAGTCCTCGGATTATAGGCATGAGCCACCACACTGGACCCTTTTAGACTCATTTAAAGCTCAGTGGTTACCAACTTTTGGGGGTCATATACTCCCTTGAGAATATGATCAAACTTATGGATTTCCCCAGAAAAAGTAAATGTACACACAAAACATCTGTCTGCCTGCAACCCTCCCCCATGCTGGCTTATGGGTCTCAGGAAAAGAACCTTGGTCCTCTATTCCACAGACAAACAATACAGACGATGAAACTGAGGAACAGACCTAATAAAGAACTCGACTAAGATTACACAGCTCGTAAGTAGCAGCGGTGGAACTGGAGCTCAGGGATGACTGACTGGAGTTAGAGTCATGTGAAGCTGGACAAGGGATAATTGGCCGGGTGCTCTGAGGCAGAAAATAGAGAAGGTGGAGACTGTGCAGCCTGCCTCAAGGCAGAGGCAGACTGCCTGAGTTTGAATTGTGGTTTTTGTCACTAACTACGTGACTTTGGTCAAGTAACTTCTCTATGCTTCAGTGTCCCTAGTCATGGAACAGAGATTGTAACAGTTCCTGTGGGGACTGGATAAATTTGCAGTTTATGAAACAGTGAGGACTGTGTCTGCACTGAATAAGCAATCAATGAGTGGTAGCTCTTTTTATTGTTAAGCAGGATGACTCCAGTGCTTTGGGGATGGAGCCACATAAGGAGGAAGAATAACAAAGAACAGATGTATCCAGAGACACAAGCAGAAGACTGGCTTAGGGTCTTCAAAGTGCAGGTGAACAGTAGCCACTAGTACTAGGTAATTTAGGACAGTGAGGAATGAAGGAAACTTGGACTCGGCAATGGAATAGTTTCAAAAATGAAGTTTTGCCAGGCATGGTGGCTCAGGTCTGTAATCCCAGTATTTTGGGAGGCCAAACTGGGAGGACCACTTGAGGCCAGGAGTTCAAGACCAGCCTGGGCAACATAACAAGACCCTATCTCTTAAAAAACAAACAAACAAACAAACATTACCCAGGCGTGGTAGAGCATGCCTGTAGTCCCAGCTACTCAGGAGGCTGAGGTGGGAGAATTGCTTGACCCCAGGATGTCGAGGCTGCAGTGAGCTTTGATCACACCACCGCACTCTAACCTGAGTGACAGAGCAAAGCCCATCTGTTTAAAAAATGAGATTTTGGCTGGGCGCAGCGGTGCATGCCTGTAATCCCAGCACTTTGGGAGGCCAAGGGAGGTGGGCCACCTGATGTCAGGAGCTCAAGACCAGCCTGGCCAACCTGGTGAAACTCCATCTCTACCAAAAAATACAAAAATTAGTGAGATGTGGCAGCACATCCCTGTAGTCTCAGCTTCTCAGGAGGCTGAGGCACAAGACTGGCTTGTACCTGGGAGGCAGAGGTTGCAATGAGCCAAGATCATGCCACTGCACTCCATCCTGGGCGTCAGAATGAGACCTTGTATCCAAATAAAATAAATGAAAATAAAAAATAAATGAGGTCTTAATAAAGTAAGAGGATAAAAGCAAAATCTGGGAAGCTAAGGAAAGTGTGAGTAGTGAGGAAATGAATATAGCTGGTATAAGTCACTCATTTAAAAAGTCTAATACAGAACTGGGCTTGTTACCATGCTGATGCTGTCACTGATAGATTAAAATAAATCAGGCCGGGCATGGTGGCTCCTGCCACAAAATAAGTCCCATAGACTGGGCGGCTTAAACAATAGAAATTTATTTCTCACAGTTCTGGCTGTGAAGTCCAAGAGCAAAGTGCCAGCCTGGTTGGTTTCTGGCGAAGGGTTTTCTTCCTGGTTTATAGACAGCCCCTAACTTCCTGTGTCCTCACATGGCTGAGAGAGAGTTCTGGGATCTCTTCCTCTTCTTATGAGGGCGTCAGCCCTATCAGATCAGGGCTTGAGTCTCATTCAACCTTTAACACCTCCTGACAGGCCCCATCTCCAAATATGGTCACATTGGAGGTCAGGGTTTCAACCTAAGAATTCTGGATGAGCGCTTCAACATATGCAATTCAGTTCATTGCGCATATTTTGACAGTTTTGGGTATCTCATTGAGATGTCCAAGTGGACTCAACTTCTGGAAGCAGTTAAGCTTAAGTGACCAAAAAAAGGGCACTTCTTGGCCGGGCAAGCTCAGAAGCACCTTTTCTTGGCTCCTGAAGTGAATCTCAAATGCCAATAGAATTTGTCTTCCTTGACTCTCTGCCTCTGTCTCACCGCTCCCCATCCCCACGGCCACCCCATCCCGTTACTTTTGTTTCTGTCCCTGGTCCTTAGACAAGTTTGTTTCCAGTTCTGATTTGCACATGGCCAATAATTTATTCCCCAGTGGTGGCAGCAATGGTTAGGAATGTGGTTTTATGATCCAGCCATTCTGTGATAGAGCAGGACGATGTGAATCTATTCTCTGCTGCGTGAGATACAACAAAGAATTGGGTAACTAACCCTGTTCATTTGTCTGTCTGTCTATGAGTTCAAATGAATTAAGAAAACATTTCATGAAAAAGGAAAGGGAAATGATTCTCTGTGATACGGGCTGGCTCTGCTCTAAGCTACAAATTCTAGAACTTAGATCTACAACAAAGAAGGACTGTCTCAGAAGTGCTGGTGGAAAGGAATGTACCAGATACTTCTAACTACTGATATCTCAAGAAATGGGTTTATGATTTTAGACTTGTAAGATGCTGATGCTGAGACAACTCTCAGTATTCAGGACTGAGTGGGGATTTCCAAAACTCTTATTAGCGGTTCTCAACTGGTGGTGATTTTGTGCCCTGGCAGCATTTGGCAATGTCCAGAGACATTTTTGGTTGTCACAGCAGGGGAGGGGATTGCTACTACTTTGAGTGGGAAGAGAGCAGGGATGCTACTGCATACCCTGTAAGGCACAGGACAGTGCCCACAACAAAGAATTGTCTGGTCCAAAATAGCAATAGTGCTGAGCTTGAGAAACCCTGTTCTAGAGATATGTCCCTTTGTTTGGCTATTGCTTAGGAAATTTTAAATTCTGTAAGGATCGGTTTAACTTGTAAAATGCAAATGATCTTTTGCTGTTGTAGTAAAATATACATAACATAAAATTTACCGTTTTAAGAAAGAAAAGAATTACCATTTTAACCATTTGTAAGTGTACGATTCAGTAACACTAAGCACATTTATATTGTTGTGCAAATATTACCAATGTCCACCTCCAGAATTTTTCATCATCTCAAACTAAAACTGTACCCATTAAGCAATCTTTCTCCCTTCTCCTCTGCTCCAAGCCCCTGGTAATCACTATTCCATTTCTGCCTCTATGTATTTGCCTACTCTAGGTGCCTCACGTAAGTGAAATCATCCAGTATTTGTCCTTTGTGTCTGGCTTATGTCACTTAGAATAATGTCTTCTAAGGTTCATCCATGTTGTAGCATGTGTCAGAATTTTCCTCTTTTTAAGGCTGAATAATATTGCATTGTATGGATAGACCACACTTTGCTTACCTATTCATCTGTCAACAGACACTTCAGTTGACTCCGTATTTTACCTATTGTGAATAATGCTGCTATGAACATAGACGTACAAATATATCTTCCAGACCTTGCTTTCAATTCTTTGGCATATGCCCAGCAGTGGAATCACTGTATCATATGGTAATTCTATTTTTAATTTTTTTTTGAGGAACTGCCATACTATTTTTGACAGAAACTCGCTTCCAGGCTGGAGTGCAGTGGTGCAGTCTCGGCTCACTGCAACTTTTCGCTCCTGGGCTTAAGTGATCCTCCCACCTCAGCCTCCCAAGTAGCTGGGACCACAGACATGCGCCACCACACCCAGCTAATTTTTGTATTTTTTGTAGAGATGGGGTTTCTCCATGTTGCTCAAACTAGTCTTGACATCCTGAGTTTAAGCAATCTGCCCACCTCGGCCTCCCAAATTGCTGGAATTACTTGCACGAGCCACCACACCCAGCCATTATTTTATCTCCACCAGCAATGCACGAGGATTCCGATTTAGCCAGATCCTTGTCCACAAGTATTAGTTTCTGTTTGTTTTTTTTAATAGTGGCCAACCTAATGTGTGTAAGATGGTATCTCTTTGTGGTTTTGATTTGCATTTTCCTAATGTGAGTGATGTTGAGCATGTGCCTTCAGTGTTATATCCAAGAAATCACTGTCAAACCCAATGTTATGTACCTTTTGCCCTTTAAGGGATTTAAAGATTTAGGTCTTACATATAGGTCTTTCACCCATTTTGAGTTAATTTTTGTTTATGCTGTTAGGTAAGGGTTCAGCTTCATTTGTTTATGTGTGAAATATCCCATTTTCCTAGCACTATTTGTTGAAAAGGCTTTCTTTTCCTATTGAATGGTCTTGGCACCCATGTAAAAAATCATTTGACCATGTATGCAAAAGCTGATTACTGGGCTCTCTATTCTGTTGGTCTATATGTCTGTCTTTTTGCCCATATCATACTGTTTTGACTACTGTAACTTTGTAATATGTTTTGAAATCAGGAAGCATGAGTCTTCCAACATTGTTCTATTCCAGATTGTTTTCGCTATTCAAGGTCCCTTAAAATTCCATATACAAAAATCAGTTCAAGATAGACAGTTTTGATGTCTAGGTCTCTAGTGAAGCCGGGGAAGCTTTCTTGGATTATTTCCCCAAATATGCTTTCCAAGCTTTTAGAATTCTCTTCTTCCTCAGAAACATCGATTATTCTTAGGTTTGGTCGTTTAACATAATCCAAGACTTCTTGCAGGCTTTGTTCATATTTTCTTTTTTTTCTTTTTGTCTTTGTTGGATTGGGTTAATTCAAAGAGCTTGTCTTCAAGCTCTGATTTCTTTTTCTTCTACTGTTCAATTCTATTGCTGAGACTTTCCAGAGCATTTTGCATTTCTAAATGTGTGTACAAGTTTTCCTGAATTTTTATTGTTTTTTCTTTAAGCTATCTATTTCATTGAATATTTCTCCCTTCACTTCTTGCATCATATTTTGGATTTCCTTGCATTGAGCTTTTCTTTTCTCTGGTCCCTCCCTCATTAACTTAATAACTAACCTCCTAAATTCTTTTTCAGGTAAATCAGGGATTTCTTCTTGGTTTGGATCCATTGCTGGTCAGCTAGTGTGATTTTGGGGGGGCTATTGAAGAGCCTTGTTTTGCCATATTACCAGGGTTGGTTTTCTGGCTCTTTCTTATTTGGGTAGGCTCTGTCAGAGGGAGGGTCTAGGGCTGAAGGCTGTTGTTCAGATTCTTTTGTCCCACGAGTATTCCCTTAATGTAGTACTCTCTTCCTTTTCCTATGGATGTGGCTTCCTGTGAGCTGAACTGAAGTGATTGTTGTCTCGCTTCTGAGTCTAGCCACCCAGTGCATCTACCCGCTTCCAACCCGACCCCCCGGCTCCGGGCTGGTACTGGGGGTTGTCTGCACAGTCTTTATGATATGAACCGTCTATGGGTCTCTCAGCCGTGGATACCAGCGTCTATTCCCATGGAGGTGGTGGGGGCAGCAGTTGCAATAGGCCTGTTATTTTTCTTTTTATTTGTCCCTGCTGTTATTTTTTTTTTTTTTTTTTTTGAGACGGAGTTTCGCTCTTGTTGCCCAGGCTGGAGTGCAATGGCTCGATCTCGGCTCACCGCAACCTCCGCCTCCTGGCTTCAGGCAATTCTCCTGCCTCAGCCTCCTGAGTAGCTGGGATTACAGGCACGTGCCACCATGCCCAGCTAATTTTTTGTATTTTTAGTAGAGACGGGGTTTCACCATGTTGACCAGGATGGTCTCGATCTCTTGACCTCGTGATCCACCCGCCTCGGCCTCCCAAAGTGCTGGGATTACAGGCTTGAGCCACCGCGCCCGGCCTCCTGCTGTTATTTTTATTTTTCCTTCTGCTCGTTACCTGTGAGTTAAGTTTTTTCTTCTTTTTCTTATTCCTTAAGACATAGACTTTAGGATGTGAGTTCTTTGTTTTTAAATGTAAATGTTTAAAATGTTTATAGCTATAAATTTCCTTCACAGCACTGTCTTGCTGTGTTTCATGTTTTGGGTTGTTTTGTTTTCATTTTCACTTGTTTCAAGATATTTTCTAATATTCCATGTGAATTGTTATGTGACTTATTTCTTATTTAAGGCATATTGTCTAATTTTCACATATTCGTGTATTTCCCATTTTTGCTCTCGTCATTGATTTTTAGCTCTATTCCATCGTGAGCAGAAGCAGTATTTTGTATGTGGTTTAATTTACTAGGTACAAAGTAATTTTTCCAGCATCACTCACAAATGACTTTTACGTATTCTAATCAATGTAATACTTTAATATAGATATCTCTTCTTGGCCTCTTGGCTAAGATCAAGTGTACTTTAATATAGATGTAATTAATATTGTCCTGTAGAGATACAAATGATTTGTCTAATAGAGAAGATAACTCCAAAGATTATTATTACTGTATAGAACCTTAACCAATTTGTTTTTTGTCTTGTTTTGTTTTGTGTTTGAGGCAGAGCTTCACTCTGTTGCCCAGGCTGCAGTTCAGTGGCATGGTCTTGGCTCACTGCAACCTCTGCCTCCCAGGTTCAAGTGATTGTCCTGCCTCAGTCTCCAAGTGGCTGGGATTACAGGCACCCACCACCATGCCCAGCTACGTTTTGTATTTTTAGTAGAGACAGGGTTTCACCATGTTGTTCAGGCTAGTATCGAACTCCTGACCTCAGGAGATTCATCCACCTTGGCCTCCCAAAAGTGCTCGGATTACAGGCTTAAGCCACCTCACCCAGCCTTAACCAGTTTGTTTTTAATTTTGCAATCGTATTCCAGAATGCTTTCTATTAGTGACTATAAATACTTCTATATCTCCTATAATCCTTTAGCAGGTTTATCAACTTGCTGGTTCCCTCAACCATGAGTTAAATGAACCTTGGACATGTGTCATTTATTCTAATATATAAATAAGTGTAACAGAAAATTGGGACATCATTGGGGCAAGTGAAAATATTTTTCAAAGACAGGAGTAACTTGTTCATATTTGATGAATGGAAAGAATTTGGGGAGAAAAGAGGGTTAAAATTGTGGTAAATGGGACCTTATACACAGGCAGAGGGCTTACTTTCAGAGTGGGACAGACAGCTATGCTCGGCCTGGAGAGAAGGAGAAAAGTGGTTCTGCAAGAGGGAATGGAGCGACAGAGACGCACCAACCTCAGATCCTCAGAATGCCGACATTATTCCATATTTCACCATGCTTTGTTTTCAGAACCCAGAATTGGCAATCACGACAAAAATAACAGCACTGGTTAGAAGACAATCACTAGCATTGTGTGGGCAAGGCCAACCCTTTCATAACTGCATCCAGCCTGTGGGGCTGGTGCATATGAGCATCACACCCTGCAGCCTTTTGATAATAGAGAAGACGCAGCTAAGACTCCGCAGGGTAACATTTAGCACATCCTGCATGCTAACAATTAGCACAGGATTTTCCAAGCACAATAGATGTTCAAAATGGGTTTGTTATTGATGATGCAGTTGACTCTGTTTTGTCTCACACAGAAAAGAAAAAAGGAAATGTCACAGACAGGCTTTAACAAGCTTATCTGAAAGAAAACTTTGCCCTGAGACCCTGGGGAGTAATCTGTAAACATTTGGAAGGTCCTGCTTGATGGATGTCCTTGTTTATGGAGTGGGAGTGGTCTTGGACCTCACCAGGATGCCTAACAATGCGATGTGGTGGGGGCTTTCCATCATGGAGTATCAACTTTACCTCTGGAAAGGCTGAAGACTGAGATCAGCCACCTGGGCCATTGACTACGGAGCCCCAGTAAGGACTCTGGACCCCAAGGCTTTGGTGAGCATTTCTGGTTGGCCATACTCCATGTCACACACACATCATTGCTGGGAGACGTTAACACTGTGCATGATTCCAGGGAGAGAACAAAAGGAAGGCTCGTGTTTGGACGCCTCCTGGACTCTGCCTTATGTACCTCTTCACCTGGCTGACTTTATTTTTTTTTTTAATTTTTTAATTTTAATTTTTTATTTTTATTGAGACGGGTTCTCACTCTGTTGCCCAGGCTGGAGTGCAGTGGCACAATATTGGCTCACCTCCATCACCTGGGTTCAAGTGATTCTCATGCCTCAGCCTCCTGAATAGCTGAGATTATAGGTGCCTCCCACCACGCTTGGCTATTTTTTTTTTTTTTTTTTTTAGAGTTGGCGTTTCACCATGTTGGCCAGGCTGGTCTCAAACTTGTGACCTCTGGTGATCTCCCTGCCTCCCAAAGTGCTGGGATTATAGGCATG
>NW_016107357.1:10536213-10548901 GCF_001604975.1 Cebus imitator
AAAAAAAAAAAAAGCCTGGTGTGGTCACATGTGCCTGTAGTCCCAGCTACTTTGGAGGCTAAGGCAGGAAGACCACTTGAGCCTGGCAGACTGAGGCTGCAATGAGCTATGACTACACCACTGCACTCCACCCTGGATGACAGAGCAAAACCCTGTCAAAAACAAACAAACAAAACCCTGTAACCATGGGTATTTCAGCTTTCAGTGAGTTCTATGCATCCTTCCAGAGAGTTATCAAAGCTTAACAGTGGTCTTGGGAAGCCTCAAATTTGCAATTGGTGTTTGAAGTGAGAGTGGTCTTGTGAGCCATGCCCCCTTACTTTATACATCTACAGACTAAACAAAAGCACACAGTCGATGTAGGAATCAGAGGTTGAGAAAAAATAATCTGAGGCTTGTGATCATATGACAAAGTTAAGATAGAATCCCTGTTGGAGAGGTCGGATATAACAAATTCTTTTTTGTGGACTTTCTGAAATTCAGAGGCTGCTGAGATATTGGTTCCTCTACATCTCTTTAGTCTGGAAAGCTGAGAATGCATTTTAAGGTCCTAGTGAAGGTGAGTTTCCCAAGAGCAAGCATTTGATCTTGGGAATCAGAGCTGAGACTAGAATTTGTTCCTTCATGTTAGTCATTCACACAGGAAGAATATACACTATATTTTGGGAGTGTGCACCTGATTCAAGCCCCTAGGATGATTCAGGGGGAATACTGCTGTCCACGATTCACAATAAAGGTGTTTCAAATATACGATTTAGATCTACAGGATGTTAAAAGACCAACAAGACTATAGCACAAGGGGAGCTATGGATTCTAGAAGCAACGGCCAATGCCATGTGTATTCCATACTAGGATGTTGAAATGCACTATTCTGTAATAGCTGTTGCTGTTGCATAACACCTCTCTCTGCAGTGGAAAACTACGATAGCTAGAAACAGTTCTTAGCTCTCTCCTTTTCCCAGACAAACCCTTTGTTTTCTTAAAATGGAAAGATACATACAAAACATAGTGGTCCCAGTATAGGAAGAAATAAATGACTCTAGTCATGAAGCATCTACTAGAGTTCTGGGAGGCAGATTTTCCCTTTGGGTAAAGAAGAACTTCCTTAAAAATTAAAAGACCAGAGCTGTGATTGGCTGTTCTGCCAGGTAGGAAGTGGAAGATCCTTGTTGAGGATTCAAGCCTTCAGTGGGCGACTGAATTAGACCAGTGGAGTAACTCAGGAGTTAGGAGCAAGAGCTCTGCAGTCAGACAGAGCTGGGCAGAAGCCCTTTTCCCCACCCACTCCCAGTGTCACCCAGATTAGCCATCAGCCGCTGTAAGCCTTAGTTTCCAAACCTGAAAAAATGTGAATGGTGACGATATCTACATCACAGAGGTGCTCTGAGGAGTAGCTAGATAACACACACTGAGGCCTTCACTGTGAGCAGGCGGTTAACCGGCCTCCATTGACGCTAGTTAATTTCATTTATTTTATGCCCTTAAAAAAAAAAAAGCAAATAAGTCTTTTATTAAAGAATATCTGACCGGCCAGACGCAATGGCCCACCTCTGTAACCCCAACACTTTGGGAGACCGAGGCCGGCGGATCATGAGGCCAAGAGTTAGAGACCAGCCTGGCCAACATGGTGAAACCCCATCTCTACTAATAACACAAAAATTAGCCGAGCATGGCGGTGGGCGCCTGTAGTCCCAGCTACTGGTAGTGGCTGAGGCAGGAGAATCGTTTGAACCCAAAAGGCAAAGGTTGCAGTGAGCCAAGATCGGCCACTGCACTCCAGCCTGGGAGACGGAGACTCGGCCTCAAAAAAACAAAAAAAAAAAAAAAAAAAAAAAAAAAAAAAAACCATAAAAAAAAAAAAAAAAAAAAAAAGAAAGAAAGAAAAAGGAAAAGAAAATCTGATCCATAAAGCTTAAACAAGTGTGCTATAGTTTGAATGTTTGTTCCCCCCAGCTCTCATGTTGGCATGCGATCCCCAGTGTTGGAGGTGGGGCCGAATGGGAGGTGTTTGGGTCCTGGGACAGATCCTTCCTGAATGGCTGGGTGCTGCCCTTGAAGTAACGAGTTCTCACTCTGTTAGTTCCTGTGAAAGCTGATCGCTAGAAAGACGCGGGCACCTCCCCTCTCGCTCCTCTGTCTTCTCTTGCTCTGTGATCTCTGCGCATGCCAGCTCGCCTTTGACTGCCGCATGACTGGAAGCAGCATGAGCCCTCACCAGTTGCCCAGGCTTCCGGCCAGCAGAACCATGAGCCTAATAACGTTTTTTTCTTTACAAATCTCCAGATTCAAATATTTCTTTAGAGCAACACCAATGATCTAAGACAAAGTGAGATAGATAGAAAAAGTGTTGTTTTAGATGAAACTGAGGTGAGGATCCTCACTCTCTAGAAAGGTAGAGAAATCTGCATGAGGTTTCTACTTCTTGTTCATCTCATCTGGATAAGGACAATACCCTGTGAGCATTTTCTACTCGGTCAGTGTATCAGATGGGAGTATTCACCATCAGCATCTACAGAGGGCAATTCCAGATTTATTTTTCACCCAGACAAAGAGCAGGCTCTCCACCAGGCAGTGAGTCAGAGATCCAGGACCCCTTCTTGTCACACGGCCACCCCAACATGGCCATCCATGGTCCCAGGGAGGAGGAAGGGCAGGAAGGGAGGGAGGGGACACACTAGCTCTTAACATCCTCGGCCAGGAAGTAACATGCATCATTTTTAGATCTGGTCACATGAACTCAACTGAAAAAAAGGAAAGTGCAGGGGGCCTGTGGGTTTACTCACTGAGCACTGTCTCTGCCAAGGGCAGCCATCTGCACCTTCCAATGCGGGATGGAACCCCACACTTTGGAGATTCTGTCTGGATGTGCCGTTCTACCTGGAACCCCCCTGTCCTGGTGTCAGGTATGTGGGCTCTGACTTGTCCTTAAACTCAACTCTGGAATTCAATCCTCAAGACCCTGACCAGCACCACCTCTCAGGAAACACAGAGCACTTCTCCCAGATGCTTTTCGGCGCAGACTTGCGTTTCAGGAGTTACCTTGTGGAATCCCTGTTTTTTGCATTTCCCTACCAGACTGCAAGGTCTTTGAGGCAAGGACATGATATCCACTCAACAAATACTGATGAAGCCCCTGCTGCTTTCCTGGCACCCATGTAGGGATGGAAGATGCAGCAGGAACAAGACCTGCCTTCCAGGAAGACACAGAACATACAAGTGAAAAAGCAAGTAGGATAATTTCTGGGCTTGAAGGGCATGTAACCTGGAGGAGAAGACTTCTATGAAGAGGGGACATTTGAGCAGAAACTGAAGCTGTGCAAACCTCGCAAGGAAATGAGCCCCAGGCAGAGGTGGCAGTGAATGAAAGACCTGAGAGAGGAAATGCCACAGCGGCTAGGAGAGGAGGAAGGAGAGTGGTCAGGCAGTTTGTCATGGGACCCCCACGTCTTCTGATCCCCACAGCCTGTGATGTGTGTGACATTTGCGAGAGAGCAGGATTCAAGAGCTGTCATCCATGTAGTTATCCTCCCTGAACTTTATCCAAGAGTTGTTAATTTCCAGTCTTGCAGAGTACCAGCGTTTTCAAAGCAAATCACCACCTTAAGATCACGTATTACACTGAAATGTACTGAGAATTCCTTATCGCTGAAAACTTAAAAGCAGAAAGGAAAAAGCAGGAAGAAGGCCAGTAGGAGAGGAAAATTTGTGAAAATATTTGAAGGATTATATTAAATATAAAATATTAAAGGGTTATATTTTTCTGGACGTTAGTGCAATATTATAATGCAAATTAAAATGCATCTGGATACAGCTAATTAATTTTTTTCTCCTTATCATCCACCTTTTTATTTTTTATTATATATATTGATATGGTTTGAAAATAGAGAGTAAAGTTTTCTTGGTTTACGTAAGAGTCTCCTCGCCCACTGATGCTGGTTTCATCTTCTGGAATTCAAAACAGCACTGATCAATTTGCTTCCTTTGATAACCTCAGAGCCTTTCAGCTGTTGAAGACAGCCATATCCTATCTAAGTCATTCGTTCCTAACATGAGAAGTGTTCTGACGGACCATCAAATAAAGCCCTTCACTTTAGCAATGAGGAAATGGAACCTCAGAAACCAAATCCACGGCCCTGAGCCCTGGCCAAGCTCATTCCTCGCCTTCCCAGCCTCGTCTTTGCTCCTTTATAAATGACTTCTCAGCCGGGCGCGGTGGCTCACGCCTGTAATCCCAGCACTGTGGGAGGCCGAGGCGGGTGGATCACGAGGTCAAGAGATCGAGACCATCCTGGTCAACATGGTGAAACCCCGTCTCTACTAAAAATACAAAAAAATTAGCTGAGCATGGTGGCACGTGCCTGTAATCCCAGCGACTCAGGAGGCTGAGGCAGGAGAATTGCCTGAACCCAGGAGGCGGAGGTTGCGGTGAGCCGAGATTGTGCCATTGCACTCCCGCCTGGGTAACAAGAGCAAAACTCCGTCTCAAAAAAAATAATAATAAAATAAATAAATAAATAAATAAATAAATAAAATGACTTCTCCTTGGTGAGAATATGGACATTTTCTTCTCTACTCCTTCTTAATTTTTTCCTGATTTGTATAATGTGCATTTTGTTGGTTTTCTTAAAGTAAAAAACTGAAAACATACATCTGTTTTAAACACTAAAAAGTTTCTGGCTTGGTGTGGTATCACGTGCCTGTAATCTCAGCACTCCAAGAGGTCAAGACAGTAGGATCACTTGAGTCCAGGAGTTTGAGACCAGCCTGGGCAACACGGCAAACCCTCATTCTACCAAAAATATTTTAAAAGTTTACTAGGCATGGTGGTGTGCACCTGTAGTCCCAGCTATCAGGAGGCTGAGGTGGAAGGATCCCTTGAGCCCATGAGGCCAAGGTTGCAGTGAGCTGTGATCATGCCACTGCACTCCAGCCTGGGCGATGGAGGGAAACCCTGTCTCAAATAATAATAATAATAATAATAATAATAGTTTCTTTAACTTTACTATGGTCTATTTGACTCCCCAGTTCTTTTTCACATGAATTGCCAAGATGTTTCTCTCATGGTTAAAAATCTAAATTCAAACTTGACATTTCTCCTGGCTGGCATTTGACTCATTGATCCTAGCTCATCATTCCAGGCCCATCAAGCTTCTAAGTTGAGTTGGCTCATTGACTTACTAGCTTTCCCTATCAGTTTTGTATTATTTACAGATTTGGCAGCAAGTTTTATATTTCTGAACACTGAAATTCAAGAATAGAATGCTTCATTCTCCAGGATAATATTGATCCAGTTTTTTTCTTGTATTATATGATTTATTATATACAAATAATTACACTTGTCCCCATGCAAATTTAGTGAGAAATAAAAATACAGCAAATCTTTCAAAAAGGAATGTGGAAATGACATATGGGGTAGACATTTTTAAATCTGAGAACTCGAGGATTCTAACCACATCACAGTGTTTTTGAAAGTCCCAAGGTGGTTTTTTCCTTTTAAATTTACAATGTGAATAGATGTTCCAGGGTTGGAAGGGAATTTAGTGGCTAATATTTAACCTACCCCAAACTAAAATCTCTTATGCAGCCACAACAAGAGATCCTTAAACACAACCCATGTTCTTGCCTTTAACGGGTTTTTCCTTTTATTTATTTATTTTTAAAATTGGTATATCATAGTTGTATATATTTGGGGGATACATGTGATATTTCAATACATGTGTACAATGTGTAATGAGCAAATCAGGGTAATTGGGACAGCGCAGGTTTTTTAATGTAGTTGTTCAATCAATGGATCTTTCATCTGTCCAATTGTGCTGCCACCCAGCCCTGATTTCTTTGTTTTATACATGGAATTTTATGTAAAATGCTTTATAAAATGTTAAAATATACTGTCCATGGGATCATTCTGAGGTATGAACCAAGTACCACCCTCTAAACAAGGAGCAGTGTGAGTCTGGTAGGGCCTGCTCTCCTGAACTAGCACAGGTTCCCGGCAATCTCTGTATTTCTTCCTAATGTTCATAAATCACAGGCTCAGCAATCAACCCCAGGAACTTTCAGGAAGCAATGTCAAGCAGCGCGACAGTTTCTTACGATCTACTCTATTTTTCTTTTCAAAAAATGAAGAGATGCCTACCTAATTCTAATATTTTGGTGTTTCTGCCATTCCCTGTGATGCATTAAAAATCATCATCAAAAAAAAGGAAAAAAAAAAAAAAAGCTTCCAAATTATATCCAGGAGCACAGAGCGCCATCAGAAAGTCCAGTTCTAGATCATCTGGGCCTGGAGTCTGCAGCTCAATTAAAACATCTAGCTCTGGCCAGGAGCAGTAGCTCACGCCTGTAATCTCAGCACTTTGGGAGGTTGAAGCAGGTGGATCACAAGGTCAGGAGTTCGAGACCAGCCTGGTCAACATGGTGAAACCCTGTCCCTACTAAAAATACAAAAAAATTAGCCAAGTGTGGTAGAGGGTGCCTATAATCCCAGCTACTCAGCAGGAGAATTGCTTGAACCCGAGAGGCAGAGGTTACAGTGAGCCAAGACCGTGCCAATGCACTCCAGCCTGGGCAACAGAGAGAGACTCCATCTCAGAAAAAAAACAAAAACAAACATCTCGCTCTGCCCTGCACTCTGCTGTCACCTCAGAGGAATGTGCAGGATGACAGGCCTGTGGGAAACTCCAGACTCCATCGTAACTCATGAAAACTTCTCTAGGGATACAAATTGACAAAACTGAGTGCCAGTGAGTTCTCCACGCCCAGTGCTAGTTACAGCTGCAGACATTTTCAAACCAACCAGCTGGGGTCCTCAGGGACCCAACTTTCCCATGGGGCTCCCTCAAGTGCTCAGATGGCATTCCCTGGGCAGCAGGCCAGGGCGGATTAGAAGGTAAATGATACCATGGCCAGATTCAGACTCAGCTATGTGTCCTCCTCCCTCAATGTCCAGTTCCGGCTGATGCACTTGCCAAGCTCAGCATCATCATGTACCACGGTTATAAATAGCTCCCCACTTCTCTGCAGTGGCTTAGGAGCCTTCCTGCACACACAAGAAAAGGGCACTGACCTGATAAAACAGGAGAGAATCTTTACAGTTCTTTTTCGGCAGGCAGTTTGCATGAAATGAAAGTAGCAAACCAAGCCCATTACAGAATCAAGGATTTTCAGATTAATTTCCTTTGGGATTCAGATTTGGGGTTTTATGACAACAATGGCTTAGTCAGCATGTGATGGGAAAATTCCTTAGAGGTTGGGGAACTAAGTTTGAGGGGGAGGTGTAAAGAATTGAGATGCAAAATAGAATATTAATATATGACTTAGCTCCTAAAGACGTGGATGACCTAATTTGTTTGAGAAGCTGGAAACCCCTTCTACGCTTTCATTCTTTTTTTTTTGTTGATACGGAGTCTCCCTCTGTCACCCAGGCTGGAGTGCAGTGGTGCGATCTCACTGCAACCTCCACCTCCTCATTAGTTTTGTATTTTTAGTAGAAACGGCGTTTCACCATGTTGGCCAGGCTGATTTTGAATTCCTGACCTCAGGTGATCCGCCCGCCTCAGCCTCCCAAAGTGCTGGGATTGCAGGCATGAGCCACAGTGCCCAAACTATTTTTTATTTTTAAATTTTAATTTATTTAATTTAAGTGACACGGAGTCTTGCTCTGTCCCCTAGGCTGGAGTGCAGTAGTGCGATCATAGCTCACTGCATCCTCGAACCCTTGGGCTCAAGTGATCCTCCTGCCTCAGCCTCTGAGTAGCTGGGATTATAGACCTGTACCACCACATCTGGCTAATTTTTTAATTTTTGATTTTTGTAAAGACAGGGTCTTGCTATATTGCCCAGGCTGGTCTGAAACTCCTGAGCCCAAGCGATCCTCTGGTCTCAGCCTCCCAAAGTGCTGGGATTATATGAGCTACAGGCATGAGCTATCGCACCAAGCTTATTCACATTTCAAAAAATAAAATTGGAAGCATGCTGATTTTATGATGTAATATGCTGCCTTTTTATAGAATATAGCATCACAGTCCTTTTCCCATATCACTTCCAAACCTTTGAGTCTATGCCTCTAATGGCCACACAGCAGTACCTTACACGCTGCAGGCCATAACCCATCATGCCAGGCTGTATCATTACATGGCCTATCGCTTCCTATTCAGCTCAGGATTAGCACAAACAGCCCACACTCATGGCTTCATATGCACATCTTGGCTGCCTCATTTATTATTCCTTTCAGATAGATTTCTGAAAGTAAGATCACAGAATAATACAATTTTATAGCTTTGGGTTTTCATTGTCCAAATTGCTTTCTAGAAACATTTCCAATTTCCATCCCTTCCGCAGTGTGGGGGAGGGCCCACCTCACTGCGGTTCCTCCGCACTTCCCAGAGGTCTGTGTTTGGTTCTTAAGGGTCTGCCAGTCTGATTTGTGATTGTGACAGGGCTGTCTCAGCTGCTTAGATGATCACCACCTTGATCAGTCCTGGTGTTAATTTTTTTTTTTTTTTTTTTGAGACGGAGTCTTGCTCTGTTACACAGGCTGGAGTGCAGTAGTGTGATCTCAGCTCATTGCAACCTCTACCTCCCGGGTTCAAGTGATTCTCCTACCTCAGCCTCCCAAGTAGCTGGGACTACAGGGGTGCGCCACCATGCCTGGTTAATTTTTGTATTTTTAGTAGAGCGGGGTTTCACCATATTGGCCAGGCTGGTCTCAAAACTTCTGACCTTGGATTTACCTGCCTCAACCTCCCAAAGTGCTGGGATCACAGGCGTGAGCCACAGCGCCCAGCCTGTGTTAAATATGCTTTATGTATATTGATTTACAGATTTCTTATTTTATGTTCCTGGTGCTTCTATATATTATTTACCTTTAACTCTTATTTGTTTACATATGTCATTTGCCTGTTTTATTATTTGGGTCTTTTTAAGGTTAATTTTATGTTTTCTTTAGGTAGGAATATATTAACTGTCTCTCAAATTGTGGCAAGTATTTTCCCCACAAATTGTTTGAAGATGAATTTGGTGGCTGGTTCTGTCAGTCCCACTGCCTCTGTCTCAGGCATGGGGGATGTCTTCATTGAATAGAGCTATCTAGGACACTGATATCTTTCTTGAAGTGAAGGCTGAAGGGTAGTGGGCAAACTGATGTCTAATGGGCACTTGAGTCTGCAAAATTCCCTCTACTGGATCAAGCACCGAACTGACTCATTTGCCAGGCCTTTCCTTCCCGGCTGTCAGCTATGCATGAGGCCCACACACTCCTCCTCCAGCACCTTCTACGGCAACCTTACTAAATGGCCCCACTGCTTAAGGTCTTAGGCAGCTCCTGCCCAGGGAAAGCCAAACCCCTTGGCAGGACACAGAAAGCCTTTCCTGCTCTGGCCTCTGCCTGCCTTTCTATCCTCATCTCATCCACCTCATGCTTAGCCTAAGCTCCAGCAATGCTGTGTTGCTCATCCACAGATCTCTGGGTGAGAAAACTTCTATCCTCAGTATGTTTCCCTATGAAGCTCCTGCCTCCCGTCCAGGGCTGTCTCGAGACGGTGCCCCTTTCCGGAGGTCTCCCTCTGTCCACACGTACTTCTCTCCTTGCCCTCATCACAGTGGTATGTACTGTTTGTTTGTTTCTGTCTTACCAGCATGCTGTGGCTGGCTGGGGACTTGGAACTAGATTTCTTCTCTCCCCAAAGCCCACTTGCCCATAGTAGGCATGCAATGCAAATTTGCAGAAGGGAGGAGGGGAGGGAGCAGAACGGATTGTTCCATGTCTCTATGGATTTTGGCTTACAAAAGAGTGTTTGCGGCCGGGCGCAGTGGCTCACTCCTGTAATCCCCACACTTTGGGAGGCTGAGACAGATGGATCACTTGAGGTCATGAGTTCAAGTCCAGCCTGACTAACATGGAGAAACCCCCTCTACTAAATACACAAGAAATTAGCCAGGCGTGGTGGCACATGCCTGTAATCCCAGCTACTCAGGAAACTGAGGCGGGAGAATCCCTTAAACCCTGGAGGTGGAGGTTGCAATGAGCCAACATTGCGCCATTGCACTCCAGCCTGAGCAACAAGAGCGACACTCTGTCTCAAAGAAAAAACAAGTCTGGGCGCGGTGGCTCACACCTGTAATCCCAGCACTTTGGGAGGCCGAGGCAGGCAGATCACAATGTCAGGGGTTCAAGACCAGCCTGGTCAACATGGTGAAACCCCATCTCTACTAAAAATACAAAAATTAGCCACGTGGTGCCGCAAGCCTGTAATCCTCGCTACTCAGGAGGCTGAGGCAGGAGAATCGCTTGAACCCAGGAGGCAAAAGTTGCAGTGAGTCAAGATTGCACCATTGCACTCCATCCTGGGCAACAGAGTGAGAATCTGTCTCAAAAAAAGAAGAAGAAGAGTGCTTTGTGAAGTGTGAGTCCTTCTACACATGCAGGGCATCTTAGCAGCTGTTGGCGGCAGTGGTCATATTAGGGTTGTTACTATCATCTACTTTAAAATTAAAGTAGGTACCATCTGTAAAGTCTCACACTGAGCCTGCAGAAAAACACAACCTTCATGGAAGAAAAATTATTCTTGAAGGGTGAAATTTCTCACTTGGCAAGAGAAATGAATATACGAAGCCAGGGTGGTTTGTTTTCTAATTGCACTCTCTGTCTAGGGTTTCAGCAGCCACCAGGTGTGAAAGTCAAGGAGACCACACCATCTGCTTGATAATTCTCAGAGGGGCCTGCGATTAGATCTGTATATGACACGTCACTCACATTTTACAGGCACAAGATAGTGTGTGCACCATAGCAGCGTCACAAGAAAACACCCTGACAGGGGCCAGACAGGAGCAGAGCCTGCCAGGCTAAAACACATTTCTTTGCGGTGTTGAAGGTGGATCTGTTGGGAGGCTCCACCACCCACCACCTTGGAGGGCATCAATGCTGCATCCTGGGTTAGCATCCAGGGTCCTGCCTGCCAGCTCTGTAGGGGCCACCGCCTCACCACCTGCGTCCTGCATGAGTGACTGCTCTTTGCTGAACGCTGGAGTTGCAGGGGAAGTTCATAAAGGGCCCTCCCCATCTTGTCCCTGCACCAGGCCCTTCTGAGTTGCTTTTTCCTTTAGGCAGCATTCCCTCTAGGGCTTCCTTATGCCAAGATCTGAAATGCTAATTGTCAGAGCCATCCTGGGAAGAGGATCTCCCAATTCCAGGAGTCAGGAGACCAAGACCTGGGGCCACAGCAGCAGCACAACCCCAGGGACCTTAGCAACCTAGGCTCTGCGGGGGATGGGACACTTCTGTTCACCATATTGGCCAGGTTAGTCTCAAAACTTCTGACCTTGGATCCACCTGCCTCAGCCTCCCAAAGTGCTGGGATGAACGGCTGGAGCAGCCGTTCACCAGCGTTCATCCACTTGAGTGCCCTCCAGGAACTGGGTCACCTGTAGGATCCAGGGGTCCCGCCCTAGTGGCTGTCTGGGTGGGACCCCAGGAATCTGCATCTTCTCAACCCCCACAGGGGACCCCACTGAGGCGGCCTGAGGCCCAGTCATCAGGAAACACCACCCTCACTGGGCTGACACACACAGCCAGCAGCAGGTGGGGAAAAGAGCCTCTAGCATATTAGGCGGCACTTTCGCCACCACATTCTGGATCAAAATAGACACCATCTCTCCCCCTACAGGTCCCTCCCCACCCCTTGCATCAAAGAATGGTTCAAACCAGAGTGTTTTTTTTTTTTTTTTTTTTTCCAGAAAGCGCTCTTGTTGCCCAGTTTTACTTGCATTACATTGGAGTTCTATTTTAGATCTGGTAGCATGGGTAACTATAAAACTGTTGTTTTTCTAGGAACAGGTCATACTTTCCTTTATTTATGTATGTATTTATTTATTTTCGGGAAGGTTTTCACTCTGTCACCCAGGCTGGAGTGCCCCTCTGTGATAGCCTGTCCAGGGGTGCCCGTGCCAGGCTCATCCCCAGCCCTTCCAGCTCTCACTCCAGCGTTTCCGGCCCACCCAGAAAAGGTTACTGGAATGCAAGTCAGAGTGGCATTAACAGAGGGACCATCTTAGCCCATCAGACACAGGCTCAGTCGTGATCAGATGGTTTATTATTACTATTAATCACTTTGGATAGTTTACTATTAGGGCAGCAAATGACATGCAGTCCAGCTATTCAGGACACCTTGACATGGCCAGAGGGCATGGAATTCCTCCCCACCCCCAGGGATTCGTACAATGACAGGTTGGCAAGGGCAAAGGGGCAGACAGTGGGGTGGACGGCTGGAGGGAGGAGGAGGAGGTGCTCAGAGAGCAAAAGGATACAAGTTCAAAGCGGAGTTTTGCCTCAAGCAGGCTCAGAAATGTGTACTTGTGGAACTGGGACAGGTCACCGGGGGATTAAGAGAGAATCAAGCAGCAGTTACAACCTCCCTGAGCACAGCCTGGTGCCTCGTGACTGAGGCCTGCTGGCCTTGGCCTGGATGCTGAACCTTCCCCTGGTGTCGGGAGGCAGAGAGGTTTTGAGGGGGCCACAAACCCCTGACACCAGCAAGGGGAGCCCCAGGGAGCCACTGCCCTTTTCAGTGTATGAATAAGGAAGGGTTGGGGCTGAATACTCTCGTAGGTCATTCCAGCTTTGAGGTTCTGTGATTCTGGGTCAGAGAGATTATATGTGTGTGTGTGTGTGTGTGTGTGTGTGTGTGTGTGT
>NW_016107357.1:10549011-10559568 GCF_001604975.1 Cebus imitator
TGTATGTGTGTGTGTGTGTGTGTGTGTGTGTATACTTGAGATGGTCTCACTCTTACCCAGGCTGGAGTGCAGGGGTGTGATCACAACTCATGCAGCCTTACCCTCCCAGGTTCAGGTGATCCGCCCCACGCAGTCTCTCGAGTAGCTGGGACCACAGGCAGGCAGCACCACACCCAGCTAATTTTTGTATTTTTTGTAAAGATGGGCTTTTGCCATGTTGTCCAGGCTGGTCTTGAACTCCTGGGCTCGAGTGATCCACCCGTTTTGGCTTCCCAAAGTGCTGGGATTACAGGGGTAAGCCACTGCACCCGGCCAAAATTTAATATTAACTGATAATTTTCACTCAAGGCCTAGGGGTAATTATAGGCTAGGGGTGACTCCCCAGCAAAAATCGAAGTATCATACAAGTAAAACGGAATGATGTACTCTCAGAGTTCACCATCAGGCAACATTGCTAATAGAAAACTTTTTTAAAGAAATCTGTCTTGGAGTGCTCACTGCAGCAGCACGTATACTAAAATTGGAACAATGCAGGCAAATAAGCATGACCTCCTCGCAAAAAGAATAAACAAATAGTTTCTCTGCAAAGCAAATCAGATGGGAAATGTTGCCTCAATCATTCATAAGCGACTGAATGAAAGACTGCCCAGGAATAACCACTAGGACCCACCTTGCCAGTGCTTGACATAGCAGATGCTCAATAAGTTCGTTTTT
This sequence comes from Cebus imitator, assembly GCF_001604975.1. NCBI lineage: Eukaryota > Metazoa > Chordata > Mammalia > Primates > Cebidae > Cebus > Cebus imitator. The sequence continues at coordinate 10,549,726 of NW_016107357.1, forward strand.
TGAGACAGGGTCTTACTCGGTCGCCCCGGGCTGGAGTGCAGTGGTGCCATCACAGCTCACTGCAGCCTCGACCTCCTGGGCTCAAGTGATCCTCCCACTTCTCAACTTCCTGAGTAACTAGAACTACAGGCACATTCCACCACACCCGGCTAATTTTTTGTATTTTCTGTAGAGGTGGGATTTCGCTCTGTTGTTCAGGCTGGTCTCAGTAAGTGTCTTTTAAGTACATGGACATACATAAAATATACCTAAACTACTATGTTCATCAGAGATTGCAAGTTCCCATCCAAAACCATTCTCCTTTCTTCCGTCTTCATTGAACCCCCATTTTTATTTGAGCATATGCACCCCCAGAATAAAAATTACTTTTCTTAGTCATTGAAGTAACATATGGTCATATAAGCAAGTTGTGACCAATGAGATGTAAGTGGCAGTGTCCTGTGGCAGCTTTCAAAGTATTCCCTAAAAGACAGCTGCTCATGCCCTTTCCCTTCCTCCTTCCTTCTGGCTGGAATGTTTGTGTGATGCCTGGACCTGTGCAACCATATTGGACCAGGAGACAACCCTATGAATTGAGATCACGCACAGCAACATAGAAGAATCCTGGGTATCTGAGGACTCTGTGGAGCAGACACACAATTCTAGCCCTGGACTACCTACTGCCAGACTTTCATAGAAAGGAGAAATACATCTACATCTTGTCACTAACAGTGTCTCTTATTCACAGCTGCATCTAATCCAAACTGATGTACCATGCCATTAGGGATTACAATATCCCTAATCATCGGACACTTTTCCAATAAAACACAAATAAATAGATCTCTGGCCATAAGATTCCACATTATAATAGCTAGCATTCATTCCTCCTTTGACTCTAAACAACAAATTATGATTATTACCATTTCCCATTTGGCAAATGAGGAATCCAAGACACAGAGAGATTGCCAAAGCTTCTATGGCTAGTAAATGGTTGAGCTGAGATTAAAATACCATTTCTCATGCACATGTGAGGATTCAGTGAGGGTGCACGCTTTCCGCTTTATTCACTCATCTGTGCCCACTGAACAGTGCCTCAGGAGTATTTGCTTACCAAATAAATGCCACAGCAATAATGCCCATTGTCAAAAAAAAATGAAGAAATATAGACAAACCATTTTCCTATAAAAACGAAAGAGAAAATGTGAGGCTTATCTTGAGTCCTACCTACAGCTGTAGAACTGGGTATTAGTGAGCAAGAGATGATTGTTTGCACACTAAATACCAAAATACTGTACTCGGAGCTTCCCTGGAACCTGAGAACTCAACCCTGAGAAAAAGAAGCTGATTTTTCTATAATCAAGTTCTACTTTTGTTTTGAGCCCCTATCTTCTCCCAAGAGCAAATAATCTTGTTATTTCCATACCAACTCCATTAAATGATTAACGATGAAGTTGTTCAGGATTTAAATTCAGATATTCTGCCACCCTCACCCTGCTGCACTCTGGTGATGTGTGGCGACTCTGGGAGACTCTGGCAATGCTGCAGTTTTAGGGAGCAGGTGCCGGCCTCAGTCCACCTCTGCCTGCGTTGCCCTTCTGCAGGGTCTTCATCCCCTGCCTCCGAGTCCTTCTACTCTGGAGGCTGAGGCAGGAGGATCACTTGAACCCAGGGGTTTGAGGTTATAGCCCCACTCTGCTGCCCAGGCTAGAGTGAAATGGCGCAGTCTCAGCTCACCACAACCTCCACCTCCCGGGTTCAAGTGATTCTCCCACCTCAGCCTCCTAAGAAGCTAGGACTACAGGTAGGTGTCACCATATCCAACTAATTTTTGTATTTTTAGTAGAGACGGGGTTTCACTATGTTGGCTAGGCTGGTCTCAAACTCCTGACCTCATGATCTACCTGTCTTGGCCTCCCATAGTGCTGGGATAACAGGCTTGAATCACCACACCCGGCCAAGTTAAACAGATTACTAAGTCTCAGAAAGCGCCCTGGGGTGAAGCAAAAACAACAAAAAAACAAGAAATGCTACAGAAGCCAAGCTCCTCTGGAGCTGTAAATTTCCAGGAACCACTCTCCCGCTAAACTTGGATGTTTAGGCCTCTTTTGGTCAGTTTCCTATTCCTTGCTGAGGAAGCATTCTAATGGGTCCCCAGGGCTCCACTATGGATGTGGCTTTGAGGACTTTGCTGACTTCCCGATACCTCTCCTTTAAGGGGGCTCACAGGAGACAATGACATCTGGTCTCATTTTTATGAATCCTTGTGCTTCTGAGAAATTAGCTTCTTTTTCTCACTGGACACCATGAATTATTGTAAAGTGTACCTGGATTGTTTTACTCAGGGATGGTAAGACAAACAGGCACGGAAATGACTGTCAGGAAGGAAGAAGTTCATATGCACAGGTGCCTAGAAACACGAGGCATGGCACAGCACGCAGGGCCACCCAGGGAAGCACCAGTGTGGGTCAGGTGGTAGGAGGAGGCGAGAACTGTGGGGAGCGCCTTGATTGTGGTATCCAGGGAAGGAAAGGCAAGGCCAGCAGGCTGGGGCTTGGCTGCTGTCTATCATTTCAGCAGGCTCTGGGACATAGAAACTGTCCTCAGCTGTCTGGTACCCAGGTAAAGGATAGTGGGCTAGAGTATGACTGCCCCCTGGAAACGGTGGCTGGGGCTGTGCGCTCTGGAGTGGTCGGCTTGGGTCTCAAGGGCCCAGTCCTTTACTACCTATGGGAACTGGCCAACCCTGGGAGGAGCAATCTGCCAGGGTCAGTAAGGCTCCCCAAATGTGTACGCATCAGCAGAACAGAAAGACATGATTAGTACAGTCATAAACCTTCTTGTATGTCCCTTCAGCGTAGCTGTTAATAGTCTCGGAACCAAATTTACGGTTCACTGTGCACCTGCCTGTGTACTACTAATCTCACTCCTAGATGATTCTTAGCTTTCCAATCTCTATGTCCAAGTGTCTTCACTTACTTATTTTAATTTTATCTTTTATAATTTTGTATAAACTATCATAAATCCTTCCTGGAATGAGACAATGTATAAATGAATAAACACAGAACAAAAAGCATCGCAGCCTCTTGCAAGGGCTTGCACCTTATGAATAAAGACATACGATAGTTTTATAAGAAGTAATCGTGAACCCTACAGTACAACATCCTTCAGCTCATAAAAAAGGCATGGCAGCTGGGTCATGAATGCAGCTCCTGTTATACTGTCCATAATGGGTATTTGTTACACATGTGATTGGAAATAGCTCTGTCCTGGAATGTAACAGCAAGTTTTAGGGGTGAGGAGGATTTCTTCTTTAAAGAGCTCTCTGGAGAAATGGAAATGGCAGTCATCTTAATCCATTCAGGCTTCCATTACGAAACACGACAAATTTGGTGGCTCTAAACAACTGACATTTATTTCTCTCAGTTCTGGAGGCCAAGATCAAGGCACGGGCAGCTCTGGTGTCTGGTGACGGTCGCTTCCTGGCTTGCAGATGGCTGTCTTCTCACTGTTTCCTCACATGGTAGAGAGAGCGAGCAAACCCTCTCATTTCTTCTTTTTGATTTTATTTCAATTCGGGGTCTCACTCTGTGGCCCAGCCTGAAAGGGTGCAATCATAGTTCACTGCAGCCTCAAATACCTGGGTTCAAGTGATCCTCCCACCTCAGCTCCCCAAGTAGCTGGAACTACAGGCACACACCTGGGTGTGGACCCAGCTATGGTTTAAAAACTATTTGGGGATACAGGGTCTCACTATGTTGCCCAGACTGGCCTTGAATTCTTGACCTCAAGCAATCCTCCCACAGGCCTCCCAAAGTACTGGGATTACAGGCATGAGCCACCACTCCCAGCCCGGGTTTATGTTCTTCCAGTCAACCAGGACAGCGATGGTAGCTGGTTAGAGATACCTGAGCAGATGGGAGGCAGACCAAGAAGTTAAACCACTGCACCTGGCCTGCTTCTTCTTAGGAAGACACTAATCCCATCACGAAGGCTTCACCTTCATGACCTAATTACTTCCCAAAGGTCTCACCTCCTAATACCACCTCATTAAGGATTCAGGCTTCAGCGTGTGAATTTGGAAGGAATATGAATATTCAGTTCATAACATTTGTTTTATCTGTGAAGGGAGTATTCAGAGACAAAAAGTCTTTCAAAAGGCAAAAGTCTGTGGGCAAAAGAGGAAGGAAGGGAGACCTCAGTAAGGCTAGCCCATCCAACAAAAAGCCCAACAAGTATTTAACGTTTTGTTTTGCAAGCCCACAAGATCACCATGTTTTTCCACCTTTTCATGGTGGAAAAACACCAGCTCCTCTCATAATTATCATGCACAGCACTGTGTTCCTCTGACATCAACCCTGCAGAAGTTGGAGATGAGGTTCCTTCTGCTCCAGAGTCCAGGCTTACAGAAAATGCTCAAGATTTTATTCTTTGGGAATCCAAGCTAGACAGAGTGGTGGTATTATTTTTGTTTTCTATAAAGGCACAAAGTGTTTTTTAATCCCTGTCTGTGGAAAATGATCTGCACACACACTGATAATCAGGGCTGAGCCAAATGCGGATTTCCAACATGATGAATCATGTGTTTACATTTTTATCTATTTATTTTCTCATTGTAATATCATTTCAGGTCCTTCAAATACATAATCAAAATCAGTATCATTCCTAAGAGGATACTTTTTTCTTCTACTGATATCAGGAAGTTCATGGGACCATAAGGAAAAGTGCCTTAAACAAAAATGACACCTGTCATTTCGCATTAGAGAAGTTGAGATCAAGTCATACCAAGGTTGCTTAACTCTGGGTCTTTCAGATTTTTTCTTATTCCCTGAACACAGTCTGAGACATATGAGTCATTACATCTGTTGATCTTCATGAAGCAGAAGAATATCTGGAAATATCACTATTCTTAAAACTTCCTTTCCACCCTACAACTCTCTTAAAGAGACTGAACTCAGAGACAGCAGAGTGCATGTATGCTCACTCTGACTTCTAAACCAGGCTCCTAAAACCCATACCAGAGACAGTTTCAAATATCAGCATCTTTATTTGCAAGCACCTGCTTTACCTGAGAATAATAAGGGTATTGAAATCTCACAAAAAGACTCAAGGCAAAAGGATCACACACACGTGCACCTGCACATGCACTCACAAACACACACTTTCGGAAGGGTTTGTGCTTAGCCTGTTTCCCCACGACTTTCAGAGGAGAGAAAGGTTTTCCACGTGGGGACTTGGGGGCCTGTTCTGCCAAGAAGACCCAACTTTGATCCTAGTTTCTGTCCCATGGCTCCTGGAGCCTCTGGGAAGTCGCTTGCCTTTTTCACCCATTCACTGAACACAGTTGTGGAGCATCTATTTCACCCCTTCCAAAATAGAGGCCTATTGACTTTAGCTCCCTGACACTCATGGAACATTCAGGAACAGATTTTGGGCTCACTCTGAGTGTGATGCTGATGGGGATACTGCCCTTGCTTTGTGTTATCTGGTCCGCATCCCTCCACCCAATTTGGAGAGAGACTCAGAGGGGAATGTTATGGGTTGAATTGTGCCCCTTCAAGTTCACATGTTGAAGCCCCAATCCCCCATGTCTCAGAGTGTGACATTAGGAGTTAGGGTTTTAACAAAGGTAATCAAATTAAAATGATCTAATTTAGGAGGGGCTTTAATCCAATATGTCCTGTGTCCTTATAAAAAGGGGAAATTTGGAGACAGTCATCCACAGAAGGAGAATGCCCTGTGAAGATGAGAACGGCCACCTGCAAGCCAAAAAAGAGAGGCCTCAAAAGAAACCAACCCTGTCGATACCTCCATCTCTGACTTCCAGCCTCCCAAACTGTGAGACAATACATTTCTGTTGTCAGAGTGCTCAGTCTGTGGTGCTTTGTTATGGCAGCCTCAGCCGTTAAATACAGGCACCAATTCAAGCCCTTCAAACTGTTTGTCTCATGACACGGAGATTTTCCAGGTGGGGACTTGAGCAGACTGAAGTCCATTCGTGTTTTAATATCCACCAAAGACTTCATGGGCCCCGCTCATCCCGTTACAGGTGAAGAGGAATCCAGCAGTGAGTGGGGTGGGTAGGTTGTGGCATCTCCTGGCTTTGGATTGCTGATCTTTCTGTTCCACCCATTCTTTTGAGGGTTATCTGTTGGACTGCCTGGACCCCCTTCTTTGGGTCACTGGCCTGTGGGTGGGCAGGCACTCCAGGCTTTCCTCTTCCCCTCCTTCTATGTGTGAGAGCAAATTCCTGTCGGCCACATTATACTGGGGAGCCCCCTTCCGCGGCCATTGCTTACTGGACCTGGGGATAGAATCTTGATTCCAACTAGATTTTCTTATTTTTGGAATCATCAACCAGAACTGAGAGACAGCTGAGCCTCTGCATATGACTGGACCTGCAAGTGAATTTGGAGCTGAAGGGTGCCCGTTCTCTAAGGGGGGCCGGAGGAGCAGAGGAAACCGCCTGCATGAAGGGAGGAACAGAGCAGATGCGCCAGGTGGAAGCGCATGGGGAGCTGTGCTGAGGCCAGTCCTGGAGGCTGGCTGCCTGCACCCTCACCGTGGCTCCCACCTCCCTTTGCTTAAGCCAGCTGGGCTACTTTTTTCTCGCTACCAAATCTCTAACCTACCTTCTTCTCTTCATGTAGCTAAATACCTCCAAATACTAATTATATACCTGAAGGCAATCTGCATAATCCAAAAACATTGATCCATTTCCCTTTTTTCTTTGTGAAACAGTCTCACTCTGTCGTCCAGACTAGAGTGCAGTGGTGCCATCACAGCTCACTGCAGCCTCAACTTCCTGGACACAAGCAATCCTCCCACCTCAACCTTCCAAGTGCCTGGGACCACAGGTGCCTGCCACTATGCTCAGCTGTTTGTTTGTTTTTTTTCAGAGATGGGGTCTTATTTCCCAGGCTGGACTCAGATTCCTGGGCTCAAGTGATCCTCTTGCCTTAAAATGCATCTAAATATCAGTGGGTAGAGGGCTGGTAGGTGGATGAATAGCTGATAAAGCAAGTGAGGCCGAATGTCAGTGGTAGACTACGGTTGATGACTGCAGGATGTTTGTGTACAGTCCTTGCAATATTTCTGTCTGCTTGAAATGTTTTATAATACAATATTGAGAAAATTCACAAATACATGCAGGTGATAAAAACTCAAGTGGGCCAGATATGGTGGCTCACGTTTACAATCCCAGCACTTGGGGAAGCCTCAGGAGGATAGCTCGAAGCCAGAAGTTCAAGACCACCAGCCTGAGTAACATAGTTAGACCTCATCTCTACAAGAATCAAGAATTTTAAAAATTAGCCAGGCGCAGTGATGCACACCTGTAGTCCCAGCTACTCAGGAAGCTGACGTGGGAGGATTGTGTGAGCCCAGCAGTTTGAGGCTGCAGTGGGGTATTATTGTATGACTACATTCCAGTCTGAGAAACAGTGAGACGCTGTCTGAAAAATAAATAAATAAAAATAAAACTCAAGGGTCAGGTGCGGTAGCTCATACCTGTAATCTCAGCACTTTGGGAAGCCGAAGAGGGTGGATCACCTGAGGTCTGGAGTTCAAGACCAGCCTGGCCAACATGGTGAAATCCCGTTGCTACTAAAAATATATTAAAAAAAAAAAATTAGGCATGGTGGCACATGCCTGTACTCCCAGCTCCTTGGGAGGCTGAGGCAGGAGAATCACTTGAACCCGGGAGGTGGAGGTTGCAGCGAGCAGCAACAGAGCCAGGTTCTGTCTTAAAAATAATAATAAAATAAAATAAAATTCAAGTGGAACAGGACTACAGAAAGGAAACAGTACAAGTTCCTCTTCACACCTGCTCTCCACACTCACTGGCCTCTCCAAGGCAGCCACTGCAGACCCTCAGTCCAACCCCAGTCCAACATGACTGCCTTACTTTTTAGATGAGCCCTGGAGAAATCTCGTTTCTTGCCAGGATCCCATTGCAAGTTAGGCGGCTTCTGTCTCCCCATCTAAGCCCTCATCATTATTCTCCCTGTCACCCAGGGCTTTGAGCAGCCCAATATTTCTCTTCACACCCAACCAGCAAGGGTGTCTTAAGAGCTGATAAAGCTCATAAAGTACTCTCAGCCCCATTCAGCCAAAGACACTTGAGGGAAGCAAATTCATCATCCCTGGTGACAAGAGTTTTCCTTGCCAGTATGCAAGTCAAAAAATAAGCTCCAGCCATAGAAATGCACACCTACATTACGTGTGTAAATAACTGCAAATCCACCTCAATGTGGCCATTCAGAGAGAAGTTGCCTGTCATTGAGGAACCAGAAAGAGTGGTGTGCAACATGCAGACCAGCCTAGAAATTAGATGTAAAGAGTCCTTACAAACTAATAAGGAAAACGGACATGCCCTTCAACAAATGAGCAAAGGATACAAACAGGCAAGTCCCAGGAGAAAAAATCTGGCCACAAAAACTAAAGTTCTGACCCAGTAATCCTATTAGTGGGTATATACTCAAAGGATTATAAAATATTCTACTATAAAGACACATCCACACATATGTTTATCGCAGCACTATTTACAATAGCAAAGACTTGGAACCAACCCAAATGCCCATCAATAATAGGCTGGATAAAGAAAATGTGGCACATATACACCATGGAGTACTATGCAGCCATAAAAAAAGAATGAGATCATGTCCTTTACAGGGACACAAATGAAGCTGGAAGCCATCATTCTCAGCAAACCAACACAGAACAGAAAGCCAAACGCCGCATGTTCTCACTCATAAGTGGGAGTTGAACAATGAGAACACATGGACACAGGGAGGGGAACATCACAAACCAGGGCCTGTCCAGGGGAGGAAGGCAGGCGTAGGGACAGCATTAGGACAAAAACCTAATGCACGCGGGGCTTAAAACCTAAATGACAGGTTGATAGGTGTAGCAAACCACCATGGCACATGTATACCTATGTAACAAACCTGCACATGTGTCTCGGAACTTTAAAAATAAAATAAAAGACCAGGCACAGTGGCTCATGTCTGTAATCTCAGCACTCTGAGAGGCTGAGATAGGTGGTCACCTGAGGTCGGGAGTTCATGACCAGCCTGACCAACATGGAGAAACCCCACCTCTACTATAAATACAAAACTAGCTGAGTGTGGTGGTGCATGCCTGTAATCCCAGCTACTCAGAAGGCTGAGGCAAGAGAATCTCTTGAACCTGAAAGGCGAAAGTTTCCATGAGCCGAGATCACGCCATTGCACTCCAGCCTAGGCAACAAAAGCGAAACTCCATTTCAAAAAATATATAAATAAAAATAATTTATAAGATAAAATAAAATAAAATAGGCCTGGCATGGTGAGTCATTCCTGTAATCCCAGCACTTTGGGAGGCTGAGGTGGATGGATTACCTGAGGTCAGGAGTTCGAGACCAGCCTAGCCAACGTGGTGAAACCCCATCTCTACTAAAAAGTACAAAAATTAGCTGGACATGGTGGCAGGTGCCTGTAATCCCAGCTACTCAGGAGGCTGAGTCAGGAGAATTGCTTAAAACCAGGAAGTGGAGGTTGCAGTGAGCAGAAATTGCACCACTGCACTCCAGCCTGGGCAAAGAGAGCAAGACTTGGCCTCAAAAATAAAATAAAATAAAAAAGAAAGATAAAAGTAAAGTTCAACTTCACTAGTAAACAAAGAAATACAAATGAAGTCAACAATTACATTTTTTTCACACACAGGATTTCTTTTTTTTTTTTGAGACGGAGTTTCGCTCTTGTTACCCAGGCTGGAGAACAATGGAGCGATCTGGGCTCACCGCAACCTCCGCCTCCTGGGTTCAGGCAATTCTCCTGCCTCAGCCTCCCGAGTAGCTGGGATTACAGGCACATGCCACCATGCCCA